>NW_027411755.1:195566238-196120422 GCF_047663935.1 Musca autumnalis
CGAAAAAGTTCTGGTAACTTTTCTCCATTGAACATTTCGTATGGTGGCAACCATGGTTTGGGGGATCACTTATCTTGATTGCAAAAAAAAAATTAATCGTAAGAGAACCAATATTATTGTGTTCTCTTCAAAACTCTTTTATTATCAAAATCAAACAATAAAGCTCTCTTCCACGTACCCATGGGAAGAGCAGAGATTTGCGGTTACTTGGTCGATTTGCAATGTTGATTATTTTTCTTCTCGTGGATAGTTGGATTTACCAAAGACGGAATAAGCAGCAGCAACAACAACCACCCAATATTTATTTGCGTTTTAGTTGTTGTTATTGTTTTGTTGGGGGATTTTTGTTTTGTTTTTATTTTTTTCGTTTTTGCTAAATCGCATTCGTTGCGCCACATTGTCAATTGTTGGTGGTGGTGCTTGCTGCTGCCTCTGTGGTGCCCCAGTGCTCATCTTTTTGTAAATGTTTCGATGTGCTTGCTGCTCGGTGTATGCAACAACGAACAACAACCAGTAGTTGCTGTAACTCAAGTGCGCGTGCGTGACGTTTTTATGTTTATGTTCGCGTTTCTTTTGTTTTGCGCAAAAAACAAAAACTCGTCATCGTCGTCGTTGTTATCGTTTCTGGTTTGTGCAACAAACAATGCCAAAAGCCGTCGCGAGTTTTCCTTTAACATTTTTTTTTGAGAATTTGCAAAAAGGACGATTTTCCTTGAGATTAGCTACAATGAAAAGAGTGAAATAATATTTTGTGAAACCTTATAACAAATAAATTATGCATAGATTATGATACAATTTTAAGTAAAATATGCAAATTATTTGCAAAGTGAATCGAATTGCATGACAAAATAAATCAAATTCGTAGCTAATTTAAATACACTGTACGTACCTACATATCTATATTTTGGATTATATAGTATTTGGCTGAAAGTGAAAGATGAAATGGGAACAAATAATAAATGGATTGTATAACAATTTTAAAGATTTCATTGGATTAAACCAAGTGTAAAGGTAAGTTTACTCTTCTTTAGGTTTATCATGTCGATTGAGATTTTATTTGCATCACAGTTTAGAAAGAACTCGGTGCTCGGGATAATGTTTGGGAAAAACTAATTAATGGGTTCAATACCTGAAACTGATAATATTTAAACTCAGCAGATTGTCTGCTGGAAAAAATTTAAAAACGATCCGAGGGGAGCTCTTAAACTTCACTTTATCGGAATTTTTTGTGGGAGGTACCCGATGTTGTGGACCGATATAGTCATATTCGAACCCGATCTATATCTAGAAGGAATAATACGACCAAAAATCATGAAAAATTCAAATGTTGTGTAGCGTTACGAAAAGCTATTTTAAGGGGTTATGGCCACTTATAAGCATAAGAAAGGCCATTTTCATGAATTTTTTTAAGAAATCTATTAAACCTTGAGTTCCCTTTTTTTGAAAAATATTTCTGACAAATGCCTGCCTGAAAAGTTTCTACTAAAGCAGTTTGCGGTACCCACTGTAGTTTGAAAAAAAAAAAAAAATAAACCGATCAGCATATATTTTTGTGGGATCATTACGAACCTAATAATCATGGCCTTAATGGATAAGGAATTAAAAAAAAAAAAAAAACAATTTTTAAAAATTTTGAAGAGTTAAAGACGTTTTTAGTTTCAATGCTACATTCAAATAACAATAACTGTTTCCGATGGACTGGAAATTTTGGCATATATTCTATTTTACATGTACTTTAAAATGAGCCAAAAAATTTCGATTTTTCGAATTTTATATGAAATATTGGTACAAAATATATAAATTCAATAGGAAGAATTCATAATATTTAGGATATAATTTAAAATATTTAAAGAGTAGGCTATTTAGAATTGAAAATAGACAATATCGGGCCACGTTCGGTATAGTCGCCATGTAAAATTTACGCCCCGTTTTCAGTATATTGAAGTTTTTATTCATACAGGTTCACGTTATGGTTTATCGCAGAATTTTACAACCACAAAAAATTTTCATTGTCTTTGCTCTAGCAAGATATAGCGAGTAGATCGAATACCACTATACAGGAGTTTAATGTCTTGGAGGGTACAGTTCGACACGACAAAACGCAACTTCTATGAATTAACTCGAATCCGCGAGTGCTGAATGGACTTCAGTATCGAGCTAGTGTGTCGATAACCTAAAACGCTAAAACTTTACTTACGCTATGCAACACTGTAAATGCAAACAACAGAGCTAAATTGTCGTTGATATATTTCCAAATAAAAACATTAAGAAAAATTTAACAATTTTGGAGATATGGAGCGAAATGTAGAAAAATTATGGAATTTTTATATATATGTATTATAAAATTTGAGGCAATAAATGTAGTTTTTCCACTTTATTATTTTTCCAAATATCTTATTTTGGCCCTAATCTACAAATTTGCTCAGAGGTTAGAAGAAGATTTGTATTGGTTTCAGAGATATAGCCCCGAGTTGCTTTAAAAAGTCGATATTTAAGATTGTTTAGATGGGGACATAAAAACCAAGCTGGATCTGACTCAACAAAACGCAACAAGGGCTTTTGTACTTTGGGTCTGTACATTCAAAAAATCCTCACTTCAAATTGTTTGCACAAGATTACCTTAAAATGTTGCACAGTGTTATTTACCGGAAAAGATATAGTCTGATTCCAGGATTATTTTAACTTTTAATATAATGTTACAAATGAAGCGTTACAATTTTTCTTAATTGTACGATTAGAAGTTTTTGGACTCGATGACAAACACTTTGATGGACGTAGTTCTATATAGTTTTGAAAAATAGCAATCGATCCTTATTGAACCCCCCATAATTATTCGCTAATAATAAGTTAATTAATTTTGGAAATGGAGCTTATTTTGAGAGACACTCCTCTCGATAGTTACCGCGCCCATAAACTATTTTAGATGGTCACCGTAGTATTTAGAGCTTGTCCACGAAAAATAAGATATCGCTGTAAACAAGACTACAAAATGTCCAAAAGATCCTCGAACAGACTTTAAACTGCAGTTATGTTAGACTTGTGTGAGGGACCTGAAGATGTTTTCCAAACATATTCTCTTGGAACTTGATGTACTTTTGGAAGTAATTTTGCGAGTGGACCGAGATAGTCCATATTAGGTTCGATTTAAGACCGAGTCGGTTAGTCTCTTCGACCCTTTTAGCGAACATTTTTGAACTTTGGCGAAGATACCGATATGGCTTAAATTTAATTTGGCAAAGCATTACGAGATCCATAACTTGGACCAAATCGGTTGATCCGTTCGAGAGTTATCATGAGTTCCAACCTGCCAGACAAACAGAGATACAGACGGACGGATGGTGGTAAGTAATTCCAGCTTGTCTGAAACGAATATCGTCCAAACATATTTGGAGTCTAAAATCATTATATTGATGAGCCCTATTTGTATTGTATCCTAGTGTATATAAACTACTAACCTTAAAGTCTGAGGCTACAATTATACTTCAGTGATAAGGAAAAAAAAACAAGTGACGTACAAAAATTCATTTATCTTCATTATTTTCACATACTGTTTAGCAGCAAATTTTTCTAAACAGAATAACAAAATTTTGGCGATGGCAGTAAAACTAATTTCTAATTGGTTTTCAAGTTGTAGTCCACAAAGCACCGAACCTTCATACATTTTATCCAATAGATATTTTTTCATATACTTCCATTCCCACAATACTGAACTCGTTATTTTTGTTGTTACAAGATGAGTTTTGAGCCTCGAGAGCTCTATATAGTTCGAATATGACATAAACTTGGAGTATATACATTAACAAATTCGCATTTTATAGTGGAATTATATGACATATTTCATTTGAAGTTTCTCTGAAAAACGTCATACAAACATAAATTTTTAAAATATTTTCTTACAAAACTTGCTTAGAAACTTAAGAAAGTATAAGTTTTAATTTGAAATGTTCAAACATACAAACATTTTTATGAGAAAAATTATAATAACTAGTTACATTAGCTTAACAAATTTTGTTCGACCAATCCATTACGTTCCCCCTGGGCCCTGGGCGTACGTCCCTGGTGTCATCTATGGCCCAAATCGGTCACTCCCTTTAGGAGTTATCGTTCGCACATTTTCCCGAACATTTTTGAACTTTTGTGGGGGAGGCATCTGATATGGCTTATCTTTGAACTTAGACTAAATTTTTTACAAAATATTACGAAGGCCAAATAGTGGACCGAATCGGCAGATCCGTTCGAGAGTTATCTTGCGCTCCAACCACTACACTCGGTGTCATAGGGGTGGTTTGCAACTTTCAGGCTATTTTCGCTAGAAGTATGGACTTGCCATGATGAAACTTGTACCGTCACATGGATGACTGTGAATACAAGTTGTTACAACAAAAATGAAAGCGAACAGGTCCTTAACTGAACTTTTCCAAGATTATGTTTGGGAGGTACGCGAAGGAGCGGACCGATAGAGTCCATATTGGAACCTCATCTAAGTCTGGTAGAAAGTTCACGATGTGAAAAGAATGGACCAAATCGGTCGCTCCCTCCCTTTTGTGGGGGAAGGAGTGGACCGATATAACCCATCTTCAAACTTAAACTGAGTTTGGACAAAATATTAAGAAAGCCAAATCGGATGATCCGTTCGAGAGTTATCGTGCGCTCCAACCAGCCAGACGGACGGACATGGCTCAACTCCAAATTGTAAGAAACTGATTTCGTCCAAACATACTTGGTGTTTAAAACCATTATTTCGATAAAGCACATTCTGTCCGTATGAAAGTGTATATACCCTCTTTAGCAGAATTTTGTCCATGCTGTTCCTTAAAAATTCTAGTCCACTATAGTTGGAATTTCACTAAAATTTAGTACCTGAGGAAAAATAAAATAACTCACTTCGTGTAAACGATACGGAATTTTTTTTGGAAGAGTTCGTAAATACAACAATCCAACGTACCAAATAATATAAAAAACTAACACTGTGCAACATTTTCGAGATAATTGTGTGCAAACAATTTCTAATGCGGATTTTATGAAAGCATAGACGCAGACGACAAAAACCATATTTGGGTTTCGTGTTGTCAGATCGGGTTTAGATTTTATGGCCTCGTCGAAAAATGGCTAAATATTGACTTTTTACAGCAACTTGATGTAATATCTCGGAAACCAATTCGAATCTTGTTTAAACCTCTAAAGCAAACTTGTAGATAAGAGAATGGGGAAAATATTTAGAGAAATAATCGATTCGAACAACTTCATTTATTGCCTCAAAATGCATGATATATATGGCAACTCCATTATTTTGCTGGAGTGTTATTCACAAGTCTTCAGAACATTCCATTCTTGTAAAATGCCTCTAACAAGCTGTTAATAGCATATTTTTCAAATACAATTTGAGAAATATACCAACATTGCATTGAAATCCCAATTATGAAAATAAACTGGCGGTGTGAACATTGTTTGAAATAAATTTTGTAGAAAGTATAATATGAAATACCGACTAAACAACATGAAATAAGCATTTCAGAATGTTCTGAAGAAATGCGGAGCACACTATTTGGAAAATTTTGGCGAAAGTTTTCTTGGTTCGACTCTCAATAGTTTTGCTGCTACTCACCAGAGTTCCAGAAATTATGTAGACATTCATATATTTTATCGATTTTCACCCGCTAGATGCAGTTTTTCCTAGTTCATCTGTTTGACACTTAAGTTCTACTACTTTAGGGCTATAATATTGCTGAAGACCACAAAGAAAAATTCTTATTAGTTTTTGAGATAAAGCCCCGATAATTGGAAAAAGGCCGTTTTAGCCCGGATTAGATAAGGCTGTAAAATCCAAACCCGATCTAACAATGCAAAACCCAACTAGGGTTTTCGTAGTTTTAATATGTACATTAAGAAATTGCCCATTATAAGTTGTTTGCATTTTCAGTGTTGCACAGTGTAATTAAAAAAATTAGTTACAGTGTTTTATTTATGAATGCAGTATGTATATTCGTTTTCATGTCATTTAATTTTGTTACCATTTTTAATTTAAATGCAAGCGTTGTATTTGAGAGATTTCATCATGAAAAAGAATATACCTATTGAGGCTAAGAGAAAAACTATTTTCTAGTTTTAATGCATTCATAAATAAAACACTGTAACTTATTTTTTTTTAATTATTTCTAATTTTTAATTTTTTAGTAAAAAGATTTTACTATTCCGAACTTCCGAACAACCTCCTACGAAGCTCCGAACAACCTCCACTGAACCTCCAAACAACCTCCTCCGAATTTCCGAACAACCTCCACTTAAGCTCCAAACAGCCTCCTCCATACTTCCTCCTTTGAACCTGCCCTTTCCACCTTCAACGAAACCCCATAACCAAATTACAGCCTTAGGCCGATAGCCGTATAATTTTTAATTGTAATAAATAGTTAAATAAATAAATAAAATAAAAACAAGTAAGAACGGCTTTAAGTTCGACCGGGTCTAACTTGTTATACCCTCCACCACGAGTTGTATTGAAGTAAAATGGAACGATTAGTTTACTTTCCTTTATGAAGAAGACTAAATACATACCAAATTTCAGCGATTTCGGTAAAACAATGTGGCTATCCTTCAAAATACCGAAATTCGGGAGGTACCGTCCTATGGGGGCTACATCACAACGTCGATCTATACTGAAAAATTTCTGGCGAAAAGAAGACTAAATACCAAATTTCCGATTATTCGGTAAGATAATGTGTCTAAAACTTTCAAAATACCGAAAATCAAGAGGTACGCTTCTATGCGGGATACAGGAAGAAGTAGATAATCCTCTTCTGGAATATTTTATAACCCACGGAAGACTAAATAAAATATTTCATCATTTCGGTGGGATGTTGACGTCGCATCCTTCAGAATTACGAAAATCGGGAGGTACCGTTCTATGGTAAGGTTTTTACCACCAACGTAAATACCAAATTTCGGCCATTTCGGTGGGTTGTTGGGGCCAAAAACTTCAAAATACCGAAAATCGTGAGGTACCGTTCTATGGGGCTACATGAAGGCGTGGACCTGTACCGTCAAATTTCTAGGGGAAAGTTGTATACCCCCAACAAACACCAAATACCAAATTTCGGCCATTTTCTATGGGGGCCATATGAAGGCGTGGACCTAAATAGACAAATTCAGAGGTGAAAGTTGAATACCCCAAAGGAAGACTAAATACCAAATTTCATCCATTTCGATCGAATATTGTGGCTATGGACCAGTACCGACAAATTTCTGGGGGATAGTTTTATACCCACAATGAAGACTAAATACCAATTTTGAGCCATTTCGGTGGAATATTGAGCCCAAAACCTCCAAAATACCGAAAATCGGGAGGTACCATCCTAGGGGGTTACATGAAGGCGTACACCTATACCGAAAAATTTCTGGGGAAAAGTTGTATACCCCCAACGAAGACTAAGTACCAAATTTCAGCCATTTCGGTGTGAAAATGAGGCTAAAACCTTCAAAATACCGAAAATCTTGTGGTACCTTTCTATGGGAGCTATATCAAAACGTGGACCGATATAGCCCATTTGCAATACCGAACATCCTAGGAGTAATAGAAACTTCTATACCAAGTTACAAAGCTCTATCTTTAACATTGCGGGCTGAATCTTGATTTCAACAGACGGACATGGTTATATCGACTTAGAATTGTACCCTGATCAAGAATATATATACTTTATAGGGCCTCCGATGAATATTTCGATGTGTTACAAACGGAATGACAAATTTGATTATACCCTCCATAATATGGTGGAGGGTATAATTAGAGCCAATTTAGGCCGAGTGGTACTGCTATATGGATGCTATACCAAGACCTATGTTCACAATATTTGGAGGGGAAGTTTCTGAAGCGTCGTGCGAAGAATAAAGAAAAAATCCTCAAACTACCTGAAATCGGGCGGTACCGTTATATGGAGGAAAAATGTTTCCATTTTGGTTTTGGTTTCATATTCATGTATTGTCATCCAGATCTGAAAAGTGTGCAAAGTTTTAGTTGGATTGAACAACTGCAACTGTATTAAAAATTAGATTTTAACTAAACAGACATGAAACAAACCAAGTTATATAAAACATTGTTATAAAAATAATAAAATGAGTTTCAGTGTTTTATTTATAAATGCACTTAAAACTGGAAAATAATTTGTCGCTTAGCATCAATAAGTATATTCTTCCTCATGATGGAACTTCCCAAATAAAACGCTTGCCGTTTAATTTTGCCACCACTTTTAATTTAAATGCAAGCGTTTTATTTGAGAGATTCCATCATGAGGAAGAATATACTTATTGAGGCTAAGCGACAAATTATTTTCTAGTTTTAAGCGCATTAAGAAATAAAACCCAGAAACTTAATTTTTTAAATTATTTCTTATTTTTAACTTTTTTGTAAATAAATATTTTTACAACTGAATTACAACCAAATTACAGTCAATTTAGGTTGAAAATGTAGATAACAACTTTAAATTGTCTGTAATCGGGTGTTACCGCAATATGGGGACTATACCAAACCCTGGATCTATGTTTACATTATTTGGTGGGGATGTTTCTGAACTATTGGGAACTCCAAATACCAAGTTACATCCAATTTTGACTTAAAATGAAGACAAAATACTCAAAACTCCTGAAATCGGGTGGTAGAAATAAATGGACCCATATTGGTTTTGGTTTCATACTTAGTATTGTCATCCAAATCTGTAAAGTGTACAAAGTTTTAGTTCGATTGGTCAACTGCAACTGTGTGGAAAATGAGTTACTAGATTTGAACTAAACAGGCACCAAAGCAAGTTAAATAAAAGACTGGACAAACAATGATCACTATATGTATTATTGCTTCCGAGATAGAGCTATTTCTTTCTTCAGAAATTTACAAAAAATGATGTATTTTCCAAAAATTTTGCAAAGTGCGTCGTCATGTCATTGGTGAGACCCTGCCATCGGCTAGTCCCTGCAGGTTTATTTAACGTTTGTCTGTAAAACAACCATAAAAAAGAATTAATTGGAAAACACCGATTAGTTCCCTGTCGAAAGCCTGGGGTCAAGAGCCGACAAGTCACCAGTATTATCTACTAATAGTGGTATCAATGGACATTCTCTATAAAAAGTCAAGCTATTTCAAGTGCAACTGTGAACAAATGTGCAATAATGGTCATCTACATCCCAACATTTTTAATAATTACCTCAAAACCATCAGTATTTACAGAGATTTTCCATCACAATTTTTGGTTGCTTAAAAAATGTCACGATGACAATGTATTTTTATTTTTTTCACATACATATAGTTTTGCTTCCCTTTGTATTGTTCTAAGTGTTCAAATGTTGTAATAATCATGTAAAATTTATTGATAACACATTCTTAAGATAACTACGATTAGAATTGAAAATAAAAACCTAAAACAGAAATCATAAATATAAAAATTATGCCCTGATAATGTAGCACCTCATAATCAATCAATCGTATGCATAAGCCAGTGCACACACGCACACCAAACATAAATAAAGAAAAATATAAACATTATTAAGATATTCAAATACCCATTCAAAGTAAACATCAACATAACCACATTTTAAAAAGGCCAATAAACAATCCTTGAATAAACACCACCATCGCCAGCACCATAGACGACTGACACTTTCTGATATCGAATCAATTTCCAAGCAACCCACTGACGACAAGGTACACACTTGACGTTTAATGTTCGTTTTGTATCGTTGTTTTATGTTCTCAATTTGTAAGGTGTCGAGCTGTACCTGTCATCGTCGAGCTAATAAAAAACCTTTTTCTGTTGATATTCTCATAAGAAAGGCCAGGGGTTTGTCAATCTGTCGGTGTGTGCCCCACAGTCATTTAACACTTTTATTCCAACCATGAAACCATCGACCAAGTGCTGAGTTGTTCTCCTTTTGTTGCTGTAACTGTTCTTGTTGTTATTGTTGTTGTAAGCGATTATTGTTTATTTGATTAATATTATTGATAGAATTATTGTCATTGTAATATAATGCACGGACGGCGATAATTATTTCATTTCAAAACGAGGCACATGCATAAGAACATGTCGTCACATAACGACGAAAATTATCATATGAACATTCGTTCGATTATGTGTACCTACAGACATAGATATCTATTTGTTTAAGGTACACTTAGTATAATGATGTTTTATAAGAATAATTTTTGAGGCACAACCAGAATTATAAAAGTGGATTTTTAAGAAGTTTTTGGATCATCAGAGCTATAAGTGTGGATTTTAATATTATATTTAAATCCCCTGAGCTGTAACCGCAGATTTTTTAGAATATTTATTGAGCGACCATCAAAGCACAAAACGTGGATTTTTTGAGGAATATTTTTTGAGCGACCATCTAACCACAAAACGTGGATTTTTAAAATATATTTGTTGAGAGACCACAAAACCTGGAGTTTTTAAAGAATATTTTTTGAGCAACCATCAGACCACAAAATGTGGATTTTTTAAAGAATATTTTTTAAGCCGATCGGACCACAAAACGTGGATTTTTTAAAGAATATTTTTTGAGCGACCATCAGACCACAAAACGTGGATTTTTTAAAGAATATTTTTTAAGCCGATCGGACCACAAAACGTGGATTCTTTAAAGAATATTTTTAAAGCGACCATCAGACCACAAAACGTGGATTTTTTAAAGAATATTTTTAAAGCGACCATCAGACCACAAAACGTGGATTTTTTAAAGAATATTTTTAAAGCGACCATCAGACCACAAAACGTGGATTTTTTAAAGAATATTTTTAAAGCGACCATCAGACCACAAAACGTGGATTTTTTAAAGAATATTTTTAAAGCGACCATCAGACCACAAAACGTGGATTTTTTAAAGAATATTTTTAAAGCGACCATCAGACCACAAAACGTGGATTTTTTAAAGAATATTTTTAAAGCGACCATCAGACCACAAAACGTGGATTTTTTAAAGAATATTTTTAAAGCGACCATCAGACCACAAAACGTGGATTTTTTAAAGAATATTTTTAAAGCGACCATCAGACCACAAAACGTGGATTTTTTAAAGAATATTTTTAAAGCGACCATCAGACCACAAAACGTGGATTTTTTAAAGAATATTTTTTAAGCCGATCGGACCACAAAACGTGGATTTTTTAAAGAATATTTTTTGAGCGACCATCAGACCACAAAACGTGGATTTTTTAAAGAATATTTTTTTTTTGACAACCTTCAGACCACAAAACGTGGATTTTTTAAAGAATATTTTTAAAGCGACCATCAGACCACAAAACGTGGATTTTTTAAAGAATATTTTTAAAGCGACCATCAGACCACAAAACGTGGATTTTTTAAAGAATATTTTTAAAGCGACCATCAGACCACAAAACGTGGATTTTTTAAAGAATATTTTTTAAGCCGATCGGACCACAAAACGTGGATTTTTTAAAGAATATTTTTTGAGCGACCATCAGACCACAAAACGTGGATTTTTTAAAGAATATTTTTTTTTTTTGACAACCTTCAGACCACAAAACGTGGATTTTTTAAAGAATATTTTTAAAGCGACCATCAGACCACAAAACGTGGATTTTTTAAAGAATATTTTTAAAGCGACCATCAGACCACAAAACGTGGATTTTTTAAAGAATATTTTTAAAGCGACCATCAGACCACAAAACGTGGATTTTTTAAAGAATATTTTTTAAGCCGATCGGACCACAAAACGTGGATTTTTTAAAGAATATTTTTTGAGCGACCATCAGACCACAAAACGTGGATTTTTTAAAGAATATTTTTTTTTTTGACAACCTTCAGACCACAAAACGTGGATTTTTTAAAGAATATTTTTTGAGCAACCATCAGACCACAAAACGTGGATTTTTTAAAGAATATTTTTAAAGCGACCATCAGACCACAAAACGTGGATTCTTTAAAGAATATTTTTAAAGCGACCATCAGACCACAAAACGTGGATTTTTTAAAGAATATTTTTAAAGCGACCATCAGACCACAAAACGTGGATTTTTTAAAGAATATTTTTAAAGCGACCATCAGACCACAAAACGTGGATTTTTTAAAGAATATTTTTAAAGCGACCATCAGACCACAAAACGTGGATTTTTTAAAGAATATTTTTAAAGCGACCATCAGACCACAAAACGTGGATTTTTTAAAGAATATTTTTAAAGCGACCATCAGACCACAAAACGTGGATTTTTTAAAGAATATTTTTAAAGCGACCATCAGACCACAAAACGTGGATTTTTTAAAGAATATTTTTAAAGCGACCATCAGACCACAAAACGTGGATTTTTTAAAGAATATTTTTAAAGCGACCATCAGACCACAAAACGTGGATTTTTTAAAGAATATTTTTAAAGCGACCATCAGACCACAAAACGTGGATTTTTTAAAGAATATTTTTAAAGCGACCATCAGACCACAAAACGTGGATTTTTTAAAGAATATTTTTAAAGCGACCATCAGACCACAAAACGTGGATTTTTTAAAGAATATTTTTAAAGCGACCATCAGACCACAAAACGTGGATTTTTTAAAGAATATTTTTAAAGCGACCATCAGACCACAAAACGTGGATTTTTTAAAGAATATTTTTAAAGCGACCATCAGACCACAAAACGTGGATTTTTTAAAGAATATTTTTAAAGCGACCATCAGACCACAAAACGTGGATTTTTTAAAGAATATTTTTAAAGCGACCATCAGACCACAAAACGTGGATTTTTTAAAGAATATTTTTAAAGCGACCATCAGACCACAAAACGTGGATTTTTTAAAGAATATTTTTAAAGCGACCATCAGACCACAAAACGTGGATTTTTTAAAGAATATTTTTAAAGCGACCATCAGACCACAAAACGTGGATTTTTTAAAGAATATTTTTAAAGCGACCATCAGACCACAAAACGTGGATTTTTTAAAGAATATTTTTAAAGCGACCATCAGACCACAAAACGTGGATTTTTTAAAGAATATTTTTAAAGCGACCATCAGACCACAAAACGTGGATTTTTTAAAGAATATTTTTAAAGCGACCATCAGACCACAAAACGTGGATTTTTTAAAGAATATTTTTAAAGCGACCATCAGACCACAAAACGTGGATTTTTTAAAGAATATTTTTAAAGCGACCATCAGACCACAAAACGTGGATTTTTTAAAGAATATTTTTAAAGCGACCATCAGACCACAAAACGTGGATTTTTTAAAGAATATTTTTAAAGCGACCATCAGACCACAAAACGTGGATTTTTTAAAGAATATTTTTAAAGCGACCATCAGACCACAAAACGTGGATTTTTTAAAGAATATTTTTAAAGCGACCATCAGACCACAAAACGTGGATTTTTTAAAGAATATTTTTAAAGCGACCATCAGACCACAAAACGTGGATTTTTTAAAGAATATTTTTTGAGCAACCATCAGACCACAAAACGTGGATTTTTTAAAGAATATTTTTTGAGCAACCATCAGACCACAAAACGTGGATTTTTTAAAGAATATTTTTTGAGCAACCATCAGACCACAAAACGTGGATTTTTTAAAGAATATTTTTTGAGCAACCATCAGACCACAAAACGTGGATTTTTTAAAGAATATTTTTTGAGCAACCATCAGACCACAAAACGTGGATTTTTTAAAGAATATTTTTTGAGCAACCATCGGACCACAAAACGTGGATTTTTTAAAGAATATTTTTTGAGCAACCATCAGACCACAAAACGTGGATTTTTTAAAGAATATTTTTTGAGCAACCATCAGACCACAAAACGTGGATTTTTTAAAGAATATTTTTTGAGCAACCATCAGACCACAAAACGTGGATTTTTTAAAGAATATTTTTTGAGCAACCATCAGACCACAAAACGTGGATTTTTTAAAGAATATTTTTTGAGCAACCATCAGACCACAAAACGTGGATTTTTTAAAGAATATTTTTTGAGCAACCATCAGACCACAAAACGTGGATTTTTTAAAGAATATTTTTTGAGCAACTATCAGACCACAAAACGTGGATTTTTTAAAGAATATTTTTTGAGCAACCATCAGACCACAAAACGTGGATTTTTTAAAGAGTCTTTTTTGAGCCACCATCAGACCACAAAACGTGGATTTTTAAAGAATATTTTTTGAGCCACCCTCAGACCACAAAACGTGGATTTTTAAAGAATATTTTTTGAGCCACCCTCAGACCAAAAAACGTGGATTTTTTAAAGAAATTTTTTTGAGCAACCATCAGACCACAAAACGTGGATTTTTTAAAGAAAATTTTTTGAGCAACCATCAGACCACAAATCGTGGATTTTTTAAAGAATATTTTTTGAGCAACCTTCGGACCACAAAACGTGGATTTTTCAAAGAATATTTTTCGAGCAACTATCAGACCACAAAACGTGGATTTTTTAAAGAATATTTTTTGAGCAACCATCAGACCACAAAACGTGGATTTTTTAAAGAATATTTTTCGAGCAACTATCAGACCACAAAACGTGGATTTTTTAAAGAATATTTTTTGAGCAACCTTCAGACCACAAAACGTGGATTTTTTAAAGAATATTTTTTGAGCAACCTTCAGACCACAAAACGTGGATTTTTTAAAGAATATTTTTTGAGCAACCTTCAGACCACAAAACGTGGATTTTTTAAAGAATATTTTTTGAGCCACCATAAGGCCACAAAACGTGGATTTTTTAAAAATTTTTTGAGCCACCATAAGGCCACAAAACGTGGATTTTTTAAAAATTTTTTGAGCCACCATAAGGCCACAAAACGTGGATTTTTTAAAAATTTTTTGAGCAACCATAAGGCCACAAAACGTGGATTTTTTAAAAATTTTTTGAGCAACCTTCAGACCACAAAACGTGGATTTTTTAAAGAATATTTTTTGAGCAACCATCAGACCACAAAACGTGGATTTTTCAAAGAATATTTTTTGAGCAACCATCAGACCACAAAACGTGGATTTTTTAAAGAATATTTTTTGAGCCACCATAAGGCCACAAAACGTGGATTTTTTAAAAATTTTTTGAGCAACCATCAGACCACAAAACGTGGATTTTTTAAAGAATATTTTTTGAGCAACCATCAGACCACAAAACGTGGATTTTTTAAAGAATATTTTTTGAGCCACCATAAGAACACAAAACGTGGATTTTTTAAAAATTTTTTGAGCAACCATCAGACCACAAAACGTGGATTTTTTAAAGAATATTTTTTGAGCAACCTTCAGACCACAAAACGTGGATTTTTTAAAGAATATTTTTTGAGCCACCATCAGAACACAAAACGTGGATTTTTTAAAGAATATTTTTTGAGCAACCATCAGACCACAAAACGTGGATTTTTTAAAGAATATTTTTTGAGCAACCATCAGACCACAAAACGTGGATTTTTTAAAGAATATTTTTTGAGCCACCATCAGACCACAAAACGTGGATTTTTTAAAGAATATTTTTTGAGCAACCATCAGACCACAAAACGTGGATTTTTTAAAGAATATTTTTTGAGCAACCATCAGACCACAAAACGTGGATTTTTTAAAGAATATTTTTTGAGCAACCATCAGACCACAAAACGTGGATTTTTTAAAGAATATTTTTTGAGCAACCATCAGACCACAAAACGTGGATTTTTAAAAGAATATTTTTTGAGCAACCATCAGACCACAAAACGTGGATTTTTTAAAGATTATTTTTGGAGCAACCATCAGACCACAAAACGTGGATTTTTTAAAGAATATTTTTTGAGCAACCATCAGACCACAAAACGTGGATTTTTTAAAGAATATTTTTTGAGCAACCATCAGACCACAAAACGTGGATTTTTTAAAGAATATTTTTTGAGCAACCATCAGACCACAAAACGTGGATTTTTTAAAGAATATTTTTTGAGCAACCATCAGACCACAAAACGTGGATTTTTTAAAGAATATTTTTTGAGCAACCATCAGACCACAAAACGTGGATTTTTTAAAGAATATTTTTTGAGCAACCATCAGACCACAAAACGTGGATTTTTTAAAGAATATTTTTTGAGCAACCATCAGACCACAAAACGTGGATTTTTTAAAGAATATTTTTTGAGCAACCATCAGACCACAAAACGTGGATTTTTTAAAGAATATTTTTTGAGCAACCATCAGACCACAAAACGTGGATTTTTCAAAGAATATTTTTGGAGCAACCATCAGACCACAAAACGTGGATTTTTTAAAGAATATTTTTTGAGCAACCATCAGACCACAAAACGTGGATTTTTCAAAGAATATTTTTTGAGCAACCATTAGACCACAAAACGTGGATTTTTTAAAGAATATTTTTTGAGCAACCATCAGACCACAAAACGTGGATTTTTTAAAGAATATTTTTTGAGCAACCATTAGACCACAAAACGTGGATTTTTTAAAGAATATTTTTTGAGCAACCTTCAGACCACAAAACGTGGATTTTTTAAAGAATATTTTTGAGCAACCTTCAGACCACAAAACGTGGATTTTTTAAAGAATATTTTTTGAGCCACCATCAGACCACAAAACGTGGATTTTTTAAAGAATATTTTTTGAGCAACCATCAGACCACAAAACGTGGATTTTTTAAAGAATATTTTTTGAGCAACCATCAGACCATAAAACGTGGATTTTTTAAAGAATATTTTTTGAGCCTCCATCAGACCACAAAACGTGGATTTTTTAAAGAATATTTTTTGAGCAACCATCAGACCACAAAACGTGGATTTTTTAAAGAATATTTTTTGAGCAACCATCAGACCACAAAACGTGGATTTTTTAAAGAATATTTTTTGAGCAACCATCAGACCACAAAACGTGGATTTTTTAAAGAATATTTTTTGAGCAACCATCAGACCACAAAACGTGGATTTTTTAAAGAATATTTTTTGAGCAACCATCAGACCACAAAACGTGGATTTTTTAAAGAATATTTTTTGAGCAACCATCAGACCACAAAACGTGGATTTTTTAAAGAATATTTTTTGAGCAACCATCAGACCACAAAACGTGGATTTTTTAAAGAATATTTTTTGAGCAACCATCAGACCACAAAACGTGGATTTTTTAAAGAATATTTTTTGAGCAACCATCAGACCACAAAACGTGGATTTTTTAAAGAATATTTTTTGAGCAACCATCAGACCACAAAACGTGGATTTTTTAAAGAATATTTTTTGAGCAACCATCAGACCACAAAACGTGGATTTTTTAAAGAATATTTTTTGAGCAACCATCAGACCACAAAACGTGGATTTTTTAAAGAATATTTTTTGAGCAACCATCAGACCACAAAACGTGGATTTTTTAAAGAATATTTTTTGAGCAACCATCAGACCACAACACGTGCATTTTTTAAAGAATATTTTTTGAGCAACCATCAGACCACAAAACGTGCATTTTTTAAAGAATATTTTTTGAGCAACCATCAGACCACAACACGTGCATTTTTTAAAGAATATTTTTTGAGCAACCATCAGACCACAAAACGTGGATTTTTTTAAAGAATATTTTTGAGCGGCCATCACACCACAAAACGTGGATTTTTTTAAAGAATATTTTTTGAGCAACCATCAGACCACAAAACGTGGATTTTTTAAAGAATATTTTTTGAGCCACCATCAGACCAAAAAACGTGGATTTTTTAAAGAGTATTTTTTGAGCCACCATCAGACCACAAAACGTGGATTTTTTAAAGAATATTTTTTGAGCAACCACCAGACCATAAAACGTGGATTTTTTAAAGAAAATTTTTTTAAGCAACCATCAGACCACAAAACGTGGATTTTTTAAAGAAAATTTTTTGAGCAACCATCAGACCATAAAACGTGGATTTTTTAAAGAAAATTTTTTGAGCAACCATCAGACCACAAAACGTGGATTTTTTAAAGAAAATTTTTTGAGCAACCATCAGACCACAAAACGTGGATTTTTTAAAGAAAATTTTTTGAGCAACCTTCGGACCACAAAACGTGGATTTTTCAAAGAATATTTTTCGGGCAACTATCAGACCACAAAACGTGGATTTTTTAAAGAATATTTTTTGAGCAACCATCAGACCACAAAACGTGGATTTTTTAAAGAATATTTTTTGAGCAACCTTCAGACCACAAAACGTGGATTTTTTAAGAAATATTTTTTGAGCAACCTTCAGACCACAAAACGTGGATTTTTTAAGAAATATTTTTTGAGCAACCTTCAGACCACAAAACGTGGATTTTGTAAAGAATATTTTTTGAGCAACCATCAGACCACAAAACGTGGATTTTTTAAAGAATATTTTTTGAGCAACCTTCAGACCACAAAACGTGGATTTTTTAAAGAATATTTTTTGAGCAACCATCAGACCACAAAACGTGGATTTTTCAAAGAATATTTTTCGAGCAACTATCAGACCACAAAACGTGGATTTTTCAAAGAATATTTTTCGAGCAACTATCAGACCACAAAACGTGGATTTTTTAAAGAATATTATTTGAGCCACCATCAGACCACAAAACGTGGATTTTTTAAAGAATATTTTTTGAGCAACCATCAGACCATAAAACGTGGATTTTTTAAAGAATATTTTTTGAGCAACCATCAGACCATAAAACGTGGATTTTTAAAGAATATTTTTTGAGCAACCATCAGACCATAAAACGTGGATTTTTAAAGAATATTTTTTGAGCAACCATCAGACCACAAAACGTGGTTTTTTTAAAGAATATTTTTTGAGCAACCATCAGACCACAAAACGTGGATTTTTTAAAGAATATTTTTTGAGCAACCATCAGACCACAAAACGTGGATTTTTTAAACAATATTTTTTGAGCGACCATCACACCACAAAACGTGGATTTTTTGAGCAACCATCAGACCACAAAACGTGGATTTTTTAAACATTATTTTTTGAGCGACCATCACACCACAAAACGTGGATTTTTTGAGCAACCATCAGACCACAAAACGTGGATTTTTTAAACATTATTTTTTGAGCGACCATCAGACCACAAAACGTGGATTTTTTAAAGAATATTTTTTGAGCAACCATCAGACCACAAAACGTGGTTTTTTTAAAGAATATTTTTGGGCCACCATCAGACCACAAAACCTGGATTTTTTAAAGAGTATTTTTTGAGCCACCATCGGACCACAAAACGTGGATTTTTTAAAGAATATTTTTTGAGCGACCATCAGACCACAAAACGTGGATTTTTTAAAGAGTATTTTTTGAGCGACCATCAGATCACAAAACTTGGATTTTTTAAAGAATATTTTTTGAGCAACCATCAGACCACAAAACGTGGATTTTTTAAAGAATTTTTTTGGGCAACCATCAGAACACAACACGTGGATTTTATAAAGAATTTTTTTGGGCAGCCATCAGAGCACAATACTTGGATTTTTTAAAGAATTTTTTTGAGCAACCATAAGACCCCAAAACGTGTATTTTTTAAAGAATTTTTTTGGGCAACCATCAGAACACAAAACGTGTATTTTTTAAAGAATTTTTTTGGGCAACCATCAGAACACAAAACGTGGTTTTTTTTAAAGAATTTACAAATTCAGTCCTCTGGAAATCTTTTTGTTTCGAAATATTTCTTCAAGTGTATACAAATAAGGCGACATTACTAACGTCTTCACCTCGATGGTAAGTTTGCATTATTATTATTTTCAGTTTTTTGTTTATTCTTTAAAATAATAAACGTTCACAAGTGTTATGTTAATAATTGATAGAGCAATGATAATCACATGAATGTTTATTCGAATCGGCTGGGTTTTTTTGCTGATTGACTTGCCAATGAAAATGGTAATGGCTAGGGAATGTGGTTTTCTTTGAAGTGTCTGGTAATGTGTGGTTGTATGTCTTTACATATCTACACCTTTCGCCCTAAGAGGGTTATCATTTTCCTTTTATGGTAAATAAAATATGCAGTTATGTGACCAATATAAATATTGAATTGATGATTCCCAATGCCATGTTAAACATTTCCACATTTCTTTCTGATCACCCTACCCTCGTATAATTGTTATTCAAATATTATTGATTGCTATTGTTGACTATAAAATGGCGCATGTTTTTGTTTTATTTTGCGCCCGTCATGACGTCAGTATTCCACGAAACCTTTGATATGGGAAATGCAAATTCATTTAAATTTCTCGGTAACTAGGCTAAAACACAAGACGTTTACACTAACAATTTACCCAGTACTGAGTAATAGCTGATTTTCAAAATTGGCATGTGTTTTGTGGAGATAAGGCATTGATTTACTTATAATCTACAGAAGTACCTGCTAATAACAATGGGCTTGTGATATTTGGTTTTGTTGGACTTAAAATGTGTGTGACTTTTCGGCTAATGATTCTTTTAATGGAATCGTGTCTGGGTTAAGTATTTTTGGTTGGTTTAAAAATGAACTTTACACCTTGTGTTTTCAGAATCATAAAAACGATGCAGACTAAATGTTGTAAATTTGCTGATTAGAATTGAACATATAAAACGGTAGCGTAGCAAAGGTAGCAAATTGAATTTGGAGGTTACTAGACATTAATTTATTCTTATACAACACAGACGCAAACAAATTGATAGCTAGAAAACAATTAAAAAACAAAAGTACTGACTAAGATTGTCTTAATATCAGCATGGCATCGGCGTATAAATTCGAATAAAATTGTTAACAAAGTAATCCCTTGACATTGAAATGTTTTCCAATTGTTTCTGTGCAATCTATTGCCAATAACCCTGTGCGCACAGACATCATTACAAGGAAAATAAAGCAAGGAAAATATGTTACACTTGTGTCATTTTTAAAGTTTTCACCGGAAATAACTAAAATAGGGGAGCCCAAGATCCCCATATTTCAACATTTGAAGAAATTTCTGGTACACAGTTTCTGTGGCATAATTATTGATTGACACATTGACCTTTTGTTGAAAATTAATAATCCGGTCATTACCGTTAGTCCGGTAATTAAAAAAGAAAAATTTATTTAAGGCTAAAGGCGTACTTCATCTGAGTTTATGCATAATTGTCCCACAAATATCATTTTAAAAGCATGATGCTAAATACTAAACAAATTCACCGTAAATTTTGATTTTGAGACACCAACAAATTAAATCTCTATTCACATTACATATCACCAAACATATGTGTCTATTTTGCTGATAAAGCCCGAAAATATTTTTTTAAGTAAATTGTACATTATTTTTTCGTCTTGAATCACCGATGTAGTCAGGGGGGGGGGGGGATCCCCCGATATGAATTCAGTTTACATCAATGGTGGGCAAATTGCGAGAGACTAATGTATTTTTTACACTTTTGTGTATGAGGCCGAGCATTTCTGCCCAACAGTGGTTTACATATGATATTGGCTTATGGTACGTATATTTTTTATTTCAGATAAAATTTTAACTATTTTAAATTTGTCAAGAGTTGTGTAAAGTATTGGAATATATAAAATACTAGCAGACCCCGGTCCGCGTTGCTGACCCGTCGTAATGAGTTTTACTGACAACTTTTTATCGACTTTATGCTTGACAATACAAAAATAGGTATTTTCTACCTCACTTCTTCGCTCCATTGTCAAACCGAGAAGGATTTTTTGTCTGTAGCCTTTCTTTTCTCATACGGACTTTGTCGGATTTTTCGCCAATTTATGCTTTTTAGGATTTATTATCGTCCATGTCCCTGTCTTTATCCTAAAGCGATCTGATTATAAAAGTTAAAAAAATGGTTAAATCGAATTCTCCCGCTTATTGAGACTTATATGTTTTAGCTTTTCATGGCTGATGGACCGTTGATCCTCACCATTCAAGTAAATTTGTAAATATAGAGTTTTTCTTGATCGGGGGCGCAACCACCGTTGTCTCGAAAACTAATTTGCAACCCGATGCACTCATAAGTTTATCAAATATAGTGATTATAAAACAATAGGCCCCGAAATTCGTCTAAAAATATATATAGCATTTTGGACCACGGGACATTCCTGAACATTTTCTGAATATTAGGTTCAGTAGTTTTGGAAAAATAATGTTTTGAAAAGAGTGGGCGTGATCATCAGTTTTCAAGATATAACATATTAAAAAAAAGTAGGCCTGGTCCGGTATTTTGGCTCCAAATATGTACCTAGGGTGCACACAACTTCATTGCCTACCAAAATGTATGCTGAAACCGATATAATCATACGTTTGGATTATATGTATAGCGTTTAACAGAAAGGCATGAGGAAGGTACCCCACCTCTTCCGAAATTCATAAAATATACATAACAACGGCAAGCATTGAGCTTTTGTCGCAAATTTTGTGTAAATCCTATAGGCCCTAAAGAAGTACCTAGATTGTAGATTAATCCGTAAATTTTTAATCCGACACATGCATAATTTTTGCAAATATAACGTTTTTTAAAAATATCACATAGGGGAGGTTCCACGCTCTCTCTGGAATTCAATAAAATATGTAACCTGTTTTCGGTAGGCGTGGTATACTTTTCTTTCCAAAAAACCTAAGTTGGGTTATGACTGCATTTGATTTTTATTTATAAAGGTAAGGCGTTTTTTTAAATATGCCCCCTTCAAAATTCAAGAAAATATGCCCGTACATTCCCTGACACTTTCAGGAAAATCGGTTCAGTCGTTTTGTAGATGTAACATATTTTAAAAAGTGGGTGTGGTCAAGTCATTAGATTCTAAAAAAGTGGGTAAGGTCTTCCGAAATAGATAAATTCGTAATTATAGTAAATATAACATTTTTAGAAAAGTAGGGTATAGGGGAAGTACCCCGCCCCTTCCAAATTCAACTGCATTTGTAGCCTATTTTAAGCGGGGGCCATCCTTTTACATTTCCTGGCAATTTCAGGAAAATCGGTTCAGTAGTTCTTTTAGAAATTATAAAAATTGAAAATTGAAAAAAGTGGTCGTAAATGTTCTTTGCATAAAAACCCAAATCGGGTTATGGCGCACATTTTACAGAAAAAATTATCGAAATCGGCCCAGCCGTTCTCAACTGATGCCATGACCAACGAACGACATTTGATTTTTATTTTTAAAGATTTAAAAGTTTAGACAAATCGCGATTTCCATGAAAATCCCTACAGTAGTTTTGTAGATATAACCTAATTAGAAAGTGAGCGTGGTCGGATCTTAAGTCCCAAACTAAGTACGTAAGGTTGGAGACAAAATCGCCATTGACTCGCAAATAAATTCCGAAACCGATACATTCGTATTTGTTGCAAATATTGCATTTTTACAAAAATAGGGCATAGGGGAGTTACCCGCCCGATCCGAAAGTCCGAAAATGTGTAGCCTATTTTTATCGGGGACCAACCCTGTACATTCGCTGAAAGTTTCAGGAAAATCGATTCAGTAGTTTCGTAGATATAACATATTTAAAAAAGTGGGCGTTGTCCAGTCTTAATGTCCCAAATAAGCACGTAAGGTCGGAGACACAATCGCAATTGACTCGGAAATTAATTTTCAAAGCGATACATTTGTAATTGTTGCAAATATTGCATTTTTACAAAAATAGGGCATAGGGGAGGTACCCCGCCCGATCCGAAATTCAACCAAATATGTAGCCTATTTCAGCCGAGGACCATCACTCTACGTTCCCTGAAAATTTCAGGAAAATCTGTTGAGTAGTTTCGTAGATATAACATATTTATAAAAGTGGGCGGAAAAGTGGGCGTGGCCACTTTTACTTTGCATAAAAACCTAAACTGGACTATGACTAACATTTCCACAAAAAATTATCCAAATCGCTCCAGCCGTTTTCAACTGATTCAATTACCAACAAACGACAATTGAGTTTTATATATAAAGATTGGAAAATATAAAAAACGTTGTTTGGGTTCTCCGTGTAAACTTTAATTATCTATCCAGTATTGATACACCCATAATTAGGCATCCCTCTAGAAACTTCATAATATAAATCAATGTTTTAACATAAATTCCATATAATGGTATCCCCCAAATTTAAGATATAAAATCTCTCTTATTATACCCTTCACCATAAATCGACCGTTTAAAGCACTTTGTGACCCACATATAATGGTCGGTGCACGTCAATTAACATTGCTATATATTGGATTGTTGGTCTCGGTTGGGGTCGTAATTATTACAGAAAGAATTGTTGGTATAGGTCCACATTTTTAATATAGCTCCCATAGAACGGTACCGGCTGAGTTTCGCTATTTTTGAGGATTTAATATCATTATCACACCGAAATGGCTGAAATCTGGTTTTAATATATTTTAAAGAGGAGAGCATAAATATTCGTATCGACCGAAAGACACGCCTTTTTATTTGCGCTCGGTATGTAACAGTAATAGGTTCACGTTTTGATATAGCTCCCATAAAACAGTACCTCCCGATTTTCGATAGTTCAGAGATATAGCCACTGTTCAGTATACGTCCCCGTTTTGATATAGCTCCCATAGAACGGTGGCGCCTGATTTTCGCTATTTTTGGTGGATTTAACCTCATTCAGCCCGATCGAACGTAACGCCTTTTTTCTTTGCGCTCTATATGCAATTGTGGTAAAATACCCCTCAGCGAAATGTATGTTCCTTCGGGATATGTATGGCAACATTTATATAATTCATAAAAAAAATTACTACTATTAATTGTAGTTGTTATTATCGAGATTTTGCTGTATTTAAAAAATGTATCTTTACCTAGCTATTCCAAGGACTGAAATCAATGCTCATGAAGTTTCACTTCACACATTTTGAGATTTTATCCGTAATTATAATATTTTCAAAAATCGAACACGATCGCGGTATTCTGATTCCAATGATGATATTGTATTGTATATCAATAACTTTGTCTGATTTCCAATGGATCTTTCTGGAATTTCGATCTTGTGACATTCAAGTTATCCGGATTTTACTGTATTCCAAAATGTGGAGTTGATCGCGCTGTCCCACTTATTGTTTAGTGTTCAGCGTTTATAGCGTTTTTTAGGCACGCTTACAAAATTATGTATATTATCTGAAATAATAAATGTTTGCAAATTTTGTGATGACCGCGATATTTCACTTTTCGCGGTATTTCACCTCCGCGAAGACCATTCAGGGTCAAGACAGTAATTACGGTAGTATTGCAAACAATCTGTAAACAATACGTTCAAAAATATCATGGACTTCAGATATAAAAAAAAAAAAATTTGAAGGAGAACCTCCGGTCACTACACTTAGCCGTATTAAAATAGCTCACGTGGGATAGCGCCCACTTGTTCAAGCTAGTGTTTATATAATTTTTGTGTCACGCTTACTAAAATTATGTATATTAATTGAAATAATACATTTTTGAAAACTTTGTGATACCGCGATCATTCAGGGAAAACAATTTGTAAACAATACGTTCAAAAATATCAAAGATTTCAGATTTTCTTAAAAACATTGTGGGGGAGGACCACCGTATAAAAACAGCTTACGACAGTTCTAATTAATTGAAATAATACATTTTTGAAAACTTTGGGATGACCACGATTTTCACTTCCGCGACGACCATTCAGGGTCAAGACTGTAATTACCATAGCATTGCAAACAATTTGTAAACAATATATTAAAACGCATCCTGAATTTCGCGGTTTTCTTAAAAAAATTGTGGGGAGGACACCGGTCACTACACTTAGCGGTATAAAAAAATAGATTACGACCTATTCTCAGACCTAAAAACTCCACATACAAAATATCATAAGATTTCCCAATCGATTTTTCGGAATTTCTATATAGTGACATCTCAAGTCATCGGGATTTTACTGTATTCCAAAATATGACGTTGACCGCGTTATCCCACATATTGAAGCCAGTGTTATAGCGGTTTTGTAGTCACGCTTACTAAAATTAGGTATATTATCTGAAATAATACATTTTTGAATAATTTGGGATGACCGCGATTTTTCACTTCCGCGACGACCATTCAAAAAAATATATAGCCTATTTTCACCACCGGTGTTCCCAGTACATTATCTGAAATTTTCAAGAAAATCTATTCAGCCGTTTTTGAGTCTATTCGGAACATACAAACATACAAACAAACAAACATACTAACATACACACATTGCCTTTTATATATTAGATAGTGAACAATTAAATTTTTGAGCAATTTTCCGTATAGTTAATGTTAAGTTTTAAGTTGTTTTGAAAGGTTTAATCGTAATTTTAGGGCGATTGTTGTCGTGCTGACTACAGAAAAAACGTTGATTTGTATATATGGACCGTTTACTGATTGCTATCTATATCATGATTTCATCCCGGCGAGGGGCATTATCAATTGGCCTTTCAGCTTTTTGAAATTATGCATTTTATCTAGCGAAAAACCGAACTCTTAAAGCATCTAGATACTCAAACAAATGAGAATCACACTCACTTTTCGGCTTTCCCAAAAAAACAACAGAACAAAAATATTTGCAAACAATCGTCAGCACTTAAACTAAGAACTCATCGAGTTCTCTAAGTTGAAAAAACATCACCACAGTTGCCTGTGAGTGAGTGTTGTTGGAATTTATTTCAAATTCCCCTGCGCATGTCATCCGCCGTTTTTTGTTTGTTTTGTTTTGGTTGAAGTTTTAATCTCATTTGATTGTTTTTAAGTCTGGTGTATTACCCCAATGACTTAAACGTCATCATTACTTTCTGTTACAGAAAAACATTACTCTCATTTATTTGAGAATACTAGACATTTAAAGAGTTCGGCTTTTCATTAAAAAAATGCATAATTTCAAAAAGCTGGATAGCCAATAGATTATTCCCTTCGCCGGGATGAAATCATGATATTGATAGCGATCAGTAAAATTTTGCAACACTGTCAGTTCGTTCTGAAAAACATTACTCTCTGTAACAGAAAGTAATGATGAAGACTAAGCCATTGGGGTAATAATCCAGACTTAAAAACAATCAAAATCTTTTTCTCAAAAATGTATGTATTTAGGGGGGTTTCAGAATTTTGTGGCACTTTTTGGACGTATGCTTCTTGAACTTCCTGACAATATAAGGATTTCGATTAATACCCAAAAGCATTACGGAGGAGGTCTCTAAAGGAATGGACTGCAATGACATAATCCATTTTGTAAGTGAATCTTATTTTTGGAGTCATTCCTTGTTATAGATATCACGCACACCGCTCATTTCAGTTGGACATGCCCACAAAGAGTATAATATCGCTGTAGGATGACACACTAGTAACGACCCGATATGGCCTATTTTCGAGCTTAAACTAAGTTTGGACAAAATATTATTAAATCCAGTTTGGACCAAATCGATTTTTTTAAATTTTATGGTGTAGTAAGGTAGTGAACCAATAAGCAACATCTTCTAGCTGTATATATAATTCGCCCAAATATTACAATATGCAAAGTTTGGACCAACGCAGTATTAACGCAGTTCGAAAGTTGTCGTTTTTACTTTTCTGAAAATATTTAAATTCGTGCGCTCCAGGCGGCCAGACAGACGGACGAACATGGCTAAATCGACTCCTAAATTTCTGAAACGGATGTCGTCTAAACATACCATTATTTCGATGAGGCACATTTTGGTCGTTTCATAGGGGCATATGGGTTGAGGATATAAAAAATATAGATTGGGCAAAATTGTGTTCATGGATTTTTGCTAAAGGAGAATTCTTTACATGGCTTAAGATTTTTCGTATACATGTCATGGTAGAATAAGAAAAGGTAGCAGCAATACACAGCTGACTGAACTGGGTTGTAACGTTAGTGTCAAATTTCATATCACATTTTATACATTTATTTCTATTTCGATATACATTAGGGACATATATTTTTTGAAAAAAAAAAATATATCATTCGGAAAAAACCATTTCCCAGAAAGACTTCTTCATATTAATGATATGTAACCTCCTCCAAGTTCGAACGATAAGCCGCGCAGTAAATCCCCGCTTGTAGAGGCTATACAACGTTTGTTAATATGTGTGGTATTTTGTTAGAATTTAAAAAAATAAAGCCCTAATAAACATTTGCTTCTTTGATTTTTAAAACAAAACATTGAAACAGCTTTTCCTTTTTCTATGAATTTCCAGCGACCCCAAACTTTTCTGCAAGAATTCTACTTTCTGCGAGAATTTATGCATTTAGTGGAATGATGTGGAAACATAAAAATTTAAAATGTAACTAATTTTCATTCATGTTTTCCAAAATATTCAACCAAATGTGAAAAATTATTAGTTTTTTAAATTCCAATAATTTGTAGACATTTCCTTGTTTTGTTTACAAATACAACTGGCAGTAACGTTACAAACAAAAACAAATTCCTTTGTGGTTGTTGTTCGAGTTGTATTTGTTGTAGTATTAACTTTACCTTATATTTGTTCTACCATGTATACATGTATAGAACTTGGATTGGGCTTACTTACTCTGCTTACTCTGAAGAACTTATGAGAAGATCCACGATAGGAAACCAGAATTTCTCTAAGAGAAGAACGACGATTGTACGCAAAAATTAGTCTTTCGACAGATACACGATTGGGCGAAAGTGTTTCTTATTAACAAACATGCGATTGGGCGCCAAAATTCCATTGCTCAGCATTAGTTTTCTGTCAATAAAACTAGAATGGACCTCCAGAAAGAAATCATTTTTATGATTTGGTACCAAAACCTCTTTAAAGAAATAACTACAATTGGTTTCGTTATGAAAGTAACAACGATTGTCATTGAAAATATCCATGATTTTTCTCTATATAATATAACCCATTTGGGCGCCAAAGTTTGTCTGTTCAAAGAAACACGATTGGATGCCTCAAATTTTCTATTAACAGATTCACGATTTGTCGCTATAATATGTATAATTAAAAGCCACAAGTTGGACGCCAGAGTATTAATATACGCAGTATTGTGATTGGGAATCAGCAGTTGGCTATTAACATACCCACGATTAGGCTCTAAAATTTATCTATTAACAAACTCACGTCTTGGCTCTATAATTTTTATATTAAGCATAATAACACACGGTGCGCCTTAACTAACTCTAAATGAAAGGTGCTTACACCTGGGAAGTTTTTGCGGATTCTGAAACTACAATGTTCATAGATGAGAAAAAACAAAAAAGGCATTTCAAGTAAATCGCTGTCAAATTTCACATTTTAGGACTTTTTTAGGTTTTCTCAATTTTGCTTAAAAATCGCAAGACCTATCGAAATGGGATTGAAGAAACTGATGTAGCATTTTAAACTTTCTACAAGATTGGCATTTATGACTTTTTCTTAGGTTTTACCATTTTAGAAATATAAAAGTTCAAATTGGGACAATGACTGTACTGTTTATAAAATACTGTCATGAAGGGTGTACCTTAACTAACTTTAACTGGAAACCGCTTACTCCTGGGAAGTTTTTGAAACAGCAATGTTCATAGATGAGAAAAATCCAAAAAACAAGAAAAAATCGCTGGAGGGATTTTCTAGTTAATCGCGGTCAAAATTCCCATTTTTAGGGGTTTGTTAGTTTTTCACGATTTGGCTTAAAAATGGCAAGTCCTATCGAAATGGGGCCAACAAAAATATTGTAGCCGTGAATATTCTCTACAGGAGTGACCTTTTTAATTTGTTTGTAAGTTTTACCATTTTTGAGATATAGAAGCTTAGGTCACATTTTTAGATTTTTTTGTTAGGTTTTCACGATTTTGCTTGAGAACGGCAAGTCCTATCGAAATGTGACTGGAGAAAATCTTATAGCTGTAAAAATTCTCTACAAGATTGCCTTTCGTAATTTATTCCTAGGTTGTACCGTTTTTGAGATATATAAGTTAAGTTGGAAATTTGCAATCAGGATATTGTTTTATAAGGAGAAGATACAGTCAATGCATTGTCCCAATTTGAATTTCTATTTCTTAATAACGGTAAAAGCTACGAAAATATCATTAAGGTCAATTTTGTAGAAAATTTTCATTGCTACAATATTTTCTTTAGTCCCATTTCGATAGAACTTGCGGTTTCCAAGCATATTGAAAAATATTGATTCGCTGCAACCAAAATCGGATGCGCAGGCTTTTTAATTTTATATTTTTGGAATGATTGTAATTTCAATATTACTTATAATTTCCTATCCTTATAAGTTATCACAGTAAGCATTTAAGCTTTCGCAATGGCAAACCAGTTTTCTTGATGAAGTTTCAGCAATATACATTCATTATTGTATGGGATTTTAGGGAAATAGTTGGAGAACTCCCAAATATTTTTATCTATTTTTTTCTAATCAAACCAAAAAATATATTTGGAACAATATTCCCACAATAAGATTTTTCTCCTTTGTAATTGGTATAATATTCAATTTATATACCCAATCCCTAAAAATTTGTTTTCAGATTTTTCTATGCATTGTCTAGATTCTGTAAATATTTTTAATTTATTTTTAGGGATATGTACGGACTCTGAGACAGGATAATTTGGATTTACTTCAAGACTTATTATTTGTTGATTTTTCGCGAATTAAAAATACATTTAGTAAATATTAGTTAGCGCTTTATGAATAAATTTTCTCATAAAAACAAATAAGACATTTTTAAATATTTTTTCTTTATATGAGAATAAAAATCGCTATAACTTTTGCGCGCATAGGCCAATATAGTGAACGCGAACGAATTTAAAACCAAATTTTTATAACCTCAGCATTTATGCTAAGGAGGGTATATACACTTTCATACGGGCAAAATGTGCCTCATTGAAATAATGGTTTTAGATCCCAAGTATTTCTGTACGAAATCCGTTTCACTGTCCGTCCGTCTGTCTGTCTGGCTGGATCGCACGGTAACTCTCGAACGGATCAACTGTTTCGGTCCAAAATTTGGCTGTCGTAATATTTAGTCCAAACTTAGTTTATTTTTGAAGATGGGTTATATCGGACCACTCCTTCCGGTAACTCCCCCACAAAAGTTCGAAAATGTTAGGAAAATTTGGTCCGTGCTTTGCACATCGTGTAAATTCTACCAAACTTAGATGAGTTTTCCATATGGACTCAATCGGTCCACTCCTTTAGGTACCTCTCACACAAAATTTCGGAAAAGTTTTGTTTAGGACCTGCTCTCGAATCGCTTTGATTTTTGTTGTAACAACTTGCATTCATTGCCCCCCCATACGAAGGTACAAGTTTCATTAGGGGCAAGTCCATACTTCCTGAGAAAATAACCTGAAAGTTGCAAAAAAAACCCTATGCCACAGTGTGTAGTGGTTGGACCGCAAGATAAATCTCGACCGGAACTGCTGATTGGTTTCAAAATTTGGCCTTCGTAATATTTTGTCCAAACTTAGTTTAAGTTCAAAGATAAGCCAAATCGACCCACTCCCTCAGATACCTCCCCCACCTAAGTTCAAAAATGTTCGGAAAACAATCCATACTTCTTGAGAAAACAGCCCGAAAGTTGTAAAAAAACCCTATGGCAACATATGTAGTCGCTGGAGGGCTCGAACCGAATACTGCGTTCGTCCACACAGTGGATATTGTAATATTTCTTGGAATATTAGATGAAAGTCGAAGGTGGTGCTTATAGGTCCACTCCTTCCGGTATCTCCCCCACAAAAGTTGGAAAATATTCACCAAAATGGTACGCGCGATTTCTCATAGACGTAGCAACCGATTTGACCCAAACTTTGGATCTCTAAATATTGTCGAAACTTAGTTTATGTTCAAGTTTGGACCATATCTTCCCAATCCTTGTGGTACCACCCACACAAATGTTCAACATTTTTGTGTGGTTCGAGGATCCTTGGATCCTTGGAAACCGAAGGTTTTCCTAGTGGTTCTGTTTACAGCGTTAATAAGTATTTCGTAGCCCAGTGTGATAAAAGGCCCTATCTATCGATATGCCCGCAATTTTTTGAGCTTTAATCCTATCCATACTTTTGTCGGTCCATACCCCCAAAATTTTGAAAACCCCGCTTAAATACATAAGTCTTTTTTTTTTTTTGGGGAAAAAAGGTATTTCAATCCACACAGGTTGAGGGTATATCTCTTGCGGCAAGCCGACTGATACTTTTTTACTTGGTTTTCTTTCACACTCCTACTTTTTGAACAAAAAATATGAATACGATTTATAACCTTGGTGTAAACAGTAAATAATTTAAAACAAATTGACACATTTCTGTTAATAAATTAACAGTTGGGATGTCAACAATGTTAAGCAAATACAAAATAAGCCAAACTGAGTCGATTTAGCGATGTCCGTCCGTCTGTCTGGCTGGTGCGCACGACAACTCTCCAACGGATGAGCCGATTTGGTCCAAAATTTGGCTTTTGTAATATTTTGTCCAAGCTTAGTTTACCTTACTTTGTTTACCTCCCCCACAAAATTTCGGAAAAGTTCAGTTTAGGGCCTGCTCTCAAATCGCTTTGATTTTTGTTGTAGCAACTTGTGTTCACTGCCCCACATACGACGGTACAAGTTTCATCAGGGGCAAGTCCATACTTCCTGAGAAAATAACCTGAAAGTTGCAAAAAAATCCCTTTGACACCGTGTGTAATGGTTGGAGCGCAAGATAATGTAATATTTTGCCAAACTTAGTTTAGATTCGAAGATAAGTTATATCGGTCCACTCCTTCCGGTACCTCCCCCACTAAAGTTCAAAAATGTTCGGAAAACTTGTGCGCACGATAATTCTGGGGGAGAGTATCCGATTTGGTCCGTACTTTGAACATCGTAATATTTCTACAAGACATAGATCAGGTTCGAATATGGACCGCATATGTCAACTCCTTGGGGTACACCAGCACAAAATTTCAAAAAATGCAGTTTACGGCCTTCTCTCGAATCACTTTGACCTTTGTTGTAATAAATTGCATTCGCTGCCGCCATTACGACGGTACAAGTTTTTTAGGGCTCAAATTCATTCGTTATAAAAACCACTATGGAACCATGTAAACTGGCTGAATGAAGCGCACGATAACTCTCGATCAGATCAGCCGATTCGGTCCAAAATTTGGCTTCCGTAATATTTTTGCAAGCTTTGTTTAATTTAGAAGATGGGCACTATCGATGCGCAACTTCCGGTACCATCCCCCCCTCCACTTAAAAAATGTCACTAAAAGCTAGGCGCTATATCTGTTGAGTGGAGCAACCAAAAAACTTTGGATCTCCTAACATTTTGTCCAAAGGTAGTTTTACTTCAGGAAATGTACAGCCTTTGGTAATGTACAGCCGGTATTATATTTGATATTGTGAATAGATGAAAGTTTCAATTCACACATGCTGAGGGTATATAGCTGTCGACAAGGCCGACTGATACTTTTTTACTGGTTTTATTTAATTTGTATAATACAGAGTTTAAAAGCCAGCATCTAAAAACATTTGCATTAGCAGTACAATTCAACTGCTACACAATATTGACACACACGGCTAAATAAGCAACCAACCGAACGCATATTTATTTTTGTGCATTTTTGCTTATTTCGTTTTTTACGCCTAACCTTTTTTTCGTTATGCATAATCGACAACCACGCTACATATTTAGCTGTCGGCTGACCATTCGTCGCGGCGAATTAGCAACCGAAGGTGGTTTTGTGATTAGAGTTGCCAACGCAGTAATAAAAAAAAGGTGTCATTTAATGTCAAAATGCCTCCATCATATGGTAGAACCTAAAGAATACTAATTATTATTGTTTAAAAATAAAAAATATATATCACCAATATTTTTGAAAATTTAACATAGCTGAAGCCAAGGTTTACCCTTTCAGAACACGCGACTTGTGATTGTATATTATACAAATTAAATATTTTTGGATAAAATGAAATGTTTTTGGACGTGGCGAAAAATATTGGCCTTAAAAGATAATTTGCGTGGAAGCTGTGGCTATATTTATGTTAGAAAATGGGTAAAAATGGGTTGAAGCCAACGTGTCTTTTTTTGTTTTCTCTCGATTTGTGAGTAAACCACACTTCTCACGATTTTCCTGTCAAAGTAAAAGTAGAAGCTAACTAAATAAGGATCATCTCACTTATGTATTACTTTTCAAAATTTGAACTGCTTCTACCATTAAATGATGCTGACATTTTGAAGCCAAATTTACAGTGTTTTTTGACATTTTCTTCTAGTCGCGTTCCGCAAACAGATTTTCCAAAAAGGCTTTAATAGGATTATAGTACTTGCGATTCTGAGTTTTTTGATACGTATATCGTGAATGTAGCCTCCACACCTTCACAGAAATATGTATCGAAATGACGAAATTTTGTGTGAATATTTTTCTAAAAATCATATTATTCGGGTCTAATATTTACAATTGTCATTCGATCACCTCGTACTCTAGTGCACATTTTAGGTTTTTACGTTCCGGATGTAATAAATCATTCCCCGTGAAAATCCATCTACTAAATCGCGAGTTACGAGAAAATCCAACATAGCAAAATCACCTAAAATTGTTTTTGATAATATCGCGTATTTCATCGCGTTTTCTGTGTGTCATTCCCACGGCAATGAAACAGTTGATACAGCCTTTTCGCTTTTGCGGTAACAGAGATTTGAAAACTTCACTGATAAGGGAGCTGTATTCATTTTATCCCAAAAAATTGTGTGTGATGCTACATCCACGGTTCTTAATTGATCGCCTTGAAATAGATATATATCGATGTAGATTTTCATGGTGGACATTGAAATCGGATGCGGACAAAAATTGTATGCACTTTGCGCAAATTAGCGATATTTTATAGGTATTTTAATGCTAAGATGCAGCTGATGCTACATCTTAGCCTCCAAATTAAATTTCGAAAAATATATACAAATTAACAGATATGGTCTTCCGGTACATGAAAATCACATGCGGACAAAATGATTTTGATAATTACGCGATTTACACGAATTTTAAAATGCATATAAATAAAAATGGGTTATTTGACCTCTATTTCCATTTCAGAAGCTTTGACATATACCCTCATCAACCCAATTAGTTTCCCTAATGGGAAAACTTTAATATGAATGTCAAAAAAACAAAATCCGTCTATTTTGTTGGGAGATTTAAGCAAAATGAAGGAAGTATTCCTATAAATTTTTTCAATATTTTCTACTACATGCATGTGAACAAAATATTTTTTCAAACGAAAAATAATTTTTTGGGCAAAATATGTGCTTATTTTGGCTGTAACATCCAAACTATAACACCAATCTGTATGATTGCAGTCTCATTTGATTCGCCGTGAAGTTTGGATCCACAAACATTTTTTATGTACTTATATGACCACTAAATGGGCCTTAATTTTGAAAAAAGTTGACTTATATTCAATAATTTATCAATTTTATATACATTCCGCGAATTCTGTGTAACATTTTGCAGGTATTATGCAAACTACTCGCTGAAGTCACTTCGAGAGAACTTTTTTGTAACAATTGTGCTCATTAAAATAATTAGCGTTTTTATAATATTTTTTTCTTAAAAAGCGAAATAAAAGCGCCATAACTTTTGTCCGCAACAACTAAAAATTGGCTCGCGACCAGATTCGTACTAGAAATCTTTTTCTTAACCTACATATCAAAAATCGTTGATGTAGCGCGAAAAAAAATTATCCTTTTTTTCTGAAATGGAATATGAAATAATTGACAATATTCCTGATATATTCAACGGCTTCACCAAAAATTCACATGTCCTTTGAACGAAAAAGTGGAATTAATTATATCGTGATTTTTATTGGATTACACTGGTAACCCTGATCTCAAAAACAATTGTTTGCTAAAAACCTGGCTACGCCCTTTAAACATATGCAAAATATGAGTATGCATGTCCCATGCTATTTTATTATAGCGACAATATCAAATAGCATCAGCATCGCTAGCAACTTTTTTGTGAAATTTGTTGATACATGTTGCCATTGTTCATTGTTGCTAAACATATTTCGAAGACATTTTAGCAGGCAAAGCTGCAAAAATTCGATGCTTTTGCTAATATGGCGTTAGCATTTTAATCCCTGGTATAATATATATCCACAATTCGCGAGTTATAAAAGGACAAATCTTGGCTTCAACAATGTTAAAATTTTAAAAAATATTGCCCATATATAATTTGTAACACATCGAAATAATGGTCGTCGACCCACCTTTATATATACCAAAATAAATGTCTCTGAGCTGACAAGATTTTACTATGTTTAGTGTTATGGGTCACCTGAGTTTTGCCAGATTTAACTATTTATACTCAGTACACCACATTACAATTTCATTTAGCTTCCGATTACGATAATTTGTTGTCAAATTGACATTTTAACAATTATTGCAAGTGGTCATACAAAATTACTAACACTTAGCGATTATAATAGACTACGTGTTGTTTTTGTTTTTTTTTTATTTTCAACAATAGAGTCATGTGCTTATTTTAATTAGTCTGCGTCATTTTATAATCTCATAAAAATACAAAACCAACACAAAGCAGGTGTTGTCTGCTATTTTCAAATAAAATTTGCTTATCGGCCAATGTTATTGATTATTGGCTATACCCTCTTCCTCATATGATGGTTGGTTGACAAAACGGTTCATACGACGATTTTCATAAGTTTGCAAAACGCTTGTTATAATGAGGTATTATCATTTGTTTTCTTTGAATATCTGGAGTATTTGTTTTCGAAATCATAATTTTCAATTAATAATTGAATCATCGGCTAGACATTTCATGAATAATGATTACTTGCAAATTCAACTAAACGGTGATATATATAAGTTATCACATGCAAAAATTATAAACAATTTTGGAATTTAATAGAAAACATAGGACATTTTAGATGTAGTTAGTATGACTTCCATTGAATATCAATATTAAAAAAAATCAGTATTTGATTCATCTCATCAATACTCCACATGCCCCTTTCAAAACTTTGGAAATTAAATTTACTAATAATAAAGGCGACAATTATAAATGGAATGTTACAAAACACCACCACAAATTTCTATTCCCAGCAAGCCGGTAAATGTTGATGAACTTCATACAACATTTCTCACTTTGGCAAATTAATGTCAAGTCATTCTACGATAACTCGTCCGTCCATTGACCATTTAAGCTCTTGAGGCTTACAACAAAAAAAATGTGTTTTTGGTGGTCATCATTGGATCACATTTGATGGCCAATCTCAATTTTTTAATTTCGTTTCTTTTTTCCACTTCTCTCCTATTTTTTTTTTTTGAGGTAATAAACGGATAATTGTTAAGCGTATTTAAATTGTTGTCTACTACTTCGACGACAACAAAATGTTATGTCGGTAGAATGAATGAATAAACTCAAACAAATGGGTGGAAAGGGGTAACAATCAGATAATTAATTAAAGTTATTAAATTTGTCGAATTGGTAAAGAATTTCTTTTCGACAATTTGTATATTTTGACAGGGGAATGAGTTAACATAAATCACAATAAAATTGAATATCTTCTACAGGTGTGGACGGACCATTCAGATGGGTGTGTAGAAACTGGTCATTAGTCTTAAGCTTCTTTGACTACCGTTCGTTATTTGTTTGTATTGAAAAATAAATGTTTTTCTAATTTGTTGAAGAATGATTGGTAAAAAATTAGATCATGTGAAAAGAAAAGAGGACGGGGGTAGGTGACATTATTGTCAATAATGTTTTGATACTTTATGGGAAAGCAAAATACATATTCATGCACATTCATTTCAATGTTAACCAATTTAATACTAACGGTATAGACAAAACGTGGAGCTAACACTATTCATTAGATAGATTTGTTGAAATGTTGCTGTTAAGCTCGTGTGTACAGTTATACGGGGTTATATTAAAATATTGGTTTGTATATGTCATGTTATATTATATATCATGTTATATTATATACAAGCCGACCCGGTCCGTGTTGCTGGCCCTTGAAACTGTTTTATGTTATGTTTATGTTTTAGTTTAACATACCGCCAAAGAACTGATGACATAAGCGATGCATTTATTTCATCGGCTGGAGTACAATAACTGGAAGTGTTTGTCTGAAAACTAAACGCGGATTGCTTCTTAAATCCCTCAAGAATCGATCCAGAGCTTCTAGGGAATTTTTATGTGCAATCGTACATTCGTTCCATATGATAACTTCTATTTAATATTGCATGTGTGACTTCATTCAAATTAATGTCCAACTTAAGGGTCCACTGTATCGTCCTTCCACCTTCTCATAATGTATGTTAAATACCTGACTATCGATATGTAGTCTTCTAATTTAATACTTGCTTTCTAATAAGACCAAAGCTTCGTTATGCTGGTATTTCCATTAATTTGCATCAAATTGACCCCCCCCTACTATATTCAACAAAATATATAGTCTTTTTTCACCACGGATCATCCCTGTACATTTTCTGAAATTTCCAGAAAAATCGGTTCAGTAGTTTCGGGTCTTAGGTCCCTAAATAAGTACATTGGATCGGAGATTCAACCACCGTTGCCTCGAAACTTTATTTTCTAACCGATACGTTCGTATGTTTTTCGAAAGTAGTGTTTTTAAAAAAAGGGACTAGGGGAGGTGCCCCGTCCGAAATTCAACAAAATATATAACCTTTTTCACCACGGGTTCTCCCTGTACATTCTCTGAAATTTTCAGGAAAATCGGTTCAGTAATTTTGGATATGTAACATATTTAAAAACTGGACGTTCTAAAATAGAGTTTCTAAAAAGTAGGGCATGGAGGAGATACCCCGCACAGTGTCACGACCGTGGCCAAAAATGGTAAAAACTAAATACTTCGTTGAACAAATTTATTGATGGGGAGTGATAGAAAACATATAAATTAAGAAGAATCTGAATTTTGGTACTGATACGTGAAGTAGTTTTTGCTATATGAGGATTTAAATCCGACAATTTTAGTTAATAAGTATTTTTGTGTTTTTTTTTTTTCAAAAATTAATAAATTATATTATGCGTTAATATTTAAATTTTAAAAGTAACGGTCGCTGCAAAAATGGTTCCTAAGTTCTCTTGGGATGTAATAAACTTGGCTACACTTTTGTTTGCATGTAAATATTAAACATATGGTGTTTACATTTACCCAAACAACTATTACTAAGTTTATTAATTTTCGGAAGCAAATTTTAAATTGAGCGGAGTGGGAAAAAATTGTATAAAAGTGTATATCGATATTTTTTGCTGTATGAGTAGTAAAAAGTGAGTACTTCAAATATATAAAGGTCCCAGCTGCAGAGGTTTGCAGACGAATGTGTCATTTCTCTTTTTCAGCGACCACCTCACTGAGAGGATACCACCTTTTTTAACAAATCGTTTTGCGGCGTTGGCTATAGCGCGAAAACGAATGAACCAAGCATCATATATTTTTGTAGGCTTATTAAGTATCTAATAATCTTGCTTTAAAACGAGAGAATTTTAAAAATATCAATTAAAAAAAATGTGAACAGCGAAAACCAAAATTCGATTTTTTACAAAAAATTGACCGTTTTTTGACCACTAATAGGTCAAAAAAACATTTTTAAAGGAAATTTCTCATATATAAAGACAAGAGTTTGATATATTCAATATGCTCACAAACAATATGAAGACTAAACACCAAATTTCAGTCATATCGGGAGGATATTGAGGCCACAACACTCAAAATACCGAACATGAGGAGGCACGGTTCTATGGGGGCTATAGGAAGACGAGGACCTATACCGACATCTTTCTGGTGGAAGGTTATAAGTCCCCCAACGGAGACTTAATACCAATTTTCAGCCATTTCGGTGTGATAATCAGGATAAAACCTCCAAAATACCGAAAATCGGGAGGTACCGTCCTATGGGGGCTATATGAAGGCGAGGACCTATGCAGACAAATTTCAAAGTGAAGGTATAATGCCCCCTACGAAGGCTAAATACCAAATTTCAGCAATTTCGGTGTAATAATGAGGCTAAAATCTTCAAAATACCGATAATCGGGAGGTACCGTTGTATGGGGGCTATATCAAAACGTGGACCTGAGCCCACAATTCTCTGTTGGAATGTTTGATACCTCTGCCGAAGACTAACCACAAAATTTGAATACTTTCGGTTGGTCATTGTGTCTAAAACATTCAAAATACCGAAAATCGGGAGGTACGGCTATATGGGGGGGCTATATCAAAACGTGGACCGACCAACCCAATTTTTTGTCCTGAAGATTGTATGTTAATAATAGGTACGTGTACCAAAAATCATGCACCTACGACAACTCCTTCTATTTTTGGCCACAGTTAATATGAACTCGCGACATTGTGCCCCGCCCCCTTATAATTCAAAAAATTTATAGCCTATTTGCACCACGGTTGTTCCCTGTACATTCTTTGAAATTTTCAAGAAAATCGGTTCAGCCCTTTTTGAGTCTATACGGAACATATGTACATACTAAAATACACACATTGCCTTTTATACATATATAAGAAGAAGATGTAATTTTACTAAACTCTCAAAAAGAGTATAGTCTAGGAGTAAAATCGGAGCAGAGTGGTTCGGTGGGTGGGAGTTCGGAGCGGGGTGGTTTGGATGGTGAAAGTTCGGATGAATTAATTCAATAGTTCGTTTCAGTTTTGCTAAAATAGCTTTTTTAAAAATTGGACATAGCGGAGGTACACCGCCCTTTCGAAATTCATGCAATGAAATTTTCAGGCAAATCGGTTCAGTATTTTTGAAGAAATGAAGTATTTAAAAAAGTGGGCGTGCTAAAATAGCGCTTTTAGAAAAGTAGGGCATAGGGAAGGCACCTCGCCGCCTCCAAAATTCAAAAAAATATATAATCTATTTTCCCACGTGTTCTCTCTGTACATTCTCTGAAATTTTCAGGAAAATCGGTTCAGTAGTTTTATATAAATAACTTAATTCAAAAGTGGGCGTGCCCAAAAAGTTTTTAAAAAAATAGGGCATAGGGGAGATACCCCGCCCCCTCCGAAATTCAAAAAAATATATAGCCTATTTTCACCAAGGATCTTCCCAGTATATTTTCTGAAAATTTCAAGAAAATCGGTACAAAAATCGGTTTAAAAAATGGGCCGTGGCGGAGGTACCCCGCCCCTCCGAAATTCAACAAATATGTTTTCATCCTCCTTGTACATTCTCTGAAAATTTCAGGAAAATCGGTTCCGTAATTTTGGATATACAACATATTTAAAAAGTGGGCTTGCTAAAGTAGGGTTTTTAAAAAAGTATGGCATGGGTGAGGTACCCTGCCCCCTCCGAATTTCAATATGTAGCCTATTTTCCCCACGGATGTTCCCTATATATTCTCTGAAATTTTCAAGAAAATCTGTTCAGCCCAGCCAAACATACCAACATACAAACATACAAACATACTAACATACACACATTGTCTCCCAGCAAAATTTGAAGTAAGGGGTTACATGCGATGACGTGATTTCATGGCATCTTTTGCATTGGTTCAAACGAAGTCGTGAATGATCCGATCTTTTGATTAACATTTGAACCCATGCAAAGGAAGTCGTGAAAGATCCGATCTTTTCATCAGTATTTGAACCCATTCCATCGATCCGATAGAGATGAATTTTGTGTTTTTATTTATAAACATTTTCTAAATAATTAAGATTAATTACACTATGCAACACAAAAATTATTAACCATATTTTGTCACCGCGGCGTGATAGAAGACCTGAAAAGGGAGGACACGTGTCTCGCCGTTTTTTCGTATCTCATCAACTTTCGCGACTGTAGGCCTCCAAAGGCTTGAGGCTTTGATGTAAAAAGGGTCATTTAGTCAGGACTACATCTTCCAAACCGTTAGGAAATTTGAATTTATCTCAGAGGCAAAGTTGTAGCTCTTGTCTTAAAGAACAAAAATTGTGAACACATATAACCCATCAAACTTCATCTGCAAGGTCAAAATCGCCATGGTCAAATTTCTTTTAACATTTTTTCTCAAGTTTTGTTTCACAGATATCAAACCGATCAAATTTGAAGCAAACAACCAACTACAAAAATGTACCTCAGATCCCAATAAACATCTTTCTAGAATATATGAACTCTGTAGAAACGATTCTTAATGGTCAAAATAGCAAAACAATAAACCGTTCAAAATTCAAGAAAACAATCAACCACAATATTTTAGCAAGGGCATCAATAAACAACTTTCTGGAACATGCGAAATGGTAAAAAGTAGCAAAACACTTTTGAAAATATTCAATTTGTACACTTTTTTCTCCGATTCTGGTTTACAGATACCGAATCGCCCAAAAATTAAGGATACCGTCAACCACAAAAATGTACCTAAGATTTCAATAAACAATATTTTAGAACGTAGGAATGATTCTTCAAGCTCAAAATTCGATTATTTTAGATCATTTTTTCCTGTTCATGTCCGTAAATAACAAACCTTTCAAATTTCCTTGAGTTTTTAACAGTTTTACCATTAAGAACCGTTCATATATATTTCGCATGTTCCAGAAAGTTGTTTATTGATGCCCTTGCTACACTATTGTGGTTGATTGTTTTCTTGAATTTTGAACGGTTTAGTATCTATGGAGCAAAAGCCGAGAAAAGAGGATAAAAATCGCAATTGTTTTGCTATTTTGACCATTAAGATCTATTTCTACAGAGTTCGTATATTCTAGAAAGATGTTTATTAGATCTGAGATAAATTTCTGTAGTTGGTTGTTCGCTTCAAATTTGATCGGTTTACTAGCTGTATAACAAAACTTGAGAAAAAAATTTAAAAGATATTTGACCATGGCGATTTTAACCTTGCAGATGAAGTTTGATGGATTATATGTGTTCACAATTTTTGTTCTTTTAACAAGAGCTACAAATTTGCCTCTGAGATAAATTCAAATTTCCCAACGGATTGGAAGATATAGTCCTGACAAAATGGCCCTTTTTACATCCAAATTCTCAAACATTTGGAGGCCTATAACCGCGAAAGTTGATGAGATAGGGAAAAACGGCGAGACACGTGTCTTCTCATTTTTGGTGTTCTATCACACTGTGGAGTCAGAATATGGTTAATAAAACATGACTCAAAAAATTACACACAGTGTTATTTAAAATAGGCTTAATGTTGTCGGAGACTCAAAACAACAACTAACGCTGTTAAAACCCTCGTCGTAATGATAATGTCATTGCAAAGGGTTGGTGAAAATGACATGCCAAAGCATTGGTGGAAATGACATGCCAAAGCATTGGTGAAAATGACATGTCAAAGCATTGGTGTAAATGACATGCTTTGGATCCAAAAATAAATAGCATCTTTTGGGGTCCACGCTCATATAAAATTTATCGATGAAGATGCTAAAAAGATGACATGCCAGATCACTTGCACCCATGATTGAATGGCATCTTTGGCATCGAACATTTTGCTGGGCTTTTATATATTAGATAACTTTATTTTATATATCATAAAAATTAAAAGTGGTTTGTGCGGGACCTTTTTTAAAATTTAAATGAAATAAAAGTTATTTTAGTCATTAATAGGCAAAAGGCCATTCATTCGTGCAACAGGAAATAATTTTTGAGAAATTTTTTTTTTCATTTCATAGAATTTCTCAAAAAAAAATCCAACTGGATTGTGCGGAACCTTTGTTTTAAAAAATAAAATAGAATGAATGCTATTTTAGCCATAAATAGCAAGAGTTCATTCATTCACATTACAGGAAATCAGTTTTGAGGGAAAAATATCAAGAAGTCATAACCCTTATGAATATTCACTTTGCTGGTGAAAGGCTTGATTTTAGCATATTGAGAACGTGATAGGAATAATCACTATAGGTGAAGTCTCTGAGTTACGGCGTGAAGTATTTTTGTCATAATGCATAAACTCTTTATGTTGCCATTGCACCACATTTTTAACGTAAAATACCAGCAGTCAAATTGATTGAGCAATCATTCTGTAGAACATTTGGTCCTTCTAACTCCATTCCCTCAATATAAATTTTGAGATATTTTCAAGGCTTTTAAAATGGAGCACAGTTGTTCAGAATAGTTTTGTCTGGCCAAAACTGTGTAAATTGAAAACGGACATGTTTAATATTTTGAGTTTTTCATATGTTCCACTCTTTCAAACAACACCACAAACACTAATAAACAAACAACAGAAATACAAAAAAAAATGTTTGGTTCAAAGATTAAAAAAAAACTTCTAGCTCAAATATTAAAAACACAAAAATACGCCATCTGGTCATCGCCGAGGACAGAATGCCACAACTCATGTCCCCCAAGACTAGACGGTTACGACCTTCCAAACAGGATAACCTGGAGTACGGCGTTTGTCGGCGGCATGTCTACGTTAATCAAGACTCTGTAACTTTTGACGGATAGAGATATTTTCATATTTTTTATTTTTGTTGTTGTTGTAACAGTGTTTGTTATTATGTTTGTATGTTCGTTCTTCTGTTCAATCTGGCTCTGGGTCTATCTCCAGTTCCAGGAAAGTGGCTGCTTCGATGGGATGTAACCACAGATGCTCTGGAGTTAGATGAGTAAGTTTGGCAGGGAAGTTGAAAAAGTGTTTTGTTTCGTGCAGGCCAATGACGCACACTGGGCAGATGTTTTCCCGGCGCGATCGATTTCCGCCCAATAAGAATTTAGGCGACTGCAATATCCCAAAACTGTGATATGGTTGTTGATCTAGGGGTTCCCTCCTATATCGTTGGACCTCTAGAGCATGGATATCCTTCCTGATCTGCCTGAACGTGTCGGACCTACCCATAGGATGGTGATTGGGATGGCTCACACCGTAACATCCAAGCAGGTACTACAACGAAAGCATCTCATTGTGTTCTTTAATAGAAGAATCTTTGACCCCCTCATGTAGATGGTCCACGGAATATTTGAGGAGGCACCCTGTTGCTGTTCTCAGGGCGGCATTCTGGCAAGTTTGAATCTTTTTTCAATTCGTATCACATAATCTCGGGGACCAGACTGGCGCCGCATAGCTTACCACAGACCGACCTATCGCGTTATATGTGGTCAACAAGGTTTCTTTATCTGCACCCCAAGTGCTGCCGGCTAGTGACTTGAGGACCTTGTTCCTACTTTTCAGTTTGTTGCAGATAGCAGTGGCGCGCGCACAACGTGAATGTAGTGTCGAATGTGACCCCTAAAATTTTGGGGCAGTTTGTGGTCGGAATTCTGCTACCGTCGACCATGACATTCAATTCTCTTCCAAACTGCGCTATCCATGTGGTGAACAGAGTGGCTGTTGATTTTGCGGCGGAAATCTGCATATTCCTCGAATGGAAAAAGGTGGTAAGATCGGTTAAATAGTTGTTCAGTCTCTCACAGATGTCATCAGGATAGGTACCAGACGCCAGGATCGTGCAATCATCCGCATACGTTACGATCTCGATGCCGTCTGGATGGGCCGGAATACAGGAGAGGTAGAGGTTAAACAGTTCCGAAGATATCACTCCACCTTGGGGAACTCCCTGTTTCACTCTACGCGGTTTGGACTTCTTGTTCCTGAATTCCAGGTACGACTGGTGTCCACACATAAAATTGACTATCCAACGTTTCAAGCTTGGCCGGAGGGTTGTCTGCCCAATGTCCTCAAACAGCGTGGAGTGCCTGACTGTATCAAAGGCTTTTGATAAGTCAGGCGCCACCATCACTGTTCTATCGCAAGGTCGTATCTGGTTAAGTCCTTGACAAATATGTGTGGTAATGGCGTGAGGCGCGGTTGTCGTGCTGTGCTGCTTAAGGAAGCCATGCTGATGATCGGCAAGTTGATAGCTATGCCTGATACTGGGGAGGACTAAGGCCTCAAGGGTCTTTGCTACGGACGACAAAAGCGAAATCGGCCTGTACGATTCACTTTTGCTGGCATCCTTGCCGGGCTTCCGTAGTGGGACCACCATGCCCATTTTCCAGACTTCGGGAACAATGCTTCAGCATTACCATGGGGATTCCATCAGGGCCCAACGCTTTGGATGATTTAGCGTTCCTGATGGCATTGGCAATATCATCCATTGTAAACTGTGGTGGTTCCTACTCGGTAGGAAGAGATCTGATGCGACGTAATACTCTTCTCTTCCCCCTGTCACTCACGGGGTGCTCGACAAACTGTCGATTGAAATAACTTGCGCATCTCTTCGGGTCACCAAATCTGACCCATGTCCACAATTTTTGGTGGCGAAGTTTCTGTACAATTGGGAACTGCAAATGCCAAGTTAAGTCAATTCAGACTAAAAATTAAGATAAAATCCTCAAAAAATCTGAAATCAGTTGGTACCGCTATATTGGGCTGTAGGAAAAAATTGTCCCATATTTGTTTTGGTTTCATATTCATAATGACAATATATGAAAAGTGTGCAAAGTTTCAGTTTGATTGGTCAACTGCAACTGTGTTAAAAAAGAGTTACTGGATATGAACTAAAGGGACACCAAAGTTCGAAGATAAGCCATATCGGTCCACACCTTCAGCTAGCTCCACCACAAAACTTCAAAAATGTTCGGAAAAAATGTTCGCACTATATATCTTGAAGGGAGTGGTCGATTCGGTACATACTTTACACATCCTAATATAGCTACCATATATACATATATCAGGTTCGAATATGGACTATATTTGTTCACTACTTCGGGTACCACCAACACAAAATTTTGGATAAGATCATTTTAAGACCTGCTCTCGAATCACTTTGATTTTTGCTGAAGCAGCTTGCATTCGCTGCCTCAATTACGACGGTAAAAGTTTTTTCAGGGGCAAGTCCATACTTCTTGAGAAAACAGCCCGAAAGGTGTAAAAAACCTAATATGGCACCATACGTAGTGGCTGGAGAGCACGATAACTTTCGACCTGATAAACCGATTTGGATCCGTCCGTAGATGAATGTTCCCTGTACCTCCCCCACAAAAGTTAAATAATGTTCGGAAAAATTGTTCGCACTATATATCTTGAAGGGAGTGATCGATTCGGTATATAGATCAGGTTCGAATATGGACTTTATTTGTCCACTCCTTCGGGTACATCCCACACAAAATTTCGGACAAGTTCACTTTACGACCTGCTCTCGAATCACTTTGATATGTGTCGAAGCGATTCGCATTCGCTACCTCCATTACGACGGTAAAAGTTTTTTTCAGTGGCAAGTCCATACTTCTTGAGAAAACAGCCCAAAAGGTGTAAAAAAAACCTCCTATGGCACCATACGTAGTGGCTGGTGAGCACGATAACTCTCGAACTGATAAACTGATTTGGTTCAAAACTTGACCATCGTCATATTTTGTCCAAACCTGTTTCAGTTCGAAGATGTCACTAAAATGGTATGGACGATATCTCTTGAACAGGGTAAACAATTTTGTCCAAATTTAGTTAAACTTCTAAAATGGTCATCTCCTTAGAGTACCTCCCCCACAAAAATTCTGGCCCAACAGTTTTACGATGTTCCACTGAAATTACTAGAGGGCGCGATATCTATCGAAATTATAAGACTCCTAAAAAAAGATCCACTTCTATAATGGACTATATTGTTCCATTCCTTCAAGTACCTTCTCCGCACCACTTTTGAACTTTAACCCTAATTCACATTTTTGTCGAATAAAGTAAAAATAGCCACAAAATATTGAATAGACCTTAAATACATTCGATTTGTCCATAGATGAAAGTTTTAATTGAGGGTATACGAGTATCTCTGTTGGAAAAGCCGACTGATACTTTTTTACTTGTTGAACATTCTGCTTCCTTAAAGACATATTTGGCCTAATGGCTAGGATATTTTGGCCTGTACTTCTCGCACATTTGATTGCGTTACTCTTTTATCTTCCTATGAACTTTTAACACTCCCCCTTTTTTACACTTTTTTATTTTATTTATTAAAAGTGCATTTACCATTTCCCTATTCCGGAAATTCCATATATTATCAATTTTTCAACCCATAATTTCCTGTATATAATCAATGTGCGGTCTATAATGACTTATCAGGCGACGATACAATAAAATTGTTTATGTCAAATTGCAAATTAGTTTGTTTTTCTTGTAATTGAATTTTTATAACTTCTCAGAATTTCATGCGGTGGCTTTCAGAATAATTTATTATATTCAATTTGCAATAGATATCAAATGAATGAGTAATTTTGGGGAGAAAAATATGTAACGAATAAAGGGAATTACGGGTCACTACTAAGGTATTTTATAATTTTGAATAGAAATTTTCCGTTAAAAATTGTTATACATAATTGTTTTTGGTTTTTTTAATCGATATCAGCTAGCGGTGTAATCAAAATATTTGTAACTTTGTTACAACCTCGTCCCCGTACATTTATTACACCTTACACAGGTTTATTATCATAATTTTATGTAAAAACTGATAAAAATAAATTTGTATAAATATTGAAAGACATTTAAAGCGCAATATAAACACAAATGACACACAAATCAATACCCACCAAGCAGCTAGCCAGGCAGCGGGCCGGGCCATGCCACTCAATAAGGAGAAGTATAGGTAACAAGTCTGATTTACCCATTGTTGATATTTTGAATAAACTCTCGGCAAAGACAAAATGAATGATACACTAGTGAACAGAAATTTTGTGCAATGGGGTTTTTTATATTTCAGATTTTTTTCATATTTTATATTTATTAGAGTTATTCTTGTCACTTCCATATATTACTTTTAGGCGGTATCTATGTATGTTAGTGGTATACACTGATCGTTCTTCTCAAATGTTCAACATCAATCAAAAATCGAATTACAAAATAATTGGTCGTCGGGTTAGAAATTTCCTTCTATAAAAAAACTTAATCCCTTAACTTAATTATTCGGACTCTTAATATGGAAGGCGCTATTTACTCACTGGTAGATGCACGCAGAGAAAAAATATTTTTCGCTTTTGTTGGAACAAAAATATCTGTTTTGGTTCCAAAAATATATTCGTTTTGTTCAAACATTGTAATCCAAATCCAAAAATACCATCTTTTGTTCCAAACATAGAAAACAAAAACAACTTACGAATTTCCGCAATATTGTAAAAATCGTTAACAATACCGATTGTAGGACCTATCATAATCTAATTTTGTTTACAAAAAGTATTGTCAACCCAGAAAACCTGCCCAGAAATTTTTGATTTGAGTATATATACTCAACATATACACTTTTCACATAACTTGGATATAAATGTCGCGTATAATATTGTAATCATTGATGAACACAATACATGGTTTACTTACTGCATTGGCTGAACAAAGACAAACAAAAAGCCACAAGCACCCACCACAACGTAAGGAATAATTAAACACCATAACAAACTCCGGTAAAACACCAAACTTCAAAGCACAATGAAGATAGAAGAATGAAACAAAACAGAAACAAATAAATACAAGAGTATCATTGTTGGTATACATACACACAAAAACAAAGATAAAGGCATCGTGTCATACAAACAAAACTCACCAAAATTGTTTTTTTCAACACGGCATCGAATAGCGAGAGAAGAGAAAAAATTGTCGAAGAAAAGAGAGAACTATTGACAAAACCCAATTGTTGGAATTACAATACTACATTTGGAATTTAACAATATCTTTACAATACATATTTTGGCCTTCGAATATTGTTGGATCAATCATATTTTTTTCTCTGCGTGTGTTATAGCAAAGTACAGAACAGATATTACTGTCATGCACAAAATACGGTGTATTGGGAAGAAAGTCACAAAAACATCTATCCAGCTATATGTTTTCAAACAGTCGATCTTTTCTTCAGCATTAGAACCAATTTCATGAATGCTAAGAACACCCAGAGAAAAAATAACACCATACGTGATCAAATTGACACATCCGTTGTTGATAGTGTATCAACACTGTTTATGGTCGACATGAGCATGCCGTTGTCAATTTGGCAACGAGATGGTGTCAACGGTTTCGAGAATTGACAACGTACCGTGGTTAAAGTGAGCCCGACTGTGGTCGAAATATAAAAAATTGAGCATGCGTGTGTTCATACTGACACCATTCGTGGTCAGATTCAAAAAATGACAAAAACCGTGGTAAAAAAAATTGAGCACGCCTGTTCTCATGTTGACACCATACGACTTTTTTCATCTTCAACATTTGCACCAATTCCTTGAAGCGTTAGTGAAGACGCCATTCTTAAGATCAGGGCATGATTTGGTTTTTTGGGGGTTACGCACTTGTGAAAAGAATAAAGTATGACACTCCGTATTGCCATGCTGGATATACAATGGGTACTAAGAATGTACCTCGAATTCTCTCTGCTTTTTGTTTCGCTTTTTGGAATACCGCGTCTTTCCATCTCTTTTTCCCACTTGTTTTCTCCATACAAACTGGCAGGCTCTGGGTGTACCGTCATATGGCCCGTATTTATACGCCTTTTTAGCGGGTTTATCATTGCTCATTCTTAAGATATGGCCTAGCCAACGCAATCATTGCATCTCGATACGTTTATCTATGCTGATGTCGTTATATGACAGATAGAGATCGTGGTATGTACCACGTCGCCTTATCTACTTGCGCAAGTGCCATTTCTTTTGACACTTGCAACTCGTATAACCCTTTAAAGGGGGATATTGAGCAGGTCACACGAAATGCTGTATCCTTGTCTGAAACTTCTTTTGGTACTGAATTGTTCGGAGAGGTTCTTTCCTATTTTAACTAAGGACCAATTATCAGTTAAAGGCATCTTACAAAGCAGAATGTACTATGGGTTAACAAATTCAGACATGGCGTGGAATTTGTTTGGGCGTAGGGGGCTGCCGAAGGCTGCCTTATAATCGACAAAAAGGGTTAATATCTGGTCAATGGTGGACTTGCCAGGTCTAAAGCCGCATTGGTATGGTCCAATTATTTCATTGACCATAGATTTTAGTCGTTCGCATAATACCCTGACACTACCTTGTAGGCAATAGGGAGAAGTCTTAACCCTCTATAGTTAGAGCATATAGTCTTATCTTCTTTCTTGCGGACGGAACACAGGATGCTCCGGTGGTGCTAACTAGCTGATGCATACACCTTATCAGCGTGTCGCCTCCGGCTGTAAATGGCTCGGCTGGTAACCCATCGGCTCCTGCTGCCTTATTATTATTTAGCAGGTTTATTGCAGACTTTACCTTATCTTGGCCCGGCGGAATATATTCAATACCATCTTCTGGGACTGGATCTGTGGAATCTTAGTCGTCTTCGCTACTATTGGATACCAACAGTTTGGAAAAATGTTCTTTTCATAACCTGAGTACACTATCTGTATCAGTTACCAAACTCCCTTTCTGGTCTCTACAGGAGGATGCGCCTGTACCAAAGCCATAAGTTTAATGTTTCACTCTTTGGTAGCATTTTTGGTCTTCATTCTGGTTCCTGTACATCTCAATTTTTTCACACTCCCGCTCTTCCATCTCTCTCTTTTTTCCTGCGGAACAGACGTTTCTCCTCTCTCCTTTTCTCACTATATCTCTCTCGTGCGCTACGAGTTGCTACGGATTGTAAAGTAGCCCTATATGCCCAATTTTTCTCTTCGGTAACAGCACGACACTCCTGGTCATACCATGGATTCCTTTGTGGAGGTCTCTGGTATCCATGTACTGATTTTGCGGCTGTTTGCCTGGTGTGGGCAATGTTTTGCCATTGTGCTGATATGTTACCGGGACGAGGAGTGCTTTGATTAAGCAATTGGGCCAGTTGAGTGGAATATGCTGTTGCTATCTGTTGTGATTGTAGCTTATTGATGTCTAACTTTCGTGTTATGTCTGTTCGTACTTTATTCGCTATGTTTATCCGGGTACGTACCCTTGCTGCAACAAGGTAGTGGTCCGAGTCAATGTTTGCTCCTCGGAAAGAACGTACATGATCAATTAGATTTCTTGTTTTCTGATCCGGAGACAGCCAGGTACCCTTATGAATATCGAGATGCTTAAATCTGATACTGCTAACAACCATGTTTTTCCCCGCTGCGAAGTCTATGGCCTCATTCCATTTTCAGATGTTTCACTATGGAGACTGAGTTTCCTGACTGTTGGGCCAAAGATATTCTCCTTTCCAATTTTGGCATTAAAATCGCCTAGAATAATTTTAATGTCATGGACAGGACAACAACTGGGTGCCACCGTGGTGCAATGGTATGCACGCCCACATTGCACGCAGAGGGTCGGTGGTTCGATTCCCCGGCCAGGCAACACCAAACATTTTTCAACGGTGGCAAAATGTAATGTTGGCGACATTTCCTGAGTATTTCAGCCTTGAAAAACTTCTCTACAAGTGGTGTCTTAGGACACGCCGTTCGGACTCGGCATTAAACAGTAGGTACCATATCATTGAGCTAAATATGAATCGGGGTGCACTCATTGATATGAGAGAAGTCTCCTTTGTCCCGTATGGGATGTTGTGGAACAATGTGTGTGTGTGGACAGGACAACGGTCATCTGTTTCTTCTAAGCTCTCGTAGAATATATCTTTGGTCTGTTCGTCCTTGTTTTCGGTTGGAGCATGAGCGCAGATAAAGCTAATGTTGAAGAATTTTGCTTTTATCCGTATTGTTGCAAGTATTTCATTCACTGAAGTGAAGCTGGAGGCCGGATGTTTTAACTTCCGACCAACTACAAATCGGCAGCCAAATTCATGCTTTGTATCATGTCAGCTATAATACAGTTCTTCACCTTTGGGTGTTGTTGTGACGTTTTTTTTCAATCCATCGTATTTCCTGTATGGCAGTAATGTCGGCCTTGTATTTTTCAAGTACATCTGCCAATGCGTAGACTGCACCATCTCTGTAAAGAGTGCGAACATTCCAGGTGCAGATTCTCAGATCATAGTCCTTAAAACGTTTGCGGTGGTCGTCAACTTTAGAGGGGATTGTTTTTCTTTTCTTCCGGTTATTCATAGTAGGCTGCAAAATCCGCAAAAACTTCACAGGTTTAAGCGGTATTCACTTAAAGTTAGTTAAGGCGCTTTATACATGTCATTGTTTTATAAGGAGGCGATACAGTCAGTGCATTGTTTCAATTTGAACTTCTGTATCTCAAAAATGGTAAAACCTACGAAAATATCATAATGGTCAATCTTGTAGTCAATTTTTATAGCTACAACATTTTCTTCAGTCCTATTTCGGTAGGACTTTCTGTTTCCAAGCAAAATCGTAAAAACCTATAAAAAACTCTAAGAATGTCAACTTGACACTTGGTTTGTTGATTTTTCTCATCTATGAAAATTGTAGTTCCAGAATCCGCAAAAACTTCCCAGATGTGAGCACCTTCCATTTAAAGTTGGTCCAATAGCACCATAAAATACAAAACACACACATATGTACATATATACAAAACATATTATAAAACATATATTTGGGAACACGCACGTATTTAGGTATGCACAAATTTCAAATTTCCTCAAAATACCTTAAATTGGGAGGTACCGTTTTTGGGACCTATACCAACACGTAGATTTATCTTCACCATTTTTGGTGCAGAAGTTTTTTGATCTCTTGAAACTCCAGGTGCCAAAATGGAGCCAATTTTGGAGGAAAATTTACTTAAAATCTTCTAAATACCATAAATCGGGAGGCATCGTTATATGGGGGCTATACCAAAACATGGACCTATTTTGACAATTTTTAGTGGAGAAGTTTCTAGTTAATTAAGAACTTTAAATGTCAAATTTCAACAAGTTTGGTAAAAAATTTAAAATTTTAGTGTTGTTTCTCAATTATTACGGGCGCTAGAGTAATTACAACAGACGGATATGGCTAGATCATCTTAGAATTTTATACTGATCAAGAATATATGTGGCTCTCAAATTGTTTAAGGGTGTCGTTGTTTTATTTTAGTTTTGAACATTTTTGTATAATCTTTTGTTAAATAGTGTAATCTATAAATACCAATAACAACAAAACGAGGACAAATATCACTCGTCGTCGCAGGTCTTTTGTCATTGCATTCATTCAGCTAAGATACGTTCGTTCGTTCCGTTTCAGTTTTCTTTATTTAATTGATATACAATGTTTATTTACAATAATTTCCATTTAAATTCAACGTGATCAGGTTAAAATGTAAATACCAACGAGAATGTATATGTGTACATACATACCTATGTATGTACCTACATATGTATAATGCGTTGTACGATTACGAATGGAAAAAATGTGGTTATTCCTTTTTATTTGAATCGATCAACAATGTGACCGAGTGACTGACTTGTTTTCTCTTATAACGCAAATGGGGTGCTAAGAGTTTCAGATAAGATTTAAATGTTGAAGATACGAAGAATGGAGAGTAAGGTGGTTATTTATACCTTAAGAAAAATATCAATCCAATATATGTACATATGTAAGAATGGGTTTCACTCAACATGTGACTAAAGAACAGAAATAAATCTGTGCCGTGTGTTGGGACTGTCGGCAATTCCCTAAGTTAGGGTTTGTTTATGATTAATGTTTTGAAGATCTTTTGGGGGGTAATGTTGGCCATGCAATCTTCTAAATACTGCACTTCGGGGAGCGTGACAGATCCTTATAAAAAATAGGGAAATCGAGATATAATCGATCCTTTAACATTAATTTTTCAATTACCTTCCCCTTCACCTGTAACATCATCAAAATTTGGAAACACTCAAACTTTAGAAACAAATTAAAAGAAGCTACTGGTATTTTAAAGATAATTTGATAAATGTGTGCGCGTAACACACTTGTCTTAATTTCATTTAACTGTCACTTAATAGAAAAAAACCCCTTGAGAAGCAGTACTACGAAATTTTATGTTTGGCTTATCAGTTGACATGGAGAAATTCTCGAACAATATTGGGAAACAACACAAAACCAATTTGTCTTATTTTCTAGGCAAATTACCGAACAAATCCCCCCAACTAAGTAGTTGACAATTAAATGTTGAATTTTTAATTTGATACCAAAAATGCCAGTTAAGGTTTGGAGGCTATACATATTTAACACCAAAGATAAAGGGAGGCAACAACAAAATGGTATCGAAAGTGTTATCGTTAGATATTGTTTAAATTCCAATAAGTAGTGATAAGTAGAGGTAGTGAAGAGCAAAGCTACCAAAATGACAAAACTAAAATGTATTGCCTGCCCTCTGCTCGACTCAACTTGTCTGCATGAATTTAAAATTAAAAACTGATTGTCTTAATTAATCTTGTGGTGACTTGTCGAAGATTATGGAGATGTAGATGTAGGAATTATATCGCAAAACATGTAGAAATGAAATTTAAAAATTAATTAAAAATGAAATGACATCAACCTAAATCGGTAGTGGTAAAATAATGAATGTTAAGCAGAAGCAGAGACAATTCGATTAATTTGTTTGGAGTGCTTAGCAATAGAAATTATTAGCAGGTGTTCTTATAGAAGACCACCAATTATTTTTATGGAAGACCACTAGGTCTTCCTTTATGATGTTTATTACAGTAGACCACCAAATTCACTTATAAAAAATTGTGAGGACTTGCTCTAGAAGACCACCAGGTCTATTTGTAGAAGACAACCATGTCTTCTTGTAGAAGACAACCATGTCCTCTTGTAGAAGACAACCATGTCATCTTGTAGAAGACAACCATGTCTTCTTGTAGAAGACAACCATGTCTTCTTGTAGAAGACAACCATGTCCTCTTGTAGAAGACAATCATGTCTTCTTTAGAGAACCAACGGATCTTCCAGACCACGAGGTTTTCTTATAGAAGACAAACAGCTCTTCATATAGTAGAGCATCAGGTCTTCTTATAGCATTAATACAGGTATCCCTATAGAATAGCTCTTCTTAGGGATACGTCCTGGTCTTCTTATAAAATACCACTATTTCATCTGATAAAAGAACTGCCATATCGTCTCATAGAAGCTTTTAATTTCCTTCTATTTGATAGAGTAGAACACCAATTCTCCGTATAGAAGATCACCAGGTCTTCTTACAAAAGATCACCAGGTCTTCATTTAGAAGCCCATCAGTTTTCTTATAGAACACCAGGTATTCTTATGGAACAACCACCAGGTCTTTCTATAGAGGCCTAGGTGTCGTTTAATGAGATGGTCCTTCTTCTATGAATCGATCTAGAGGTCTTATTTTGGGCTGGCCATATATTCTTCTACGTGGTCTTCTGTGAGAAGATTTGGAGGTATTCAATGAGAAGACCCGTTGATTTTCTATTGGAAAACCTGATGTTCTTCTATGAGAAGTCCTGATGAATACCTTATGTTATTCTATGACAAGAGCTTGAGGTCTTCTATGAAAAGACTTGGATATCTTCTATAGAAATACCTGATATTCTTCTATAAAAAGACCTAATGTTCTTCAATGAGTAGACCTGGAGGTCTTCAACTATGAGATCACTAGGTTTCTCAATGACGACCACCAGTTTTTCTCGTTTAAGACCTTCTGGCCTTGTTATAAACGACCATAAAGTCTTCTCACACAGGTCTTTTCATAGAAGACAACAAGGTTTTCTCATAGAAGACCTCCAGATCTCCTTATAGAAGACCACCAGGCTATTTTATAGAAGAACATCAGGTTGTTCAATGAACGACTCTCACAAAATAGCTCCTGATCTTCTCATAGAAGACATCCAGGCATTCTCACAGAAGACCACCAGGTTCAGTACTTCCCATAGAAGTTTTCTAGCTCTTCTCACAGAACACATTTTGGTCTTCCCATGGAATACATCCGGGTCTTCTCATAAACAACCTTCAGATCATCTTATAGAATTCCTCATCGGATCTACTTATAGAAGGACACAGATCTTCTAATAGGAAACCTTCTCATTGAAGATTTCTAGGTCTTCTCATCGAAGACTTCCAGATCTTCTCATAGAAAACATGTAGGTCTTTTCATTGAAGATTTCTAGGTCTTCTCATGGAAGACCTCATGAAGACCATAGGTCATCTCATAGACGAACTTCAGTTCTTCTATTAGATGACTTCCAGGCGTTCTCACAAAATAGCTCCTGGTCTCCTCATGGAAGACCACCTGGTTCAGTACTTCCCATAGAAGTCTTCCAGCTCTTCTCACAGAACACATTTTGGTCTTCCCACGGAAGACATGTGGGTCTTATCATAAACGACCTTCAGATCTTCTTATAGAACTTCTTATAGAAGGACACAGATCTTCCAAAGAAAACCTGCAGGTCTTCTCATTGAAGATATCTAGGCCTTCTGAATGAAGGCTTCCAGGTCTTCTCATAAACGACCTCCAATTCTTCTCATAAAAGACCAAAGATTTTCTCATAGAAAACCTGTGTGTCTTCTCATTGAAGATTTCTAGGTACCATGAGAAACCTCATGGAGACCACCAAGTCTTTCCATAGAAGTCTTTATCTAAGACCTCCAGGACTTCTTAAAGAAGACATCTATCTCTTCTAATAGACCCCCATCGGCTCATAGAAGACCTCCAGGCCCTCTCATTAGACATTATCACATGTATTCTCAAAGAAGACCTCCAGGTCTCCTCAGGTATTCTGAAAGAAGGCCACCAGGTATTCTGAAAGAAGACCACCATGTCTTTTTATGAAAGGCATTCAAGTCTTTTCATAGAAGACCGCCTGTTTTTCTTATTAGATCCACCAAGCCACCAAGCTCCCTTACAGAAGACCACTAGTTATTGTCATAGAAGACCACCAGGTCTTCTTATAAAAGTCCACCACTTCTTTTTATAGAAGGCTACCATGTCTTCTCATAGAAGGGCCAAGGACTTCCCATAGAAACCACCAAGTCTTCTCATAGAAGACTTCCTGCTCATCTCAAAGAAGATCACCAAGAAGAAGACTTCCATGCCTTCTCACAGAAAACCTGCAGATCTTTTCATAGAAGACTTCCAGGCCTTCCAATAGAAGACTTCCAGGACTTATCGTAGAAGATTTCCAGGTATTCTCAAGAAGACTTTCAGATCTCGTCAGAGAAGGATTCCAGATGTTCTCACTAGATACCACCAGGTCTTCACATAGAAGACCTCCAGTTCATCACATAAAAGACCACCAAATGTTCTCATAAAAGTCCACCAAGTCTTCTCAAAAAGACTACCAGGTCTTCTCAAAAAGACTACCACATCTTCTCACAGGAGACCACTAGGTCTTCACATAGAAGACCTCCAGATCATCTCATAGAAGACCTACTGGTATTCTGCAAAGAAGACCTTCTTCTCTACTCATAGAAGACCACCAGGAATTCTTATAGGAAACCTCCAGGACTTCTAAGAGAAAACCTCCAGACCGTCAAGACTGCTCATAAAAGATCGCCAAGACTTCTCATAGAAGTACTCCAGGTTTTCTCAGAGAAACTTCCTAGTCTTATGCCAAGAAACGGTCAGGACATCTCAGAGAAAACGTCCTGGAATTCTCATAGAAGATCCTTAAGACTTCACATATGACTAGAAGACCACCAGACCATCATCAGATTTTCTTATGGAAGAAGACCTTTAAATCGCATATCAGGAAACCATCAGTTCAACTCAGAGCTAGTATCCAAGAATTCTTAGAGAAGACTGAGAGGTTTTCTCGTAGAAGACCATCTAATTTTCTCATAGAAGATACCAGATCTTGTAATAGAAGATATAATATAAGTCCCTCAGTTCTTCTCATGGAAGACCACCTGCTCCCCCAGATCATCCTAGTTCTTCTTATATCAGTCCACCTGGTCTTCTCACAAAAGTCCACCACGTCTTCAAACAGAAGACTTCCAGGTATTCTCGCAGAAGAACACCAGGTCTTCTCACTGAAGACCATGAAGTATTCACAGAAGACGCTGATGTTCTCCCTGAAGACCCGTAGTTCTCACAAAAAACCACCAGCTCTCCTCACAGAAAACCACCAGCTCTCCACACTGCAGGTTTTCTCAGAGAAACTTCCAAGTCAGGAAACGGTCAGGTCATATCAGAGAAAACGTCATGGCATTCTCACAGAAGACTCTTAAGACTTCTCATATGATTAGAAGACCACCAGAGCACCATCAGATTTTCTCATGGAAGAAAACCAGTCCTTCTAATAGAAGACCAGGTCTTCTAATAGAAGACCAGGTCTTCTAATAGAAGACCAGGTCCTCTCATAGAAGACCTCAAAATCTTATATCAGGAAACTATCAGTTCATCTCAGAGCTAGTATCCAAGAATTCTCAGAGAAGACCGATGGGTCTTCTCATCGTAGATCATCTTATTTTCTCTTAGAAGATACCAGATCTTCTTTAAGAAGACTTCCAGGTATTCTCGCAGAAGACCATGAAGTATTCACAGAAGACCCGAAGTTCTCACAGAAAACCACCAGCTCTCCTAACAGAAAACCACCAGCTCTCATCACGGAAAACCACCAGCTCTCCTCACGGAAGACCAGCAGTTCTTCTTACAGAAGACTACAAGGTCTTCTCACAGAAGAGGTGTTCTCGCAGAAGACCACCAGGACTTCTCACAGAAAACCTCCAAGTCTTCTCATAGAAGTCCTCCATGTTTTATCAGAGAAGACTTCCAAGTCCGAGACAAGAAACGGTCAGGTCATCTCAGAGAAAACCCACAAGAATTCTCATAGAAGGCCCTTAAGATTTCTCATATGATTAGAAGACCACCATCAGATCTTCTCATGGAAGAGAACCAGATCTTCTTATATATACCTTCAGATTTTCTCACAGAAGACCTTTAAGTCTTATACCAGGAAACCGTCAGGTCATCTTAGAGCTGATCTCCGCGAATTTTCAGAGAAGACCAAGAGGTCTTCTCATAGAAGACTATAAGATTTTCTCATAGAAGATGCCAGATCTTCTTATAGAAGACCTTCTTATATCAGACCACCAGGTCTTCTCACAAAAGACCACCAGGTCTTCTTACAGAAGACTTCCAGATATTCTCGCAGAAGAACGCCAGGTCTTCTCACTGAATACCATGAAGTATTCTCACATAAGACGCCGAGGTATTCTTACAAGTTCAAAGTCTTCTCACAGATGGCCTCCATGTTTTCTCAGAGAAGACTTCCAAGTCCGAGTCAAGAAGCAGCGAGGTCATCTCAGAAAAAACCCCACAGGAATTCTCATAGAAGAAAGAAAATGAGATCTCCTTATAGAAGACCAGTTCTTTTCATAGAATAGTTTCAGATTTTCTCACAGAATACCTTTAAGTCTTATACCATGAAACCGTCATGTCATCTTAGAGCTAATCTCCAAGAATTTTCAGAGAAACCCAGAGTTCTTCTCATAGAAGACTGTAAGATTTTCTCACCAGATCCTTGAGGTTTTCTCATAGAAGGCCATTTGGTATCCTCAAAGAAGAACACCGGGACCCTTTTTCATAGAAGACCCTCCAAGAGTTCTCATAGAAAACATCTGGTTTTCTTAAAAATCTGCTAGTCTTAGAATGAACGACCTCCTGGTCTTTTCATAGTAGAACTCGTGGTTCTCTCATAAACGAACTCAAAGTTTTCTCATAGACCACATAGCAGATCGCCTGATAAAATAACAACTGGTCTTATCAAGGAAGACCTTTTTATCGAAGGAAGTACTTCTTATATATTGAAATGACCTTCAGATATTCTCAGAGGCGATCATCAGTTCTTCTTAATTGCTTTTACCATTCAAAAATAATTTCTTCTAATTCCAATTTTTAAAATATATTTAATTTCAGACAATCCTCAAATAAAGCAAACCACACGGATCCCATTTCAAATTCAAATGTTGCCTGTCTAGACAAAACTGTTTATCCCAAGTTATTATGCCATTATTGCTCTTGAAATCGCAGGCCTATTGTACAAGCAGAACACAAAGCGTTATGTTACTGGAATATAATAATTGCTTAATTAAAAATAGACCATTAGTGAACGATCAGCAACAACAATCTCCATCTGACAACGAAGAGCAAGAAATTGAAAATTGCCAAGCTACAAAGATGTCAACACCTTCGGCGACAGGAGCTAAATATAAGACAACGACAACAACAACGGAGACGAATAAAACTGCAACGAGGACAGCATTGGAGGCAGCCAACTTGTATTTGCAACAACAGCAACAATTTCAAAGGCAACAACTTCAACATCACCATCAACAACAGCAGCAACAACAACATTTGTTGATGCAACAACATCTTCTGCAGCAAAATATTCTAGCTTCAGCAGCCAATGCAACATCCCCTCTGCAACATTTGAATAACTTATTTGGCTTGAATTTTAATCCAACATCACCGAATCGCCCCGCTTCCTCGTTGGCAACTGTAACACCCTCAGCAACAACCATGCCGTTAGCTGCTTCTTCCATATTTCACATACAAAATAATTTACAACATTTATTGGCTGGTATTGGACCCCAGCAACAACAACAATTCAATCAGCTGTATCAAGAGTTCTATGGCAACATGTTGCCCCAACCGCAACAACAACAACATTATCATGAACAGCAAATGTTGCGTGAGCTAATACAGGCAACATCAACGGCCCAGACAGACGTACTTCCGGTTAATAGCATGATTAAATGTGAAACACCCATAACGACAACAACAACAGCAATAACATCTCAAGTCCAAGCTACACCGCCACCAACACTTTTGGCCACCAAAGTTGCTGGTGCGACATCAATGCTGGACGACGACAACCCGCCTGGTAATACACCAAAGGCTGGTGCTGGTGTTGGTTGCGGTGGTGATAACGATGCTCTTGGCGGTGATATTGTTGGGGGTATTGGTGGCGTTGCTCTCAATCATAACGATTGTAATAATATGGCTTCATTAGAGCAACAACATAATGAGTCAACGCACGCCAACAACCAACCTCAACACCAGCGCCACCACCAACCGCCCAGTCAATACCAGTTGATCCACCAGCCACAACAGGCTAATAACAAATTGCCCAAAGCACAGTCGGCCGCCACCTCACACCAGACAACAAGAATACCGACAGCCACAACACCACTAACAACAACAGCAATAAGCGGAGAAGTACAAGCATCAACATCAAGTCTGTTGTCTTTGGCTAACAACAAAACGTCTGATTTGTCGGAAGCTGACATTAAATGTGATGTCGGTATTGTTGTTGGTTGTGGTAGTGCTGGTGATGGTGATGAAGTTACTAGGTCTGATGATATCGGTGTTGGTAATGCATCATCAATGACATTTCAGACACCTGCTAATAACATAACAACAACAGCAACAAGTGGAACCACAAAATCGGCGAATGTTGTGAAATTAGGTAAGTAAAACTTTATTTTCTTTTTTTATATTTTTGTTTTGAAAGTGAAATAGAGGAGTAAATATGTGTACATCATTTGCCGAGGACTGTACAAAAAATAAACAAAATATGAGTGGTGACCTTAAGGTCCTACGAACTCAGCCTAAATTTTAACAAGTAAGACGGGCGTTAAGTGCCAAAATGTGTATACGCTTCACCGCGAACTGCATTGAAGTGAATGGGAACAATTAGGTTCCTTTCTATGCTATGGGGGATATATGAAGACAGGGACATATACCAATAAATTTCAGGCAGAAATTTTTATATCCCCAACGAGGACCAAATACGAAGTTTCAGCCATTTCGGTGGGATATTGTGGCCAGAACCTTCATAATGCAGAAAAAGTGGGAGATACCTTGGTTTGGTTTGGTTTTAGGACGCGCAGCTACCGTTATTGGCAGCTACTTCACTCGGAGACCTTGAGGTCCATTGTGATCATCCTTAGAGAAACTGTGTGTTGTGGTTGGGCTATATGTGATGATGATAGATGCTGGACTATTGCGGATTTGTTGTGAAGTTCAGTATGTAGTTGATGCTGTGATGATGGGTGTGAGTTTATAGGTTGTTGCTGAGGTTGTGATGGTGGATGTAAGTTTATAATTGTAGAGTGGTTTTGATGGGTTGGATATGATAATGATGGATGCTGATTTATAAGATGGGTGTTGAAGATGGTGCCTGTATTGTTCTGAAGTAATATGAGGTGGTTCGTTTATTTCCGGTTTGTTGATGTAAAGTGGTTTGGTGTGATGGGTGCGATGAGTAATGTATGTATATGGATGCGCGGCTGCTGTGATTTGTGACAAAGATGATGATGTAGTGGATGTGATGTGGGTGTGTTGCCGCTGAGGGAGTTGTTCATTGTTGAGCCGATTTCTATCCCCCTGTGTGAAGGAGAAAGAAAAGACAATGATTAATTAGTTTTGTTTGCCAGCCATGTGAGGTTTTTGGCAAATTGGTACAAGTAGATGGGGTCTATTTCGGAGAAGAAAGTCAGAGTATTTATCTCATATCTACCGAAGAATCGATGTCTCCTCGTGAGTAACGAGGGGCACCTACATAGTAGATGTTCGACCGTCTCTGTTTCTTCTGGATCTTGACATAGCCTACAGTAGTCTACACTGCTGTTGTCCCATCTAGAAGTTAGGGACCTGACCATGTTGTGTCCGGTAATGAGACCTACAGTGATCTTTATCCCTAACTTATTTAGTGAGAAAAGAGAGTTGGTTCTATGCTGAGAATAGCTTGGCCAGATTGCCTTGGATACCTTACAGCCAGTTTCCATTTGCCATCTTTGCCCCGCCTTCTCATGGAAGTAACCTCGAAGTTTCCGGATGTAGTAGCACTTTGGTGGTCTAATAGATGACTCGACTGGTAAGTCAGTCGACTGAGAGCCACCCCGTGCTAGTTCATCCGCCCCTTCGTTTCCCTTTATATCACTGTGTCCTGGAACCCAGCAAAGATCAACGAAGTCGCGTACTTCAAGCAGAGCGTTTTTGCAATCGAGGATAGCTTTTGAGTTTATGGTCCATGACTTGAGAGCCTTAAGGGCCGCTTGACTATCGACAAAAATAGTCACCGGTCCTTTCAGGACACTCCCAAGTTCTTTGATCATCTCCGCTGCTTTCCTAATTGCAAAAATCTCTGCCTGAAAGACGCTGCAGTTATCGTTGAGTTTGAAGGATTGCTTAATTTGTGGGTTTTCGCAGAAGACCCCGGCACCTGTGCCATCCTCCATCTTTGAACCGTCTGTGTAGATGGTCAGACCGCCAAGAGGAGGGCTACCACTAGACCAGGCATCTCTGCTTGGGATTATGACGTTAATTTGGTTGAAATTGAGTGCAGTGGGTATATAATCACTGATGTGATCGGGTCCACTAGGAGATACCTTTCTATGGTGGCTATGTGAAGACGCGGGCCTATACCGACAAATTTTAAGCGGAAAGTTGTATACCATCAACAAAGACTAAATACAAATTCAGCTCATTTCGGCGGGATATTGAGAACACAAACTTGAAAATACCGGAAATCAGGAGGTACCGTTCTTAACACCTAATTTCAGACATTTCGATGTAATATTGAGGCCACAACCTTCAAGATACCGAATATCGGGAGGTACCGTTTTATACGGTCTATATAAAGACGTGGAGCTACACCAAAAAATTTCAGGTGGAAAGTTTCATTCTTCCAACGAAGACTAAATTTCAGTTCAGTTCGATGGGATAATGAGGCTAAAACCATCAAAATACCGAAAATCGGGAAGTACCGTTCCATGAGGGCTACATGAAGGCGTGGACCTATACTGACAAACTCCAGGTGGAAAGTTTTATACCCCTACAGAAGAATAAATACCAAATTTCAGTTAATTTCGGTGGGATATTGAGAATATAAATATCAATATACCCGAAATCAGGAGTTACCCTTCTTTACTGGTTATATGAAGGCATGGACCTATACCAACAAAATTCAGGTGGAAAGATTCATTGTTCCAACGAAGACTAAATGCCAAATTTCAACCATTTCAGTGGGATATTGAGGCCTCAACCTACAAAAATCGGGTGGTACCGTTCTATTGCGGCTAAATGAAGACCTGGACCTATGCAAACAAATTTCAGGTTTAATGTTTTATACACCCAACGAAGATTTAATACTTTATTTCATCCAATTTGGTGGGTTATTGAGACCACAACCTTCAAAATACCAAAAATCGGGAGGTGCTGTTCTATGGGGGGTTGGGGTTGAGGTGGTGGAATGTGTTATCCGAATTTTTGCTGGGTAAACCTCACACACAGAACGATTTAACCACAAATCACTTGAAAGTGGTTTGAGGGGGGACATTTTTATACCCTCAGCATTTATGCTAACGAGGGCAAAATATGCCTCATCGAAATAATGGTTTTAGACCCCAAGTTTGGACGAAATCCGTTTTTAGACAATTTGGATTCGATTTAGCAATGTCCGTCCGTCTGGCTGGCTGGTGTGCACGATAACTCTCGAACGGATCAACCGATTTGTTCCAAAATTTGGTCGTCGTATTATTTTGTCCAAACTTAGTTTACGTTGGAATACGGGCCATATCGGTCCACTCCTTCAGGTACCTCCCCCACAAAAATTTGAAAATGTTCGGAAAAATTGTGCGCACGATAACTTTTAAAGGTAGTAACCGATATGGTCCATACTTTACACATCGAGAAATTTCTACCAGACGTAGATGGTATTCTAATATGGACTCTATCGGTCCACTCATTCGGTTACCTCACACACAGGTCAGTTTAGGACCTGGTCTCAAATCGCTTCGATTTTTGTTATTGCAACTTGAAGTCGCTGCCCCATTACGACGGTGCAAGTTTTTTCAGGAGCAAGTCGATACTTCCGGAGAAAATGGCATGAAAGCTGTAAAAATCCGCTTTGGCGCCATGTGTTGTAGATCGAGCGCGCGGTTAGTCTCTTGCGGCTAAACCGATTCGATCCAAAATTTGGCTACCTTAATATTTTGCCCATAGTTGATTCAGGTTCTAACATGCGCCTTATCGGTCCACTCAGTTGGGTACCTCCCCCACAAAAGTTCGAAAATGTTCGCAAAAATTGTGCGATGATAACTCTTAAAGGTAGTAACCGTTTTGGTCCATCGTAATATTTCTACCAGACATAGATCATGTTCCAATATGGACTCTATCGGTCCACCCCTTCGGGTACCTCCCACATAAAATTTCGGAAAAGTGCAGGTTAGGACCTCCTCACGAATGGATTTGATTTTTCTTGCAACATGTTGCACTCAAGGCCCCTATTACGATGGTACAAGTTTTTTTTAAGTGGCAAGTCAATACTTCTTAACAAATGAGCTGAAAACTGTAAAAAACCCCTACGGCCAGCATGTGTTTGGCTGGTGCGCACGACAACTCCCGAATCGAATATTGCGTTTGTACACACTTTGCATATCGTAATATTTCTTCGAATATTAGATGAAATTCGAAGATGGTACTTATAGGTCCACTCCTTCTGGTACCTTTTAAAAGAAGATACACTTCAAAATAGACTATGTCGGTCCATTCCTTTAGGTACCTCCCCCGCAAAACTTTTGAGATCTTATCCTAATCCATATCTTTGTCGGCAAGTTCATACGCCCAAAATTCTAAAGACCCCCTAAATACATATGTTTTTTGGGAGAAAGGTGATTCAATACACACAGGCTGAGGGTATATGTACCTCTGTCGGCAAAGCCGACTGATTCTTTTTTACTTGTTTAATATTTAAATGGAATAGCCAGCCCATAACTTATGCTGTAAGGCCCATCGCTTTATGTGTCTCAACCCTAATTGTATGACATTAGTATGTACATATATCTGCATTTAGTCATAAGACAACTTATAATTTGCCATATTTAGTGCAGCATATTTTTAAATCAACATGAATGAAACTGATCTTATTTTGAAAACTTTGATAATTTCCTGTTCAACAAAATCATTTTTTTGCTTATATCACAATGTCACGAATATTGTATGTATGCTTTATTTTAAATTAGCAAAAAACAAAAACAGAGAAAACCAAAGTTCACCAAATATGAATATTCAAACAAAGTGAAAGCGAAGGTAGTAAAACATAGCAATTCAAATGTAGTGTATAAAATGTAAATCATAATTATCATAAAACATAATATCGCAAAATTCAGTTCAAGCTCATTTTTTTTTTGGGTAAATGACGTTCGTGTTCTGCACCTCATCTTATTTTAATATCATTAGTCATTAGCGCTAAGATACTCACTCCATTTGAATTTCTTTCATTTTGATTTTAGTTGGTTTTTTTTTTCTTTTTGTTGATTTATGTTTGTAATTGCATTTTCCATGCTTCTCCGTTGTATGTGTTATTGTATAATACTTTAAAATAATATTTTATAATTTATATATTTGCATGAAGACAATGTTCTTAATATGTTTTTTCGAGACTTCAAGACTTTCGTGTTTTGTTATCTGATCAACTTAATTCATTGTATTGAGTTTGTTTACTGTTTAAGTAAATTTTCACGGTGTACTCTACACCGCTGAGTAGGAGATGTTGAAGCAAATATAAAAATGTTTCTTTAAGATTATGTTCATTGTAAAGACAAACATACTTTAAAGTAAGGTTCATCCGAACGGACTTACAGAACAAGTAGTGAGAAAGTGCGTGAAGCCTCTCTTACAAATGAGCAAAGAAGATTTCCTCATTGGACCCGAGTAGAAACGACATGTATAACAACACCACGTGTAGAGAAGTTTTACACGGCTCAAATACTCAGGAAATGTTTACATTACGCTGAGGGGTATTTTGCCACCGCTGAAAAATGTGATGTTATCTACCTGGGATTCAAACTAGGGCGATCATTATGCAAGGCGAGCATGTCTCGAATTTCCATATTTCTTCCAAATTTAAAAATTATTCTAAGATTGTCTACATTGGTCCACTCATTCAGGTACCACCTTTACAAAAGCTAAACAATTGTAGGCTCGATTTTTCTCAAAGGAATTTAGACGGCTGCTCCATCCCTAACGAACTTGAACCAAAACTAATCTGGTTTGTTGTTGTAGCTGAAGCTCTTTAACTGCGATATGTGCGAGATAGGTGTTTATGACATTTGCGAGTGAGTCCGTGTGAATGCTATTCAAATCGTTTTTCTCTTGTAACGTTTGACTTTTTCTAGACCATGAAGATTCCTCCTGCCTCGCCAGAGTGTGGGGATACTAACCACTATATAGTTATTAGGTTGACTGTCGCGGTAACACAACAGTACTGCAAGAAGAGCATGCCATTATGTTGCCGTACTGGAGAAGCTTCGTCTCCTCATGCAGATAATCCACTGATGACATGAGGAGGTTGTAACTCTCAGGGAGGCGTTTTGATAAATTTGAATATTGTTCCATAGCGCATATTTTCAGCATGTCTTCAATGGGCGGAAGATCGTCAACAACATTTTTACAAAATTCTTTAAAAAATCCACATTTATTGTCCTCAATGGGTCCTCCGAATATTCTCCAAAATCCACGTTTATTGTCTTTAATGTTTCCTCCGAAAACTCTTAAAAATCCGCGTACATTGCCCCCAATGGGTTCTCTAAAAAATCCACGACTATTGTGCTTAATGGGACCTAAGAAATTTTTTTAAAAATCCGCCCATGCTTCCTCTTCAAATCATTTAAAAAAAAAATCCATGGTTCCTACGAAAATTCTTTAAAAAATCCACATTTATTGTCTTCAATGGGCCCTCCAAAAACTCCTAAAAAATCCGCGTTCATTGTCCTAAATGGGTTCTGTAAAAATTCTTAAAAAATGTGCTTGGTCCTCTGAAAATTATTTAAAAAATTCATCTATGGTTCCTCCGAAATTCATTGCTCTCAATGGGTCCCCCGCAAATCTTTAATAAATCCAGGTTTATTGTCCCTAATTGGTCCCCCGAAAACTCTTAAGGAATCCACGTTTATTGTGCTCAATGGGTCCTCCGAAAACCCTTAAATGGGTCCTACGAAAATTCCTCAAAAAATCCATGTTTATTTTCCTCAATATCCCCCGAAAATTCCTCAAAAAATCTACGTTTATTTTCCTCAATGGATCTCCCGAAATGTTTTTTTTTTTAAATCCACTTTTATTGTCGTCAATGGATCCTCCGAAAATTCTTGAAAAAAATCCACGTTTATTGTCCTCCAAAATTCTTAAAAATTCCACGTTTATTGTCATCAAAGGGTCCTACGGATATTCTTAAAATTATCCAAGTTTAGTGCCCTCAGTAGGTCTTCCGAAAAATTTTAAAAAATTCTCGTTCATTGTTCTTTATGGGTCCTCCGAAAATTCTTATAGAAATCCACGTTTATTGTCTTCAATGATCCTCCGAAATGGGTCCTCCGAAAATTCTTTAAAAAATCCACGTTTATTGTCCTCAATGGGTCCTCTGAAAATTCTTTAAAAAATCCACGTTTATTGTCCTCAATGGGTCCTCTGAAAATTCTTTAAAAAAATCCACGTTGATTGTCCTCAATGGGTCCTCCGAAAATTCTTTAAAAAATCCACGTTTATTGTCCTTAATGGATCCTCCGACATTTCTTTAAAAAATCCACGTTTATTGTCCCCAATGGATCCTCCGAAATTTCTTTACAAAAAATCCACGTTTATTGTCCTCAATGGATCCTCCGAAATTTCTTTAAAAAAATCCACGTTTATTGTCCTCAATGGATCCTCCGAAATTTCTTTACAAAAATTCACGTTTATTGTCCTCAATGGATCCTCCGAAATTTCCTTAAAAAAATCCACGTTTATTGTCCTCAATGGATCCTCCAAAATGTCTTTAAAAAAATCCACGTTTATTGTCCTCAATGGATCCTCCGAAATTTCTTTAAAAAAATCCACGTTTATTGTCCTCAATGGATCCTCCGAAATTTCTTTAAAAACATTCACGTTTATTGTCCTCAATGGATCCTCCGAAATTTCTTTAAAAAAATCCACGTTTATTGTCCTCAATGGATCCTCCGAAATTTCTTTAAAAAAATCCACGTTTATTTTCCTCAATGGATCCTCCGAAATGTCTTTAAAAAAATCCACGTTTATTGTCCTCAATGGATCCTCCGAAATTTCTTTAAAAAAATCCACGTTTATTTTCCTCAATGGATCCTCCGAAATGTCTTTAAAAAAATTCACGTTTATTGTCCTCAATGGATCCTCCGAAATTTCTTTAAAAAAATCCACGTTTATTTTCCTCAATGGATCCTCCAAAATGTCTTTAAAAAAATCCACGTTTATTGTCCTCAATGGATCCTCCGAAATTTCTTTAAAAAAATCCACATTTTTTGTCCTCAATGGATCCTCCGAAATTTCTTTAAAAAAATCCACGTTTATTGTCCTCAATGGATCCTCCGAAATTTCTTTAAAAAAATTCACGTTTATTGTCCTCAATGGATCCTCCGAAATTTCTTTAAAAAAATCCACGTTTATTGTCCTCAATGGATCCTCCGAAATTTCTTTAAAAAAATCCACGTTTATTGTCCTCAATGGATCCTCCGAAATTTCTTTAAAAAAATTCACGTTTATTGTCCTCAATGGATTCTCCAAAATGTCTTTAAAAAAATCCACGTTTATTGTCCTCAATGGATCCTCCGAAATTTCTTTAAAAAAATCCACGTTTATTGTCCTCAATGGATTCTCCAAAATGTCTTTAAAAAAATCCACGTTTATTGTCCTCAATGGATCCTCCGAAATTTCTTTAAAAAAATCCACGTTTATTGTCCTCAATGGATCCTCCGAAATTTCTTTAAAAAAATCCACGTTTATTGTCCTCAATGGATCCTCCGAAATTTCTTTAAAAAATCCACGTTTATTGTCCTCAATGGATCCTCCGAAAATTGTTTTTAAAATCCACGTCCTCAATGGGTCCTCCGAAAATTCTTAGGGAATCCACGTTTATTGTCCTCAATGGATTCTCCCAAAATTCTTAAAAAAATCCACGTTCATTGTCCTCAATGGGTCCTCCGTCCTCAAAGGATCTTCGGAAAGTTCTTTAAAAATTTCTCGTTTATTGTTCTAAAAGATCCTCCGAAAGTTCTTTAAAAATTGTCCTCAAAGGATCCTCTTAAAGTTCTCTAAAAATACCTCGGTTGTTGTCCTCAAAGGATCCTCTTAAAGTTCTCTAAAAATACCTCGGTTGTTGTCCTCAAAGGATCCTCCGAAAGTTATTTAAAAATACCTCGGTTGTTGTCTTCAAAGGATCCTCCGAAAATTCTTAAAAAAAATCCACGTTTATTATCCTCAAAGGATCCTACGCAAAATATTTTAAAAATCCACGTTTATTGTCCTCAATGGATCTTCCGAAAGTTCTTTAAAAAATCCACGTTTTTTGCCCTCAATGCATCCTCCGAAAATTCTTTAAAAAATCCACGTTTATTGTTCTATACGGATGCTCCCAAAATTCTTTAAAAAATCCAAGTTTATTGTCCTCAATGGATCCTCCGAAGATTCTTTAAAAATCCACGTATAATGTTCTCAATGGTTCCTACGAAAATTGTTTAAAAAAATTCACGTTTATTGTTCTCAACGGATGTTCCCAAAATCCTTTAAAAAATCCAAGTTTATTGTCCTCAATGGATCCTCCGAAGATTCTTTACAAATCCATGTTTATTGTCCTCATCCTCCGAAAATTGTTTAAAAAAATCCACGTTCATTGCCCTCAATGGGTCCTACGAAACTTCTTAAAAATCCACCACTATTGTCCTCAAAGAGTCCTCCGAAAATTCCTTAAAAAATCCACGTTTTTGTCCTCAATGTATCCTCCGAAAATTCTTTAAAAAAAATCCACGTTTATTGTTCTCAATGGATCCTACGAAAACAGTTTTAAGGAATCCACGTTTATTGTCCTCAATGGATCCTACGAAAATTTTTTAAAATAAAATCACCTATGCTGTCCTTAGTGGAGCCTGCCTTTTAAAAACTCCACGGTTATTTTCTTCAACGAGTGCTCCGAAAATTCTTTAAAAAATTCAGGTTCCTCGGAAAATTCTTAAAAGCATCCACATTTTTTGTCCTCAATGAATCCTCCGAAAATTCTTTGAAAAAATCCACGTTTATTGTCCTCAATGGATCCTACGAAAATTTTTTAAAATAAAATCACCTATGCTGTCCTTAGTGGAGCCTGCCTTTTAAAAACTCCACGGTTATTTTCTTCAACGAGTGCTCCGAAAATTCTTTAAAAAATTCAGGTTCCTCGGAAAATTCTTAAAAGCATCCACATTTTTTGTCCTCAATGAATCCTCCGAAAATTCTTTGAAAAAATCCACGTTTATTGTCCTCAATGGATCCTACGAAAATTCTTTAAAACAACCACGTTTATTGTCCTCAAAGGATCCTCCGAATATTCATTAAAAAATCCACGTTTAGTGTCCTCAACGGCCTCTCCGAATATTCATTAAAAAAATCCACGTTTTTTGTCCTCAGTGGGCTCTCCGAATATTTTTTTAAATCCACGTTTATTGCCATCAATGGGTTCTCCGAATATTCTTTAAAAAAAATCACATTTATTGCTCTCAATGGGTTCTCCGAATATTTTTTAAAAAATCCACCTTTATAGTCCTCAATAGGCCCTCCAATAAATATTAAAAATATCCAGTTCACTGTCCGCAATGAATCCTCTGCAAATTATTAAAAAATACAAGTTTATTGTCCTCAATGAGTCCTCCGAATATTTTTTAAAAAGTCCACGTTTATTGTCCTCAATGGGCTCTCCGAATTTTATCCTCAGAAAATTCTTTTAAAAAATCCTCGTTTATTGTCTTCAATGGATCTTCCGAAAATTCTTAAAAAAATCCTCGTTTATTGTCCTCAATGGGTCCTCCGAAAATTCTTAAAAAAAATCCACGTTTATTGTCCTCAATGGATTCTCCGAAAATTCGTTAATGGATCTTCCGAAAGTTCTTTAAAAAATCCACGTTTTTTGCCCTCAATGCATCCTCCGAAAATTCTTTAAAAAATCCACGTTTATTGTTCTATACGGATGCTCCCAAAATTCTTTAAAAAATCCAAGTTTATTGTCCTCAATGGATCCTCCGAAGATTCTTTAAAAATCCACGTATAATGTTCTCAATGGTTCCTACGAAAATTGTTTAAAAAAATTCACGTTTATTGTTCTCAACGGATGTTCCCAAAATCCTTTAAAAAATCCAAGTTTATTGTCCTCAATGGATCCTCCGAAGATTCTTTACAAATCCATGTTTATTGTCCTCATCCTCCGAAAATTGTTTAAAAAAATCCACGTTCATTGCCCTCAATGGGTCCTACGAAACTTCTTAAAAATCCACCACTATTGTCCTCAAAGAGTCCTCCGAAAATTCCTTAAAAAATCCACGTTTTTGTCCTCAATGTATCCTCCGAAAATTCTTTAAAAAAAAATCCACGTTTATTGTTCTCAATGGATCCTACGAAAACAGTTTTAAGGAATCCACGTTTATTGTCCTCAATCACCTATGCTGTCCTTAGTGGAGCCTGCCTTTTAAAAACTCCACGGTTATTTTCTTCAACGAGTGCTCCGAAAATTCTTTAAAAAATTCAGGTTCCTCGGAAAATTCTTAAAAGCATCCACATTTTTTGTCCTCAATGTATCCTCCGAAAATTCTTTGAAAAAATCCACGTTTATTGTCCTCAATGGATCCTACGAAAATTCTTTAAAACAACCACGTTTATTGTCCTCAAAGGATCCTCCGAATATTCATTAAAAAATCCACGTTTAGTGTCCTCAACGGCCTCTCCGAATATTCATTAAAAAAATCCACGTTTTTTGTCCTCAGTGGGCTCTCCGAATATTTTTTTAAATCCACGTTTATTGCCATCAATGGGTTCTCCGAATATTCTTTAAAAAAAATCACATTTATTGCTCTCAATGGGTTCTCCGAATATTTTTTAAAAAATCCACCTTTATAGTCCTCAATAGGCCCTCCAATAAATATTAAAAATATCCAGTTCACTGTCCGCAATGAATCCTCTGCAAATTATTAAAAAATACAAGTTTATTGTCCTCAATGAGTCCTCCAAAAATTCATTACAAAATCCACGTTTATTGACCTCAATGTATCCTCCGAAAATTCTTTAAAAAAATCCACGTTTATTGTCCTCAATGGATCCTACGAAGATTCTTTAAAGACAACCACGTTTATTGTCCTCAATGGGCTCTCCGAATTTTATCCTCAGAAAATTCTTTTAAAAAATCCTCGTTTATTGTCTTCAATGGATCTTTTTTGCCCTCAATGCATCCTCCGAAAATTCTTTAAAAAATCCACGTTTTTTGCCCTCAATGCATCCTCCGAAAATTCTTTAAAAAATCCACGTTTATTGTTCTATACGGATGCTCCCAAAATTCTTTAAAAAATCCAAGTTTATTGTCCTCAATGGATCCTCCGAAGATTCTTTAAAAATCCACGTATAATGTTCTCAATGGTTCCTACGAAAATTGTTTAAAAAAATTCACGTTTATTGTTCTCAACGGATGTTCCCAAAATCCTTTAAAAAATCCAAGTTTATTGTCCTCAATGGATCCTCCGAAGATTCTTTACAAATCCATGTTTATTGTCCTCATCCTCCGAAAATTGTTTAAAAAAATCCACGTTCATTGCCCTCAATGGGTCCTACGAAACTTCTTAAAAATCCACCACTATTGTCCTCAAAGAGTCCTCCGAAAATTCCTTAAAAAATCCACGTTTTTGTCCTCAATGTATCCTCCGAAAATTCTTTAAAAAAAAATCCACGTTTATTGTTCTCAATGGATCCTACGAAAACAGTTTTAAGGAATCCACGTTTATTGTCCTCAATCACCTATGCTGTCCTTAGTGGAGCCTGCCTTTTAAAAACTCCACGGTTATTTTCTTCAACGAGTGCTCCGAAAATTCTTTAAAAAATTCAGGTTCCTCGGAAAATTCTTAAAAGCATCCACATTTTTTGTCCTCAATGTATCCTCCGAAAATTCTTTGAAAAAATCCACGTTTATTGTCCTCAATGGATCCTACGAAAATTCTTTAAAACAACCACGTTTATTGTCCTCAAAGGATCCTCCGAATATTCATTAAAAAATCCACGTTTAGTGTCCTCAACGGCCTCTCCGAATATTCATTAAAAAAATCCACGTTTTTTGTCCTCAGTGGGCTCTCCGAATATTTTTTTAAATCCACGTTTATTGCCATCAATGGGTTCTCCGAATATTCTTTAAAAAAAATCACATTTATTGCTCTCAATGGGTTCTCCGAATATTTTTTAAAAAATCCACCTTTATAGTCCTCAATAGGCCCTCCAATAAATATTAAAAATATCCAGTTCACTGTCCGCAATGAATCCTCTGCAAATTATTAAAAAATACAAGTTTATTGTCCTCAATGAGTCCTCCAAAAATTCATTACAAAATCCACGTTTATTGACCTCAATGTATCCTCCGAAAATTCTTTAAAAAAATCCACGTTTATTGTCCTCAATGGATCCTACGAAGATTCTTTAAAGACAACCACGTTTATTGTCCTCAATGGGCTCTCCGAATTTTATCCTCAGAAAATTCTTTTAAAAAATCCTCGTTTATTGTCTTCAATGGATCTTCCGAAAATTCTTAAAAAAATCCTCGTTTATTGTCCTCAATGGGTCCTCCGAAAATTCTTAAAAAAAATCCACGTTTACTGTCCTCAATGGATTCTCCGAAAATTCGTTAAAAATCCACGTTTATTGTCCTCAATGGATCCTACGAAAATTGTTTTAAAAAAATCCATTTTTATTGTCCTCAACGGATCCTCCGAAAATTGTTTAAAAAAATCCACGTTCATTGCCATCAATGGGTCCTACGAAAATTCTTAACAAATCCACGACTATTGTTCTCAATGAGTCCTCCGAAAATTCCTTAAAAATCCGCGTTTATTGTCCTCCGAAAATTGTTTAAAAAAATCCACGTTCATTGCCCTCAATGGGTCCTCCGAAAATTCTTTAAAAAATCCTCAATGGATCATACGAAAATAGTTTTAAGGAATCCACGTTTATTGTCCTCAATGGATCCTACGAAAATTCTTTCAATACAACCACCTTTATTGTCCTCAATGGATCCTCCGAAAATTCTTTAAAAATCCACGTTTATTGTCCTCAGTGGGCTCTCCGAATATTTTTTTTAAAAATCCACGTTTATTGTCACAAATGGGCTCTCCGAAAATTCTTTAAAAAAATCACATTTATTGCCCTAGTCCTCAAAAGGTCCTCCAAAAATTATTAAAAAAAAATCCAGCTCACTCTCCGCAAATTATTAAAAAATGCAAGTTTATTGTCCTCAATGAGTTCTCCAAAAATTCATTACAAAATCCACGTTTATTATTCTCAACGGGTCCTCTGAAAGTTCTTAAAAAATCGCCCATATTGGCCTTAAGTGCGGCCTCCGATAATTCTTAATAAATCCATGTTTATTGTTCTCAATTGGTCACCCAAAATTTCTTAACAAATCCACGTTTATTGTCTCCAGTGGGTCCTCCGAAAATTCTTCATAAATCCACGCTTATTGTCCTCAATAGATTCTTTTAAAAAAATCCACGTTTATTCATCTCACTAGATATTCCGAAAATTCTTACAAAAAATCCATGTTTATTGTCCTCCATGGGTCCTCCGCAAATAATTTAAAAAATCTATGTTTATTGTCCTGAATGGATCCTCCCAAAATTCACGTTTATTGTCTTCAATGGGTCCTTCAAAACTTCTTAAAAAATTCGGAGGACCCAATAGGGACTATAACCTATTGGGTCCTCCGAAATTGTTCTATAAAATCCATTTCTATAATCCTTAACAGGTCCTCCGAAAATTCTTAAAAAAAAACCCTTTTTATATCCTAAATGGGTCGTCCCAAAATTTCATTCTTATTGTCCTCCATAAATTCTTAAAAAATTAAATTCTCTAAAAAATTGGCAAAATTGGCTGATTCTTTTTTTTTCATTTTTCTATGTCACTGAATGAAAAATCTTTCGCGGTTTCGGGTATAATATTATGCTTTAGCTTCTGGAAATATGTTCCTGTAGGATTTTGTTTTCTGCAAGGTGTAGAGTAAAACATTGTCGTCCCCACAGCTTCTAACCATGTTTGCATGTTTATTCAGCTTACCAAACTGTAACGTCTTTTTTGTCTGTCGTCTGTGTTTATTTTTTTTTGTGTTAAATAATATTAATAATAATTAAACACGCGATTTCTACTTTTTTGTTATTTTAAATAAAATTATAATATAAACAATTGTTCATGTTAATGTTATCAGCACAGAACAATGAAGATCTATGCAATGTTGATGTTATGGTGTTTTAATTTTGTTTTTAGAATTTTGGCTTCTTTTTGCTTTTCGTAACTATGTAAATTATGGAGGTATTGCACAATTTTCATACGAATTAAATGCTCATAAAAATTAAGTATGTGAGTTCAGACACTTTGAAAACTTCACATGCAAAAATCAAACATACACATATACTTATAAATAGTTAATTTTAAAGCAGGATAATATAGAAATACACATGTATATCATATGCATTCCTTCTTCAAAATGGAAACCCCACTTTTAGGTACTTTGAATTAGCCTCATAATCTTTTTTCTTATTAAATTACAATGCACTTGTCTAAATAACTCCACAATAAGTTATTTCCACTTTATATTGTTTGGTTACACCGCCATTGATTAAATTGCCTTTAATTTTGTTACATTAATCCATTTGTGTTTTGAAATCATTCTGTTTTGATCTTTGCAACCTTTGAAACAAAGTGTTAAATGCATCATCACTTCATAACCTTACTTTTCCGCCAAGCGTAAACATATAATTAACACTGACAATGAAATGGATGGCCTTGAAGAAGTTTGCCACCGTCATTGGCGGCATGTTTCTTTGTAAGGATAAAACAAATCAAAAACAAGAGAAAATTGATTTTTGTGTGCCATAAAGCTCTAAGATTTAAGATTGCACCACATAATCTATAATCTGTTTAGCATTATTATTTGCCCTTTTAAAACCAACCACTCAACAACGACAACAAAGTAACTTAAAAGCTAATTGATGGGTAATTAGTGATTTACTAGCCATTACAACAACATCATCAGAGATCATCACAAAAAAAATCAGAAACAATGAAAAAAGTAACAAGAAGAGAAACGAAACATTTTAAAGCAATTTGAATAAATCATCTGGAAAAAGGGCTTTTTTATTGTAATTCAGAATGATCATTGTCAGTGGATGTGTGGTGCTCTTTAAAAAAATGTATATACGGGAATGGTGTGATCAGTATTGGAACTTTTCAAATAAAAAAAGGAAATTATTGTCTTCAAAATAACTTTTTGATGAGCGTAAACATCTTACCATGTTTAAAAAAGACCTATTGCCGTGATGAGTATGCGAAACCAGTCGACAACAAGTAACAAGTCGATAAGTTCCGTGCCGAACTTTTTATACCCTCCACCATAGAATATTCTTATGCGCCGCACAATGGTTCAAGAAACGATTTTCTTGGCCAAAAATCAACATGTTGTTTTGTCACAGATATTTAATTTCTATATGGGATTCGATAGTGAACATATTGAAACTAAGGAAACCAAAAAAATAGGTCAAAATATTGGAAGGTGCGGGTGTGTGGTGCCCCTAAGGACGAACATTTTTCCCATGTTTGAGAAATATGTCATTTTTGAAAACTTCTGGAGAAAGAAATAGCTATTTCTCGGAAACTATAACATATATTGCGTTCGCTGCTTTTTTGTTAGGTAGGTAGGATTGCGGCCTTTCAAAATTGTTTAACAAAATTGTTTTAACAAATTACCGTAGCGTTTACACAACATGAGCTATTTTATTTTTCCTCAGGTAAATTTTATGAAATTTCAAATTTATTGGACTAGAACTTTTGTGGAACAACATGGAACAATGTTCTGTTTTCACGGAAATATGTACGAGAGTCTCCTCTTTCAGCCCATATATACTTTTGTTCCCGTCCCGTTCCGTCCGTTTAACACTTTTTTAAATTTATTGAAATTACATGGGTAAAAATGTGTGTGTTTTCCATACAATTTCCCATATTAATTACAGCTTTTTAAACAAATTAACATTTTTTTGGAGTATATGAGTGTTTATATGAGTTATATACGTTTTATGAAAACCCAAGGAGCATTTTATTTTAATTTTTGAAAAAATTTAAATTTTTTGTATTTTTTTTTTTTGTGAAAATTTTGTGAAAAAAATTGTTTACATTTTTTTTGAATTTTTTTTTTTAGTTTTTTTTTTGGTTTTTTTATAGTTTATTAATTGGCGTTTGACCATCTTTAATATATAAAAATATATAAAAAAAAACCAAAACACTGATATTTTGATGAAAAATAGTAAAAAAATCAAAAGTTCAATTTTGACCTTGAATTCCTCTGCAACTACCAGCAACGACCGCTTATCATTCACCGGAAAGCTGATTGTGTTATTTGTCTAACAAAAAAAGAATTGTGAAAATATCTCTATTCGTTCAAAAGTTACAGAATTTTGACCAGGAAAAAACGATTCTGAACCACTGTGCGCCGGCAGTTTGTTTGAGTTTTTGGGCCATTAGCTCAGAAGGTATTGACTTACACCAGAAAAAATGTTACCTTTCTAAATGAGGCCGCTAGGACAACCTACGATGCGAGAGGAGATGCGAGACCCAGCAAAATTTGAAGGAAGGGGTTGCATGCAATGACGTGATTTCATGGCATCTTTTGCACTGGTTCAAACGAAGTCGTGAAAGATCCGATCTTTTCATTAGCATTTGAAACCATGCAAATGAAATCGTGTAAGATCCGAAATTTTCATCAGAATTTGAAGGCATTCCATCGAACCAATGGAGATGAATTTTGTGTTTTTATTTATACACATTTTTCTAAATATGTATATAAGATTAATTGGGGGCCACCGTGGTGCAATGGTTAGCACGTCCGCCTTGCACTCAGAAGGTCTGCGGTTCGAATCCCAGGCCAAGCAACATCAAATTTTCAACGGTGGCAAAATTCCCCCTCAGTAATGCTTGGCGACATTTCCTGAGTATTTAAGCCATGAAAAACTTCTCTACAAGTGGTGTCGTAAGACACGCCGTTCGGACTCGGCAATAAAAAGTAGGTCCCATATCATTGAGCCAATATGAATCGGCGTGCACTCATTGATATGAGAGAAGTCTCCCTTGTCCCATCTGGGATGTTTGTGGAACAATTATATATTATTATATAAGATTAATTATTTACAATAGGCTTGATGTTGTCGGAGACTCGAAATCACAACATACGTTGTTAAAATTCTCGTCGTAATGATAATGCCATTGCAAAAGTTTGGTGTAAACGACATGCTTTGGATCCAAAAATTAATAGCATCTTTTTTGGGGTCCACGTTCGTATGAAATTCATCGATGAAGATGCTACAAAGATGACATGTCAGATCACTTGCACCCATGATTGAATGGCATCTTTGGCATCGAACATTTTGCTGGGGAGGAGATCTTAAACTTCACTTTAGGGAGTTACCCGAAGCAGTGGACCGATATAGTCCATATTCCAATCTGATATATGACTGGATGAAATAATACGATGTGTAAAGTCTACACCAATCAGAAACTCCCTGCGAGAATAATCTTGCGGATTTGCCATTTTTGTTGGTGCCGTCAGGGTTTCTTGGAGCTTTTAGGCCAATATCTCAGGAAGTATGGACTTGCGCAAAAAAACAATTGTACTGAACGATGCGAGAGCAGCTTTTAAACTTCACTTTATACGACTTTGTGTGCGAGGAACCCGAAGAAGTGGACCGATATACTCCATATTCGAACCCGATATATATCTAGAAGGAATAATACGATGTGGGAAGGTTGGACCAAATGAAATTCTCCCTTCGAAAGTTTTCGCTCACACCATTTTACAGGCAAATTTTGAATTTTTGTGGGGGAGGTACCGGAAGGAGTGGACCGATATGGCTCATCTTTGAACTTAAACTTAGTTTGAACAAAATATTACCATGCCAAGAACTTGGTTCGAATCGGTTGATCCTTTCGAGAGTTATCGTGCGCACCAGCTCGGACAGACTTACGGACGGACATGGCTAAATCGACTCCAAAGTGTCTGAAACGAATTTTGTCCAAACTTACTTGGGGTCTAAAACCGTTATTTTGATGATGCACATTTTTGGTCGTATCAAAAGCCTAAAGGCTTAATTCAATCTAAACAAGTAAAAAAATATCAGTCGGCAGAGATATACCCTCAGCCTGTGTGGATTGAAATACTTTTTTCCAAAGCTCAAAAATTTGCGGGGATATCGATAGATATTACTTTTTTATCACACTAGCCTGCGAAAAACATAATATAGGTGTAAACAGGGCCACTCCAAAGGATCCTCGAACCACAGAAAAATGTTGAACATGTGTGTGGGTGGTACCACAAGGGTTGGACAGATATGGCCCAAATTTGAACATAAACTAAGTTTTGACAATAGTTAAAGATCCAAAGTTTGGACGAAATCGGTTGCTACGTCTATGAGAAATCGCGCGTACCATTTTAGCGAATATTTTTGAACTTTTGTGGGAGAGGCACCGGATGGAGTGGACCTTTAAGCACCACCTTCGAATTTCATCTAATATTCGAAGAAATATTACAATATCCAAAGTGTGGACGAACGCTGTGTTCGGTTCGAGCTCTCCAGCCACGACATATATGTTTTCTCAAGAAGTATGGATTTGACCCTGAAAAACTTTTACAGCCGTAATTGAGGCAGCGAATGCAAGTTGCTTCAACAAAAATTAAAGTGATTCGAGAGCAGCTCTTAAAGTGAATTTATCGGAAATTTTGTGTGGGAGGTACCCGAAGGAGTGGACAAATATAGTCTATATTCGAACCTGTTCTATATCTGGTAGATATTTTAGGATGTGTAAAGTATGGACTAAATCGGTCACTCCAACCAAGAGTTATCGAGCGCACAATTTTTTCGAACATTTTTGAACTTTTGTGGGGGACGTACCTGAAGGAGTGGACCGATATGGCTTGTCTTCGAACTTAAACTAAGTTTGCTCAAATTTTACGAAAACCAAATTGTGGACCGAATCAGCATATCCGTTCGAGAGTTATCTTGCGCTCCAACCACTTCACACGGCATCATAGGACTTTTTTGTACCTTTCAGGCTATTTTCTCAGGAAGTATGGGTTTGCCCCTGATGAAACTTATACCGTTATATGGGGGACAGCGAATGCAAGTTGCTTCAACAAAAATCGTGAACAGGTCCTAAACTGAACTTTTCCGAAATTTTGTGTGTGAGGTAACCGAAGGAGTAGACCGATTGAGTCCTTATAGGAATCACATCTATGTATGGTAGCAATTTCACGATGTGCAAAGTATGGACCAAACTATTTTTCGTGCATTTCTCAAACTTTTGTGGGAGAGGTATCTAAAGGAGTGGACAGATATGGCTCATCTTCAAATTTAAACTAAGTTTGGATAAAATATTACGAACGCCAAATGTTGGACCAAATCGCTACATCCGTTCGAGAGTTATCGAGCGCAGAAGCCAGCCAGACAGACGGACGGACCTTGCTAAATCGACTCCAAGTTGTCTGAAACACATTTCGTCCAAACACACTTGGGGTCTAAAACCATTATTTCGATGAGGCACATTTTGCCCGTATGAAAGTGGGTATACCCTCGCTAGCATAAATGCTGAGGGTATAAAAAATCAGGCATGATCGGGTCTTTAGACTCCGAAGAAATACCTGGATTGTAGATTAATTCGTAATTTTTTAAACCGATACATACGTAATATTTGCAAATATAGCGTTTTTTAATAATATCGAATAGGGTGGTACCGCGCCCCCTCTGGAATTCAATTTCAAGAAAATCTGTCAGTAGTTTTGTAGATGTAACATATTTTAAAAAGTGGGCGTGGTCAAGTTTTTTCTTTCTAATCAAGTAGGTAAGGTTGGGGGCACAACCCAAATAGTCTCTCTAGGGTATAGGAGAAGTACCCGCCCATTTCGAAATTTAACGAAATATGTAGCCTATTTTCACCGGGGGCCATCGCTGTATATTCTCTGACAATTTCAGAAAAATAGGTTCAGTAGTTTTTGTAGTGGGGGTGGTTATGGCGAACATTTCACAAAAATGATTATCCAAATCGACCCAGCCGTTCTCTAGTGATCCAATTACCAACGAAAGACATTTGATTTTTATTTATAGGGTATACGGGAAATACCCCGCCTCTTCCGAAATTCATTAAAATATATAGCCTATTTTCACCGGGGGAAATACCCCGCCTCTTCCGAAATTTATCAAAATATGTAGCCTATTTTCACCGAGGGGCATCGCTGCGAATTCCCTGACAATTTCAGAAAAATCGGTTCAGTAGTTTTTGTAGAAAACATAAAAATTTTAAATTGAAAAAAGTGGACGTAATAGCGGGCGTGGTCAAATTTTCTTTGAATAAAAACCTAAGTCGAGTTAAGCCGAACATTTCGCAAAACGAATTATCCAAATCGGTCCATCCGTTCTCAACTGATGACATTACCAACGAGCGACATTTGATTTTTTTTTATAAATATTTGTGTTCGTGCTCATCGATCACATTACAACGACCTGCCGGTTGTAGAACTCTATCACAGGGTCATAGACTTGTCAAGTTTTACCTTCGTAAATCGGGCCGCGAAGATTACCTTGTTTTTAAATTAGACTTTTGCGAAAAATCGTAAAATGTTCGTGAACGAAATCGGAACTAACGTTTTGACAAGATTTTATTTGCAAAATTTTCTTTTACCTATTTTAGAAATCGATGACGACAAAAATGTGGAATAAGGCAGTAAAATGGAATTCTGAATCACTGTGCGGCGGTTTTTATTCCTTTTTCCTCATTATAAAATATGTTTCAAAAAATCCACTCACTATTCGAACTCCCCGCAATTGTTATTCCCCACCCCATACAACAACATTGTAAATCATTAAAAAGTCGTTGTAGAACTTTACAATTGAGGCCGTATCAAACAAAGTCGACGATAAGGACAAATAAACGAAACAAAAATGCCTGATCTGAAGGTATTCATCATCGGCTGGCATTGTGATACAATGCGGTTTATTACTTAATCCCTGTGGTGGTTTTTATCAAGAACTCACTCACGCTCGTGCTACTCGTATAAAAATCGTCTTTGTTATAGCGCCCTAAAATCACAAGCAGCCAGCAGGTATTCAACATCATTTCCGTTTTTCTTAATGTTTTATGGTGGTGGTCTTTTTGTTTTTGTGAGCCTGGCTCGCAACTCTTCTCATGTTATGCAAATTAGTTTTTAATAACCCCCCACTCTTTGTTGGTGCTGCTGATGGTGTTTGGAGATTTGCTGTTGTTTACGAATATAAAAATCCTACAACAAGTCCATCATCAAAGAATTTACGGTAACGATCCTCAGAGAGCCAGACCAATAAGAAAAAAAAACAACTATGAAAACATTCTTTTGGACAAAAATCTGAATAGTAGCCCCAAAAGAAAAAGCGACCGACACATTTCTTGGTTATTGTTTGCCAGGGTGATTATAAATACGAGATTTGCCGCAGAAGCTGTTTTGTTTGGCAGTTGGTGATGGCTATGACGATTCTTATGGTAATTATCATGACATGACAACGAAGCGGACGACGATGATGATGATGATCGGCATCGCCAACATCCCATTGGGGCACACATCACCTTTTAGACAATCTTTTTGTATTTAACTCGATTCGGGTTTGTTCGTATGTGTGCGCCAAAGCTGCGGCACATGCGCAACATACTTAATAGGAGGCAAAGGTTTTCTTTTCGTTTTGTTTCTTTTACATTTTGCGGTTTCGGTTGTTAAAAGTTCCTCACCTAACTAACCCTTTAGCATGCGAAGTGTGTTTGCGCTGTTCTGTTGTTGTTGTTGTTGTTGTTGTTGTATTTTATGATTTTATTATTAAAAATGATTAATGAAGATGAACATTTTAAACTTATAAACTACTCATGGCTTTCAAATGACTTCGGCTCGCTGCAGCAGAATAGGCTTATTATGGTTGGGTCTTTTGTTGTCAGCTAGAATTGTTGCTGTCGTTGACTATTGTCCCTATTACCTCCTCTTTTGTTGAATACAGTTGCGGTAGCAATTATCATTTTTGAGTAATTTTCAAATTGTACAAATTTTCATGGCTCTCATCACACCTATTCCAGAATTAGTTATAATCCATAGTGTGTGCCGCCATTAATAGCCAATTTCGTGTTTCACATTATTCAGAAGTCAGATGTCAGAAAAATGACAAAGAAGAAGGATAAGAAGTTCAAAATATGATTACAAGACATGCATGTTTATCATTTTAATAGAATTCATAAATTTAATATGCAATAAATGAAATTGTTCTCAACAAAAAAAGAAAAATTACTCTCCCATTTAGTTCTGTATTTATGTGAGTTAAATTTATTATCTTATGATAGTATTTTATGTGATAAATGTTTTATGAAAATTACTAAATTTATTAAAGAAAATAAACTCATTATTTCGTAAAGAGTATAGTCTTACGCCGTGAAAAACTTTCGAAGAAATATGTAACTACTAAATCCAGGTAAAATTTGTTTTATTGTATATCACAGAGGCCAATTTTTTTTATCAATTTACTCTAAATAGTGTCAAATATTGTTTAATTAAAATATTGTTTATTTAGGTCGTTTATTAAAATTTTATAATATCCAAAATAAACAACGGATTTATTTTTTGTTTTTGTAATTGTTGATGTTCGTGTTTGTTGATATTTAGATCAATTTTAACAAAAAGCGATGAAAATAGTTATGAGTAAGATTGAGTTGGACTGTGTAACTTATCATTTCATAAAAAGGGAAGGGTTTTTTACAAATTTCCATCGAAACATCCTGCACATATTTGCACTTTTCGTTTTTATGTGATATTTTGTCTTGCAGATATGTACAGATTTTCTTAGATTCAGAATGTAAGAATATAGTATAATGTCACTTTCTGGCGTTTGGGTACAATTTAGATTTTTAATGTATTCTAAGACCTATAGTATAATTTTATGACGAACAAATTTCTAGGATGTTTTTATCTGATGCCATCACATTTTATAGGAGATTTTAAAGATTTGTGGAAAAAGGGACCAAAACACACCTTTTATGGCTCGCACGAGGGTTAATTTTTTTATGAATAATATTCTTCGCATTCTTGTCAGTAAATTTGACAAAGACATTATACACCTAAAGTGCAAGGGTTCCAAGTGATCTTAACTCAAACATTTCCAAAACTGTAGAAATGGTAAAAGCTTGCAACACTATTTTAGTTTCTTGGTATTTTGGCAAAATTGATACCGATATTTCCTTCGTATGTAATGCAATTAGAGATTTCATTTATTTGGCGACTTATAGTAAAATTTAGCCGATAACAATTTTTTTTGACGTCATTCTTCTAAAATTATGCTTTGTATGACAATTTTGCCAAAACCCATATGAAGTACGCCCTTAACCCTAAAATATGTTTTTAATTTTGCATATTTCTGGAGTTTAGGTAAGATATAGAGTTTTGGTGTATTCTAGGACCTATAGCAGAAATTGATGGCGAACAAATTTGTATACTATTTTGATCTGATACGACAACATTTTATAGTAGAAGGGACCAAAAAGACTCTTTTAATGACCATCTGGGGGTTAAAAAATATGAAAAATTAAACCAGCGACCCGAAAAACATAAAAACCTAAGGTTTTGTATAAATCCATTCATTTTTAACATGGCAATTGTAACATGGCAAAATTTGGGTATTTCTACAAAAAGCATAAAATGGGACTTAAACCGACAGAATGCTTATTACACTGTGCAGCAGCATTTTTGGGGGGTGGAAAATTTCTTTTGAATATGAAAGCACTTGATGAGTATACTAAGAATCCAAAAAGAAATTTTCGCCATAGGTCAAGTTTCTGAGATATCGCGCGATGAAGTTTTTGATTTTTTCCCTATAATACTTGGTAAAATAGCTCCATATCTCTATTTGGCGTTGTTGTAGCTTCATTTTGAGGTGACATGTCTTCAGTCAAATCGATTGGCGAATCTTTTTGTAGAACATTTCATTCTTCTAACTCAATGCCTTCCATGTCCTTTTCGTCCTTTATTTCTTGAACCGTAGTGAAAGTACCACAAGATGAGATTTTTCAGCATCCAAATATTCTACAAAAATGTTGATCAGAAGATTTTAGCTACGGTTCTCTTTGACAGCTAATCGATTCTGTCACATTTTCATTGTCCTTTTTGACATTTAATCGGTTTTGGTTCAGAAACAAACTATGTTTTGTTTTTCCGTATATTCGGCATTGGTTATTTATTGGTATGTAGACAAAACAGTTGGTTATTGCTTATGTAGACATCTGGGGTGCTTCTGAAATATTTACCACAAATAGCTCTTGTAATGGTGAACACGTTAATAACAAATTTTCTTGGAGGATAGATCCGGTTATCTCAATTTTTGATCCGGATATTCCGACATTAAAACGGATTTTTGAACCGGTTTTAAGTAACCGATTAAACTTATATGACTACCGTTAAAAAGCTTATAGAATTGTCAATCAAATTAAATTAATTCGTTTCTGAAAACTTTGTTAGTTGCAGTTCTAGAACAAAAAAACCGATTTCTTAAACCGTTTTTAAGGAAAAATATCAGTACGCGCAAATATGGAGATCATAGCCTGGGGGGCTAACAATTCTTTTTGGCGATGAAAGTCGATGAAGATAATAATACGAACGCGGAAGGACAGTTACGCCGTAGGTCAAACTTCTGAGTTATAGCGAAATGAATTCCTTCTTGACAAACTATACATACTTACATGACAAAAAACAAGCGAAATTTGATCGCGTCATAACTCAGAAGTTTGACCTACGGCGTAACTGTCCTTCCGCGTTCGTATTATTATCTTCATCGACTTTCATCGCCAAAAAGAATTGTTAGCCCCCCAGGCTATGATCTCCATATTTGCGCGTACTGATATTTTTCCTTAAAAACGGTTTAAGAAATCGGTTTTTTTGTTCTAGAACTGCAACTAACAAAGTTTTCAGAAACGAATTAATTTAATTTGATTGACAATTCTATAAGCTTTTTAACGGTAGTCATATAAGTTTAATCGGTTACTTAAAACCGGTTCAAAAATCCGTTTTAATGTCGGAATATCCGGATCAAAAATTGAGATAACCGGATCTATCCTCCAAGAAAATTTGTTATTAACGTGTTCACCATTACAAGAGCTATTTGTGGTAAATATTTCAGAAGCACCCCAGATGTCTACATAAGCAATAACCAACTGTTTTGTCTACATACCAATAAATAACCAATGCCGAATATACGGAAAAACAAAACATAGTTTATTTCTGAACCAAAACCGATTAAATGTCAAAAAGGACAATGAAAATGTGACAGAATCGATTAGCTGTCAAAGAGAACCGTAGCTAAAATCTTCTGATCAACATTTTTGTAGAATATTTGGATGCTGAAAAATCTCATCTTGTGGTACTTTCACTACGGTTCAAGAAATAAAGGACGAAAAGGACATGGAAGGCATTGAGTTAGAAGAATGAAATGTTCTACAAAAAGATTCGCCAATCGATTTGACTGAAGACATGTCACCTCAAAATGAAGCTACAACAACGCCAAATAGAGATATGGAGCTATTTTACCAAGTATTATAGGGAAAAAATCAAAAACTTCATCGCGCGATATCTCAGAAACTTGACCTATGGCGAAAATTTTCTTTTGGGTTCTTTGTATACTCATCAAGTGCTTTCATATTCAAAAGAAATTTTCCACCCCCCAGACTTTGAGTTCCATTTTGTGTCACAGTGTTATTTAAAGGAAATAAATAAATAAGATATGATTTTATGATGTAGAGGAGATAAACGGCAAGACACGATTCTGACATTCTTTAAGAGGGTGAATTCACGAAAAATGTAGTGCGCTAAGCTACTTACTTACTTAGCTGGCCCATTACAGAACATTTGTTCCATAGGCCGAGCTAAGAAAACATCTCCATTTTTCTTTATTTGTTGCTTCGCACTCTGGAATACCGCGCCTTTTCATCTCATCATCCACTTGTTTGCGCCATCTATTTCTTGGCCTGCCAATTCTGCGTGCACCGCCAAGCGGTCAGTGCGCTAAGATCAGTGTTCACCAGCGAGCTGCTACTGAGAGCAAATTATCGTAACTTTCAATCAGGGGTGAGCTCGCCTGTGTGCTAGCACCATAGATGGGCAAAATTTCTCTTAAATAGAATTTAAGGGAAAATTAGAATGGGGTTTTTGCTAAAATTTGCTTGCTTTTTTAATATTTTTTTAACACAGACGGTATCTTAACAAGTCCAAAAAACTATTATATTAAAAACAAATTTGCAAAATTACCCGTAAATGTTTATTTATGTTGTCACAACGAAAAAGAGAAACAAACCACAGCAACGCTGGCGTGCGAGAAAGCCCATCTATGGCTAGCACACAGCCAAATTGTAAAAACGTACTCTTAGTTTTTCGTGAACCATTAACAATTAAAAGTTTATGCAATTTTTTATTTATATTTTTTAATAATATGCATTGTGGACGATTTTAGACAACATTAATGTTTAAAAAATGTTGAAATAAGTAATGAAACACCAAGAAAAATTAAATATTTATTCTCTCTTAAATTTCCCTCTCTCTCCATTTTGCTCAGCCCTACTTTCAATCCAAAACACACGGTAATGTATGCTCAGTTGCTCTCAGTACGGGCTCGCTGGTGAACACTGGCTAAGATACTCCACACAAAACTTTTCCCATAAGAAAGATAACGTCAAAATAGACAAATTCACAAAAATGTGAATTTCGGTGGAGAGTTAGGGTTGCCATTACAAATAATGTTCTTAATGTTCCCAATGACACACAGTGTGCCAAAAAATAATTCGGAGTGGTCAGAGGCCAATTTTTAAGTTTTTTCTTGAAACTGTAAATCTTAGATAATTGTTAATTACGCAAAAAAATTAGGACATAAAATTGTCTACTAAAAACAAAACAAACAAAACAAATGTTAACCAGTAAGGAAAAGCTCAAAGTCGGGCGGGGCCGACTATATAATACCCTACACCACTGTGAATATGTAAAATATATATGGGAGCTAAATCCAAATCAGAACATATTTGGATATAATTTTTCACATTTACATAGTTGTAGACCAAATTCCGTCACATAGTCCAAATTTCATCAAAATTGGACATATATAGCGTGTTTCGTTCATCAAATACCTCAAATCTGCCTAAAATATATATTAGAGCTACATCCAAATCTGAACCGATTTCGATATAATTTGGCAAACTTATTACTAGACAAAATTCCGTTACACATTCCAAGTTTCATCAAAATTGAACAGATATAGTGTGTTTGGTGCAGCAAATACGTGAAATTGGGCGAAAATATATATAGGAGCTATATCCAACCAGAACCGATTTCTATATAATTTGGCACATTTATTTCTAGACCGAAGTCAGTCACACATTCCAAATTTCATCAAAATCGGACGTATATAGCGTGTTTGGTGCAGCAAATACGTCAAATCGGCCGAAAATATATAAGGGAGCTATATCCAAATTTGAACCGATTTCGATATAATTTAGCATACTTATTTTTCGACCGAATTTAGTCACACGTTCTAAATTTCATCAAAATCGGATGTATATAGCGTGTTTGGTGTAGCAAATACGTGAAATCGGACGAAAATATATATGGCAGCTACATCCAAATCAGAACCGATTTCGATATAATTTGGCACACTTATTTCCAGACCGAATTCAGTCACACATTCCAAACTTCATCAAACTCGGACGTATGTATATTAGGGTTATGACTTTTTGACATTTTTCCTCAAAAAAGGTTTCCTGTAGCAGGGATGAATGAACTTTTGCCTATTCATCACTATGCTATCGTTTATTCCATTGAAATATAAAAAAAGTTCACGCACAAATCGATTTTAAAAAAATAATTTTTTGAAAAAATATATGAAATGAAAAAAAAAATTCAAAAAATTATTTTTTGTTGCACGATTGAATAAATATAAGCCTACTAATAATTATAATAACGTTGATTTCATTCAAATATTAAAAAAGTTGCGAAAAAAGTCACTTTGAAAAAATTTTAAATTTTTTGTTTTTTGTTAAAAAATATATATTTTTGAATAAAAGCGTTTACGACATTTTTACGTTTCTCAGAATTGAAGAAAAATAGTGAGAAATAAATTTAATGTCATTTTAATTATCTCATGTGGCTCTAAAGTTTATTTTCAATTATATATCTGTTTTCAGTGACTTCAAAAAATTGTCCATAATTTTAATCAATTCAAATTTTAAAATCATTTTGTGCGTGAGGTTTTTTCACCGAATCACCTTATAATTAAGATTTAATGTAATTTTATGGCATAACTCATCACGCTATGATACAGGGATATGAGGTTGTAAAAAAGTCATAACCCTAGTGTGCATTGTTTGGCTGATGCTACGAACAATCTCGGATGGATGCTTGTCGGCCCGATGATGATCGGGTGTGGGGATGGGATTAGTGATAGTCGGGTGGCTGTCGGCTCGACGGCCGTCGGATATGTGGATCGGCTCGGTGATATTCGGTTGTTGGTTGCTCGTTGGCAATCGTCGGAGGTGTTGCTCGGCTCTGCGTAATCGGATGCCGTTGGATACGGTCGGCTCGTTGGTAGACGTCGGGTGTGTTTGCTCGGTTCTGGGGTGCTCGGATGCTGTCGGTTTGTTGGTAATTGTCGGCGATATTCTTATCGGCAGTACTCGGCTCGGTATTGGATCGACAATCAGCTGGGCGGCTTTCGGGTGATTGATCGTACTCTGCTGTTGACGGTCGGTTCTGCTACTCTGCAAAGAGAAGAGTCGGAAATGGCGAACGATTCGACAGGAGCGAACGAATCGTCAGGAGCGAACGAGTCGACAGGAGCGAACGAATCGACAGGAGCAAACGAATCGACAGGAGCGAAAGAGTCGACAGGAGCGAACGAATCGACAGGAGCGAACGAATCGGCAGGAGCGAAAGTATCGCAAGGCCGATAGGTCATGTAATCCTCGGTTGAATCCAATTGGACTGCGGACAATGCCACACGTCTTCTCTTTTACGTCGGTTAACGCCAGCACCCGACCAATTCGGCCACCACAACCAGATATTATATCCCTCTGGTTTTACGGAGTGAATGAGAATTATTTGTAAGGCGAGACAACCAGGAAATACACCGAAGTTTAAATAATACATGAATGGAGTTGTAATTATGCATGAAGTTGGGATTATGCATGCACTGATAAGGTAGTTTTGTATTGATACTGGATGTAATATCAGAGGGGCGGTTTTGCAATGTGGCGGTCACGTTACAGAGACTTATATTGTGGATGTGCAATTTTAGTTGGTGTCTTCAGGGTTTCTTAGGCCATTTCCTCAGGAAGTGTGGACTGCCATAAAAATGTACCGTCGTAAAGGGAGCCTCAAGGGCAACCTGCTGAAAAAAATTCAAGTACATTCGAGACGAGTCCTCAAACTGAATTTTTCCCAAATTTTGTATGGGAGGTACATGAAGGACGGGTCCGATATAGTCCATATTCCAACCTGCTACATGACTGGACGAAATTATACAAAGTGCAAAGTTTGGACCAAACAGAAACTCCCTGCGAGATTTCCCATTTTTGTTGGTGCCGTCAGGGTTTCTGCGATTTTTAAGGACATTATATCAGGAAGAGAAAAAAATTGTAACGTCGTAAATATGACTGCAAGGACAAGCTGATGAGAAGATTGCATGACCATCCGATAGGCGCTCTTAAATTTTACTTCTTCCGATTTTTTTGTGGGAGGTATCCTAAGGAGTGTGTTTAAGTTTGTTTGGAATGAATAATACGATATGCAAAGTTTGGACCAAAACGATTGCTGCCTCGTTCACGCTATGTTTCAGAAAAAATGAAACTTTGAGGTACACGAAGGAGTTAAAAAATGTGGCCCATAATCGAACTAAGTTTGGGCAAAATATTACGGAGTGGAAATTTGGGATCGAATCGGTTGATCCGTTCGAGAGATATCGTGCGCACCAGCCACCCAGATAGACGGACATGGCTAAATTAACTTCAAATTGTCTGAAACGGATTTCGTCCAAACATGCTTGGGGTCTAAAGCTATTATTTCGATGAGGCACATTTTGCCCATATGAGCATAAATGCTAAAGGTATAAAAAATAATATGTCCAAAACCCGTAGGAAGTTCCGCCAGGCAGGGTGATATCTCCGGAACTGTTTAAGCTCTACATTTCTGGAATTCCACACTCTTTATGAGTGCATAGAAATGGTAATGTATGATTGTATCATCTTGGCGTAGGGTTCTATCGTTGATAACGTATGTGATAGGTTAAATGTCTACATAGCTGACAAAGTGTAGTTCTTCCATCTGAGGAATATGAAAATATCCACCGTTGAATCCACTACGACACTGTTCACCACTCGAATGGCAGAAATGAGGCTCCCACTGAACATAGGGGTCGCTGCACAGTGGAAAAAAGTACCGATTTAGCGCGTCAAAAGTAAAAGTCTATGTTTTATTGTATGTTTGTCCATAAATTCGATATGAACAGCTATAGATGGACAATTTTACTTCATTTATTAATATATTTGGTAAATTTGTATTTTTACCGTAGAATGATACCTATCGATTTTCGGTATTTTAATGATTTCTACCACATTATCCAACCGAAACGGCAAGGATTTGGCATATAGTCTCCGTGGGGGTTATGCATACACTCCTATAAACATTTTCGGTATAGGACCACGTTTTCATATAGCCCCCATAGACCGGTACCACCGATTTCGGCAATTTTGGAGCTTTTAGCCATATTATCCAACCGATATAGCTGAAAGTTGACATTTAGTCTTCGTTGGTGGTATAAAATATTCCGACGAAGAATTTTCGGCACAGGTACACGCATTGATATGGCCCCCATAGAAAGGTACCGCTCTAATTTCAGCATTTTTACATAAAAAATGATATTAATAAAAATAGTAATAAAATAAAATGTTGCAGTTTGTTGCAGCTAAAATTTTACAAATTAGTTAAGAACTATGTGTACTAAAAATAATATAAAAAATCAACGCGCCATCCCGCGACACTCCTTAGTAATAACTTTAACAAAGTGCTCAATTTGGAAAAAAATCGGATGTCACATGTTTTGAGTGTAAAATCCGAGTTGCAATAAATAACATTTTATATTCAACGTTTTTTAAATCACCTGCTTCACGAAATGTTAAATTCAATAAAGCTTTAAAATTACTTTATAGGAAGAGTGCATCCGACGATCACAAATTTACTACTAAACTATATTATGAAAACTAGTTCAAACAAGTAAAAATGTATCAGTCAGCTTTGCCGACAGAGATATACCCTCAGCCTGTGTATATTGAAACAATTTTTTCCCAAAAAACGTGTGTATTTAGGTGGTTTTAAAACTTTTGGGCGTTTGAACCGACATAAATGTTGATTAGGATTAAAGATCAAAAGTTTTGCGGAGGATATACTAAAAGGAATGGATCGACATTGACATTATGGAAGTGGATCTCCAGCCACAACATATGGTGCCATAGAGTGTTTTTACACTATTCGGGCTGTTTGCTCAAGAAGTATGGACTTGCCCCTAAAAAAAACTTTTACCATCGTAATTGAGGCAGCGAATGCAAGTTGCTTCAAAAAAATCAAAGTGATTCGAGAGCAGGTCTTAAAGTGAACTTATCCGAAATTTTGTGTGGGAGGTACCGGATGGAGTTGACAAATATAATCCATATTTGAACCTGATCTATATCTGGTAGATATATTAGGATGTGTAAAGTGTAGACCAATTCGGCCACTCCCTTCAAGAGTTACCGTACGAACAATTTTTCCGAACATTTTTGAACTTTCGTGGGGGAGGTACCTGAAGGAGTGGACCGATATGGCTTATCTTAAAACTTAAACTATGTTTGGACAAAATATTACTAAGGTCATATTTTGGACCGAATCGGCAGATCCGTTCAGGAGTTATCTTGCGCTCCAACCACCTCACACGGTGTCATAGGGGTTTTTGCAACTTTCGTGCTATTTTCTCAGGAAGTACGAACTTGCCCTTGATGAAACTTGTACCTTCGTATAGAGGGCAGTGAATACAAGTTGTTAAAACAAAAATCAAAGCGATTCGAGAGATGGCCCTAAACTGAACTTCTCCGAAATTTTGTGTGGCAGGTACCCGACGGAGTGGACCTATTGAGACCATATTGGAACCTTATATTACTCTGGTAGAAAGTTTACGCTATACAAAGTATGGACCAAATCGGTCACTCACTTCAAGAGTAATCGTGCGCACAAACTTTCCGAACATTTTCGAATTTTTGTGGGGGAGGTACCGGAAGGAGTGGACCGATGTAGGTCATCTTCGAACTTAAACTAAGTTTGGGCAAAATATTACGAAAGCCACAATTTGAACCGAATCGGTTCATCCGTTCGAGAGTTATCGTGCGCTCCAGCCAGCAGGACAGACAGACAGACGGACGGACATGGCTAGATCGACTCCAAATTGTCTGAAACACATTTCGTCCAAACATACTTGGTGTCTAAAACCATTATTTCGATGAGGCACATTTTCGTCGTATCAAAGTGTATATACCCTTCATAGCCTAAAGGCTGAGGGTATAAAAATGTCAACCAAAAACGGATCGTTATTCCGCTTAGACTGATGCAAAACTAATTATTTTAAATGCCGTTGCATTCTGTGGATACCTTAGATTAATACTGCAACAATCATTTTTAAATTGGCGTATGTGATTTTTTTGACTTTTGGCGCGCTAGATCCGTATTTTTTTCCACTGTGCGCTGGTGCACTGATTCCGACAATAAACAACACCAAAACATTGGGTGTAACATTCGATAGCATGCAAGCCACAGCTATTTGCGATAAGTAGGAACAAGTTCCTCAATCTCGACAAAAGAAATCATGTTAACCTCTTACAAAGCAATAGGCCGATCTGTTACGCAATGGAAGAATATTCAAAACTGTCAGAATGCCGAATTAAGGAATGCGACATGAAGTCATCTTCACAAGGAGACGAAGGTTTTATCGATTCATGAACACAACAGAATGTTGTCGATGCAGTATCTGCTTTGGTGTTATCGCAATGAAAATCCCTGCGCGTCAGCAGGGATCTTCATGATATAGAAAGAGAGGACCAAAGGTATAAAGGAGAACCTCTAGATCAATGAGCGTATAAAGTTGGCTTGAATAGCATTCATACTGATGCAGTCGCGCTGACAGTACAGAAATACAGTGTGAATGTCGTATTTGGGAACCGAACCCCCCTCCATCGTTGCAGAAGAACGCCAGATGACAAGGCAAACACAAGTGGTTTAAGCCTAGATGATTCAGTCTAGTAAAATGTTAAATACAAGACAGATATTACTGTCATACAGGAAATACCATGCTTTGGGAAATGCGTCACAACAATACCTAAAGGTAAAGTAGCCATGACATAAATCATGAATTTGTTTGCGGAAAGAGTTGCTACAATACGGGAAAATGCAAAATTCTTCAACGCCAGCTTTATTTGCGCTCATGCTTCCACTGAAGACAAGGACATACAGACCAAGGATATATTTTACAAGGGCTAAGAAGAAACATATGACCGTTGTCCTGCCCATGACACTAAAATTATTCTGAGCGATTTTAATGCCAAAATGGGAAAGGAGAATATCTTTGGCCCAATAGTCGGGAGATTCAGTCTACAGAGTGAAACATCTGAAAATATAATGAAGCTGATAGACTTCGCAGAAGCAAAAAGCATGGAAGTTAGAAGTACCAGATTTAAGCATCTCGATATTCGTAAGGGCTCCTGGTTGTATCCCGACAAAAAAAAAAAAAATCAAATCGATCACGTTGTGATAGAAGGAAGACGTTGTGATAGAAGGAGACAAATATGGACTCGGATCTCCACCTTGTTGCAGCAATGGTATGAACCCGACTAAACGTAGCAAATAGAGTACGAACAGACACAACACGGAAGTTGGACATCATTCAAAGCACTCCTCGTCTTTATAGGCTCTCCGATGAATATTTCGATGTGTTACAAATGGCATGACAATATTATGGTGAAGGGTATAATGACGAAGATACCACAGATCCAATCCCAGAAGATGGTATTGAGTGTATACCGACCGGCCAAGATGAGGAAAAGACAGCAATAAACCGGCTGAAGAATAATAAGGTAGCAGGAGCCGATAGCTTATCAGCCGAACTGTTCAAACCCGGAGGCGGCACAGGTGTTTGTGTCAGCTAGTTGGCACAATCTGGCAAGAAGAACACGTACCCGACGATTGGAACCGGAGCATCCTGTGTCCCGTCAATAAGAAGGTAGATAAGACTGTGTGCTCTAACCACAGGAGCATAAGTATTCTCCCTATTGTATAAGAGAGTGTCACGGCTATTGTGCGAACGACTAAAGACGAAATAATTGGGCAATACAAAAGCTGCTTTAGAGCTGGCAAATCCACCATTGACCAAATATTTACCTTGCAGCAAATCCTGGAGGAAGCCCAAGAGATGCAGATCGACACTTCATACCTAAGTTAAACGGTATTCCAATTTGGTATCCCCGCTTTGGCTTTGTAAGATGCCATTAACTGATACTCGGTCCTCAGTTAAAATAGGAAATAACCTCTCCGAAGTGTTTAGTACAAAAAAAGGTTTCAGACAAGGAGACAGCCTTTCGTCTGACTTATTTAACATTCTGCTGGAACAGGTTATATGAGATGTAGATGTTAAATAAAGTGACACAGTACGAGTATACACCAATATCACATGTTACTTGCTTATTATGGGCCGATCAATAAAAGAAGTAACTGATACCTTTAAGATGGTTGAAGGAGAATCTACTTAAGCGCAATGCGTCCATGGAGCTCGGATCAACTGTGGAATTTGGTTCCTATAATTTTGGGGTAGAATAAGACTTCGTCTATCTCGGCATCGCCATAAACACAAAAAACAACATCAGTTGTGAAGGAAGGAGATGAATTGTATTGACCAACAATGCTACTTTGGCTCAAGTAAGCAGTTTAAAAGCAAAGCAGCATCTCGTCAAACAAAAAATAACTCTTTACAAAACCCTGATACTCCCCGTGCTAATGTATCGTTCCGAAGCCTGGTTACTTGCGCAAGCACAGATAAGACAGTGCTTGGTGTGTTGGAGGGATCAATTCTTTGAAAGAATTACGGGGCAATATGCGTTGATGGGCCGTATGAATCATGAGCTCTATCTGTTGTACAACGACGTCAGTATAGTTAAACTTATTGAGATACAACGATTGCGTCCGCTAGTCCCTGTCATAAGAATAAGCGATGACGAATCCGCTAAAAAGGCGTATAAATATGGACCACATGGCGGTACACGCAGACCTGGAAGACCAAGGCTTCAATGGAGTAAACAAATGGAAAGCGAGACCGAAAATAGCGGTATTCCGAATTCAAATAGAGAGGAATGAAAATATTTTATTAGCTTGGCTTATGTGGAGGGAAAACTAAGTAAATAAATAATATGTAGACCTCAAGCTCAAACAAAAGTTTTATTTTGTAAAAAATTGATAACATCGAGAATTAATCATTACAACTTAATAATTGATGCATGGGATCGCCCATCCAGAGGTATCTGGAAGAATCTTCATGATCTAGACTTAGTGGTTTAAAGTTATAAAGTAGATCCGCAAGATCAATAAGCATGATGGACATAAGCTAGCAGTATTTACACAGACACTTGTATAGTCAATGATGCTGGGAACACGTATAGCCTTAGTGCGGTCCCCAGTGCTTATTCACCACCAATTGGAACGGCAGAACATGTACATAATTCGAACTTTTAAAACGATTTACTAGTAATGTTTTCTTCTTTCTTTTGCTTCCTATCTGCTGCTAATTGGAATATCGTTAAGATAATTAGTTATATTATGCTCAGTTATTACCACAGAAAAAATGTATACTTCATATGAGTATTATTATTTTAGGCTGTCATGAATTCTGTAGTTTTATGACAAAATCATGATATTCATGCTTTAATTTTATTATAATATTTAAATATAAATGTGAGAAATTCGTGTTGAGAAATTCATGTTTTTGTCCCCCTCTGCCCAAAAATCCATAATAAATTCTTACAAGAAAATATTCTCAGGCTTCTCAACACGAAAATCACCGCCGCCATACAAAAGCTCCCACATTTGCCAAGTATGCCCTTGGGCTACATTGTCATAATTTATTAAGCTCTAACTTGTAGGGCAACAGCTACAATCTGCATTCTATAAATCTAAAACTAAATGCGTTTGCTTTTGTTAGGGGAGTCGATTGCAAAATACAAGCAAATGGCATTGGAAGGAGCATAATGGAAGATGGAAGCCTTGGAGTTGCAATAAGTTGGGGTATCCTTTCTTAACTTTTTTACATGCCTTCGGGGCGGAGCTCCCTGTATTGCCTTAAATATTTTGTTTTGTTTGTGTGGCGGCCGCTGCTCGCTCACACACCATGTCTAAACATTTGTATCAAATTAAGCAAAGCTTAGTCTACTCTTCTGGCCCATAATCAATTGCATTATCAGCATCACAATGATGAAATGAGGTGTAGGGGAACTAATAATGAGAGTGACGCAGTGGCATGGGCAAGGGCCTGCCATGTAAGGCCTATAAGATTTGGGAAACAATCCACAGGGTTTTTAAAGATTTTTAAGAGGACAAAAAAATGGGAATTTTTTAGGATTTTTATGAGCACAATAGATGTGGATTTTTAAGGGATTTTTATGAGTAGTCAGAGGGCCAATAAATGTAGACTGTTATTAGATTTTTATAGATAGCTAAAGGGGCATATAAACGTGGATTTTTAAAAGATTTTTATGAGGACCCAAACCAATCAATATGCGTGGATTTTTAAAAGATTTTTATGAGGATTTTTATCAACCAATAAACGGGGATTTTTAAAAGATTTTTAGAGGACGCATATCAAGCAATAAACGTAGATTTTTAAAAGATTTTTATGAGGACCCAAATCAACCAATAAACGTGGATTTTTAAAGATCTTTATGAGGACCGAAGGACCCAAAAAAAGTGGATTTTTAAGAGATTTTTATGAGGACTCAAGGGCCCAATATACGTGGATTTTTAAATGATTTTTATGAGGACCAAAAGGGCCAAATAAGCGTGGATTTTAAAAAGATTTGTATGATGACCCAGAAGGGCACAATAAGCGTGGATTTTAAAACATATTTTAAGGACCCAAAGGGCTCAATAAACGTGGATTTTTAAAAGATTTTTATGAGGACACAAAGGGCCCAATAAACGTGGATTTTTAAAAGATTTTTATGAGGACACAAAGGGCCCAATAAACGTGGATTTTTAAAAGATTTTTATGAGGACACAAAGGACCCAATAAACGTGGATTTTAAAAAGATTTTTATGAGGACACATAGGGCCCAATATGAGAACCCAAAAGGACCAATAAACGTGGCTTTTTAAAAGATTTTTATGAGGGCACATAGGGCCCAATATGAGAACCCAAAAGGACCAATAAACGTGGATTTTTAAATGATTTTTTTGAGGACCCAAAGGGCCAAATGAACGTTGTGTTTCAAATGATTTTTACGAGGACCCAAGAGGCCCAATAAACGTGGATTTTTAAATGATTTTTATGAGGACCCACAGGGCCAAATAAACGTTGACTTTTAAATGATTTTTACGAGGACCCAAGAGGCCCAATAAACGTCGATTTTTTAAATATTTTTTTGAGGACCCAAAGAGCCCAACAAACCTTGATTTTTAAAACGTAGATTTTCAAAAGATTTTTATGATTTTGAAAGAATTTTTAGCGGGATTCATCAGGGCCTTTTTGATTACCCCCTGTTCTCATTGAGATAAATTTGTATATTTGTATAAACATATGTAAGTATTCAAAGCAGAGCAGTATCCCAGTCAAGTGGCACACACAGGCATAATTCATCAGCTGTATTCCCTCCTTCAAAAAAAAAAACGTAGAAAAAAATCTTAGCAACAGCCACTCCAAAGAAGTGATCATTCATTCAACAACTAAGCCTTCATAGACCTGCAATACACAGCATCAGCATAACAAAAACAACAAACGACATTATCTCATCTCTTTTCGTTAGTTTTTGCAACAATGCCCCAAGACTTTTTTTGGCTTCATTTGCCAATGTGAAGGCGTTTTCACTTGCATACGATTTCGAGGCCTGGTTCAGTCAACAGTTAACAAATTCTCCATAGCCAGCCAGTCAGTCCGTACGAAGACCATATATGGTGGGAATTTCATTTCATTTTCCTCCTCACAGCTACAACCATTCATTCTCAGCTCAGTCACTCACTCACCATTCGGTTCTGGTTTGTTATGCATACATATTCTATCATTAATTTAAGATCATCATTTGGGCTGTATTCGCTCATCATACTTCGTCGCATCCATCGTTCTTCGTTTGCATGTGAACCCGCAACGTTAAAAAAATGTAAATTTTGAGCTTTATGCGATTTTTTTTGTCCAAGAGCGAGGAGGAAAGGGAATATTTAACACTTTGTGAATTTGCAAATCAAATTGCAGGCAGGCAGACCTGGCATTTGAGTTGTGTTATTTTGTATTTTGCCGATTTGCTTAAAATGATTTAGCGTTACCTTAATGTAGCTGAGAATTCTTAGTAAAATACTGAAACAAAAGAAAAGAGCACACATTACAGTTTTTTGAAGTGTTAACTGTCCGTAATTACATGGCGCTTGACTCATCGTTTTTGTGATGATTTTAGTTTTATGAGTAGATATTTAAGAAAATGAGGGGTTGCTTAGTGCTTAAACTTAATAAGCAGACCGGCTGCGCAGGTGTTCAATTTGGGAGGAATATGTTAAACACGAATTGCTTATTTGACATTCTGGGTTTTGTGGAATAGATTACTTGTGAGGAGAATATACGACTGATGTAGACCTAGGCATGGAAGACATCAGCTTCTGGTTTGAAACTACAAAAATCTACTGAGGCTTGAAATATCCCTCAAAAAAGGCATGTCTTGACTGAGGACACAGACAGAGGCTTGGAGGTGTTTTGAATATCAACAGAACTCCTCTCCATATAAAGAGGTATTCTGTATGATAAAAGAAGGCCTCTGAGTTCTTCTGTATACTAACAGAAGACTTCGGAGGAATTTTAAAGAGTAACAAAAGGCCTCTAAAGTCTTCGGTACAGTAACAGAAGCCCATGAGGTCTTCTGTATACTAATAGAAGATTTCTGCGATATTAAGTGTAGGTATAAAAGGCATATGCGGTTCTGAGGTATTTTGTATACCAGCAAAAGGCCTCTGAGGCCTTCCGTATACTAACAGAAGGCTCCTGAGGACTTCTTCTCATCTTCTGCATAGTGCCTGAATCCTTTCAGGTCTTCTGTATTTAGTATACAGAAGACCTCAAATAAGGAGATCTCTGAGGACTTTTATATAGTAACAGAAAACCGCTAAACCCTTCATTAACAGAAGGCATATTAGAGGTTCTGTATACTAACATAAGGTCTTCTGTGTATTAAAAAAGACCTTCGAAGTGTTCTGTATACTAACAGAAGTTGTTAGAGGTCTTCTGTATACTAACAGAAGGTCTCTTAGTTTTTCTAAAGGCTCCTGAGGTTTTATGTGTACTAACAGGAGGTACATATATTATGGCTTCTGTACAGCAACACAGAAGCCTATGAGGTCTTCTGTATAGCAAGATCAGACTTCAGGGGTCTTCTGTATAGGTAGAGGAGTCCTCTGATGTCCTTTGTATACTAACAACAGACTTCTGAGGTCTTCTGTTTGCTAACAAAAGGCTTCTGAGGTATTTTGTATAGTAACAGAAGTCCTCTGAAGTATTCCGTATGCTAACAGAAGGCTCCAGAGTTATATGTGTACTAACAGAAGGCCTCTGAGATCTTCTGTATAGTACCCAAAGCCTTTCAGGTCTTCTGTATTTAATATACAGAAGAGCTCATAGGGTCTTTGTGTTCTAACAAAGGCCTCCGAAGTCTTGTGTATACTAACAGAAGATGTTTGAGGTATTCCGCATACTAACAAAAGGCCTCTGGGGTCTTATTTATACTAACAGAAGGCCACTTAGGTTTTCTGTATAGTAACAAAACTCTCCTGAGGTCTTTTGTGTGCTAACAGAAGGTATCTTATGTCTTTGGTACAGTAACAGAAGCTTTTAACTTTTTCTTTATAATAATTGAATATCTCTGTGGCCTTCCGTATACTAATTGAAGACCACTGAGGATTTTTATGTAGTAACAGTAAGCTTCTAAGGTCTTCCGTATATTAACAGAAGATGCTATATGCTAACAGAAAATGTTTGAGGTCTTCTGTATGCTTACAAAAGGCTTCTGAATCAATTTGTATACTAATAGAAGGTCACTGAGGTCTTCCGTGTACTAACAACAGGCTTCTGATGTCTTGTGTATACTAACAGAAGGCCTCTGAGTTGTTCTGTATAGTACCTGAAGCCTTTGAGGTCTTTCGTATAGTAGTAGAAAACATCTGAGGACTTTTATATAGTAACAGAAAACCGCTAAGGTCTTCCGTATATTAACAGAAGGCCTATAAGGTCTCAAAGGTCTTCTGTGTACTAACAAAGACATTCGAAGTCTTCTGTATACTAAGAGAAGGTCATTTAGTCTTTCTAAAGGCTCCAGAGGTCTTATGTGTACTAACAGAAGGTATATTATGTCTTCTGTACAGCAACAGAAGCCTATGAGGTCTTCTGTATTACAATAAAAGATTTCAGAGATCTTCTGTATAGGTAAAGTAGACCTCTGAGGTCCTGTGTATACTAACAGTAGATCCCTGAGGTCTTCTGTATGCAAACAAAAGGCTTCTGAGGTATTTTGTATATTTAGGATATGTATTTAGTATACAGAAGACTTCAAAGAAAAAGAGCTCTGAGGACTTTTATACAGTAACAGAAAACCGCTAAGAACTTCTGTATACTAACACAAGGTCTCTGAGGTCTTTTGTGTACTAAGAGAGGCCTTCGAAGTCTTCTGTTTACTAACAGAAGCCTATGATGACTTCTGTATAGCAATATGAGACTTCAGGGGTCTTCTGTATAGATAAAGGAGGCCTCTGAGGTCCTGTGTATACTAACAGTAGATCTCTGAGGTCTTCTGTATAGTACGTAAAGACTTTCAGATCTTCTGTATTTAATTTACAGAAGAGCTTATAAGGTCTTGTGTGTACTAACAAAGGCCTCCGAGGTCTTCTGTATACTAACAGAAGGTGTTTGAGGTCTTCTGTATGCTAATAGAAGGCTTGTGAGGTGGTTTGTATACTAACAGCGGCCTTCTGTTATTTTTTTGTATAGTAAAAAAAAGCCCCTTAGGTCTTATCTGTACAAACAGAAGGTATCTGATGTCATGGGTACAGTAACAGAAGCCTATGAGGTCTTCTGTATAGCAATAGAAGATTTCTGGGGTCTTCTGTACAGTTATAGGAGGCCTCTAAGGTCCTGTGTACACTAACAGCAGATCTCTGAGGTCTTGTGTATGCTAACAAAAGGCTTCTGAGGTATTTAGTATACTAACATAAGGCCTCTGAGACCTTCTGTATAGTACCTGAAGCCTTTCAGGTCTTATGTATTTAGTAAACAGTAGATACATTTAGTATACAGAAGACCTCAAAGAAGATGAGCTCTGAGGGCTCTTATATAGTAACAGAAAACCGCTAAGGACTTCTGTATATTAACAGAAGGCCCATTAGGGATTCTGTGTATTAACATAAAGAATCTGAGGTTTTCTGTGTACTAACAAAGGCCTCCGAAGTCTTCTGTGTACTACAGAAGATGTTCGAGGTCTTCCGTATACTAAAAAAAGGCCTCTTAGGTCTTATGTATACTAACAGAAGGCCTCCTAGTTTTTCTGTATAGTTAGAGAAGGCTTTTGAGGTCTTATGTGTACTAACAGAAGGTATCTGATGTCTTCGGTACAGTAACAGAAGCTTTTAAGTTTTATTTATAATAATAGAATATCTCTGTGGCCTTCCGTATACTAATTGAAGACCACTGAGGATTTTTATATAGTAACAGAAAGCTTCTAAGGTCTTTCGTATATTAACAGAAGATGTTTGAGGTCTTCTTTATGCTAACAGAAAATGTTTGAAGTCTTCTATAAGCATACAGAAGAAGATGGCTTATGAGGCATTTTGTATACTAATAGAAGGCCACTGAGGTCTTCAGTGTACTAACAGGAGGCTTCTGATGCCTTATTTATACTAACAGAAGGCATCTGAGTTCTTCTGTATAGTACCTGAAGCCTTTGAGGTCTTCCGTGTAGTAGTAGAAAACCTCCTAGGACTTTTATATAGTAATAGAAAACCGCTAAGGCCATCTGTATATTAACAGAAGGCCTATTTGGGATTCTATATACGAACATAAAGTCTGTGAGGTCTTCTATATACTAACAGAAGCTGTTTGTGGTCTTCCGTATGCTAACAGAAGGCTTCTGAATTATTTTGTATACTAACAGAAAGTCTCTGAAGTCTTCGGTACAGTAACAGAAGCCTATGAGGTCTTTTGTGTAGTAATATAAGACCTCCGGGGGCTTTTGTATAGTTATAGAAGGCCTCTGAGGTCTTCTGTGTAGTAACAGAAGGCTTCTGAAGTCTTGGGTATAGTAACAGAAGGTCTCTCTTGGGTGCAGTAAAAAACCTTTGAGGTCTTCTGTTCAATAATAGAAAAACTCCGAGATATCTTATGTAGTAATAGAGGACCCCTGAGGACTTTTAAAGTTAACGGAAGGTCTCTGAGGTCTTTTGTATACTACCAAAGGCTTCCCAGGTTTTCCGTATACCAACAGAAGGTCTTTGAGGTCTTCTGTATGCTAACAGGGGGCTCTGAGGCCTTCTGTATACTAAAAGAAGGTCTTTAACAGAAGGTTTCTGAGGTATTTAGTATACTAACAGAAGGCCTCTGAGATCTTATGTGTACTAACAGAAAGTCTCTGAAATGTTCTGAAGCCTCCGAAGTCTTCTGTATACTAACAGAAGGTCTGAGGTATTTTGTATACTAACAGAAGACCTAAGGTCTTCTATATAAGAAAAAACAAAAGCTTTATAAAGTATTTTGTATAGTAACCCTCTTAGGGCTTTTTATATTAACAGAAGCGAATTAGGGATTCTGCATACTAACAAAGGCCTCTGAAGTCTTCTATATACTAACATAAGGCCTCTAAGGGATTCCTCTGAGGCCTTCTGTATAACAGCAGAAGAGCTTTGATGGCTTTTATATAGTAATAAACAGCTTTGAAGGTCTTCTCTATATGAAAAGAACCCTTCTGAGGTCTTCTCTATACCAAAATTATTCCGCTCTGGTTTTTTTGTGTACTGTATATTTACAGAAGGCCTCTGCGATTTTCTGTATTCCAAAAAAGTCCTCTGAGGTCTTCTGCTTACCCACTGTATGTTAGCAGAATCCTTCTGAGTTCTTCCGTACACCAACAGAAGGTGTTTCAGATATTCTGTACACCAACTGAAGGCTTTTCCGGTCTTCTGTACACCAACAGATGGTCTTTCAGGTCTTCTGTACACCAACAAAAGGCCCTTCAGGTCTTCCGTACACCAACATTAGATCTTGCAGGTCTTCTGTACACCAACAGGCGTCCACTGAACTCCTATGTATAATAAGAGAAGGTCTCTGAGTTATTCTTTACAGTAACCGAATCATTTCAAGACTTCTGCATTATAGCATAGGATCTATGAGAGCGTCCGTATAGTAATGGAATGCTTATAAAGTCTTCTGTATATTAACCGAAGTCCTCTTAGTTTTTCTGTATACTAACAAAGAGCCTCTTCGATCTTCTGTAAACCAACAGAATGGCTCTGAGTTAGTTAGTATGCAGAAGTCACTAACAGAAGGGCTCTGATGTGTTCTCTTTACAAACATAAAGCCTATGAGGTCTTCTATGTAAATTATGTATATTAACATAAGTATACAGAAGACCTCAAAGGTTTTTTTAGTATCTAAAATGCCTCGGAGGTCTCCTGTGTAATTTTGCAACCCTGTTAGGCTTTATGTATACTAACAGAAGGTCTGTTAGGTTTTCTGTATACTAATAAGAGGGATTCGAGTTCGTCGGTATACCAACAGAATGCCCCTGAAGACTTATAAGACCTTTGGGATCTTCTCTAGTGTAACAGAATACATTTGTTACAATAACAGAATGTATCTGAGAAATTCTTATGTATAAAGGCAGAAAGGCTGTATGACCTACTTCTGTAACAGTAACATAAGGAGTAGCAGAAGTTCTTCTGTACAGTAACAGAAGCCCTTGTGATCATGCTAACCATTGCACTAAGGAATCACCTCTGTTGGGTACATAAATTTCATAATAGGTCTATAGGTCTATAACTTATTCCAAAAATCAACGATTTCAGGTCCAATAGTTCTGCAATATATATTGTACACAAATCCAAGTTTGTGCCTCTGATAAATCTAATTTAACTACTTTTATAAAAAAGAGTCCGAATACACATAGTCATATCCACAAATTAAACATTTCTTCTTTTTTTGTTGCATCGAAAGAACCCTCACAACATATAATTTAAATAAAATCCTTTTCCGCATAAACCACAAACGAAATAAAAAATTCGCAATAAATTAGGGATAATAAAACTAAAACGTGATATTTCACAAAATTTGCGTACCAGTATGCAGGGGATGCTTGCTCTTCTCTTTCTGTAGCTATACGAAATTGACATACAAATTGATCTTTCAGCCCAAAAAAAAGAGAACATAACTCCACACTGACACATCGGACATGGTCCGTCGTAATGGAAACAGATGTCGAAATAACACATAAAAATACAAATTATTATCATAAATAATATTTATGAATACATATGAACATACCTATGTATTTTGTTGGCGGCAGTGATCATCGAAAGACATTCAAATAAGGTCTGGAAATAAAAATAAAAAGGATTCTCATTTTTACATTCGAAGAAAGAACATGATGGCAGTTATTGGTTATGGCAAAATGTTTATGTCTCACTAATAGAATGTGTGTGTGAGTGCGTCTGTGTTTTGAACATAATAACTGGACAATCATCTACTTTTACAAATGTATTGATGATGGAGGTACGCACGGCGTGAAAACCTATCATTAGCATTTCCGCTTTTTATTATAACCAAACAGTCAAAACAAAGCCAAAAACACAGATCTTTTACGCGCTATCACGGTGTCCCTCTATGAGTGAATGAATGGAGTCACAAGACCAGAAAGGTTGGCCAATTTTTGTATTAAAACATAAAAGCTACCAAACAGCCGAGTCATTATTACCAGCATTGTGGAAGGAGACGAAGAGCAAACTTCTTGTGATTTAACTTAATTTTAATTTTGGGATAAAAAGGCAATTTCTATAAAAAATCTTCTTCCTTTAAGAAAAATATCTTTCCGTAGAAGAGCAGACATTCAAATTGCTTTGATAACAAACAATTCAGGCAATTCATTCGGAATCAAAATTCATTCATCCCTTTAAACCTACCTAACTGTCCCACAAGCAACACACATGTTCTCCATTGGCAAATATGCTTGTCATACCTTAAATTTGTATCGAAAAATTGAGCATCCATTTTGGTTATGGTGGTTGGTGGATCCACTACGAGGATTATAATTCGAAGGTGATATTTTGTTGTCCAACCAAATAATAATAACAAAATCAAAAGAAACATCCTAAATTGCCCTTAATTTTTGTTCAACACAATGATGTACAAAAGGAAAAAAAAATATTCGACATAGGGAAATTATGTGAAACGTTGTGTCTGTATCTGAGGTTGCGAAGTTAGGCGCCTAAATTTATCAATGAATGAAATAAATACACTCGAGCAAAATATTCTTATTCTTAGGAAATTTATGGAGAAGGCCTCTGAGGTCATCTGTATATCAACAGAGGGCGCGGAAGAATTCTGCGTGTTAAAAGAAAGCCTCTGTGGAAAATATTGATATTTTTAAAAGTGTCACATAAACAGACTGAATATGAACATAAAAAATATAAAACATCGCGAAACTAATACGTATTGCAAAATATTATATTGCATTTTAAAGGAGGATGTAATAGCTTAATGATACTCTACACCACTATGTGGGGAGGGTATTATAAGTTGGTTTTGGCCAAAAAGTTTGTAAAGCATCGAAATAATGGTCGTAGACCCATACTTACCCAGCAAAAAGTTTGCCTCCAAAGAGGCAGTTAAATCATAGGTACAAGTGATTTGGAAGTGCATCAAATTATACATTTTCACTCATTCTTTTTACAAGAGCGTGACCCCGCAAAGAGAGACTCCATTGCACTACATTTTAACTAACCCTTTGGGGTAGAATAGGATGCAGTCCAAAGCACGTGTTTTGATACAGGCATTCTGCGGAATGTGTGCAAGCCATTGCAAAATATTCCAGAACAAATAAAATGCATTTATTATTTGTGTAAGACAAAAATATTAAGAACTTTATTACAGTAACACAAATTATCAAAATTCTCCATGGAATTCAATCGCAACCATGCGTGTTTTCTCCGCACTCCATTTAATCCAAACTGTTTTTGCTTCATCTGCCAAATGGTTTTGATATTGTCTTCCTATCACCAGCTAAAATTTCGACATGTACTCCAACAGCACACCATTGGGAAATTTGCTTATCGTGAGTTACCTCGAAAATGTAGTAAATAAATCGAGGTCTTGGATGGTTGTTGTTTTTATTTATTAATTATTTTATTCGATATTTCGTCTTTCTTCGAAAAACATCATCAGGACAAATAGTGATTAAAACTATTACAATAATAACAATAATTTCGCCAATCCTATTGATGTCGAAGAAAGTCGAAATATCGAATAAAATAATGAATAAATAAAAACAAGTGAGAAAAGGCTATAGTCGGTACTGGGCCGACTATGTGATACCCTACACCACTACCTTTGTGCATAATCTTTTCACTCGAACACATTTCTTTTAGGGAGATACGAAAGTTTTCACCTATCTGGCTTTTATACCAAATGACTTAAGACGAACTGAACCAAAATAATTAATATTTAATTTTATATTGGACTACTATCGACATCACCAAAATCAATATTCTTCTATCTCTGTGAGAAAATTTCGTGATGATCCAATCAAAATTCCGAACTGTAGTGTGATTGCAGAAAAAGTGGAAAAAGGGATGTATTACCGACTATTGCGATATCTCTGTTATTTGACTACCTACGCTAATCGACTTTGCATAATTTTAAAGATAGGATTTTCTACTTTCTTAGTCGGGCTTTGCTTTTAGATGGTCCCCAACCAAAGGTGTGATATGCGTCATTATTATTAAAATCGCAAAAATGAGAAGTTGGGTTCTATTAGCGACTATTGCGATATCTTCGTTGTGTGACCGCCTACGACAACCTACGTTACAGCGTTTCAAAGGCGATATTTTCTACTTTCATTGCCAAGTTTTGCTTTTTACATACCCCTTATAGACGCTGACATATTTGCTTTGGAAAAAACGTTGTCTTTTTATCCACATAAGTTTTTTGCCCATTCCGACCCCTGAACATTATCCGACCATCACCAAAATCAATAGGCTTCTTCCCCTCCGGGACCCTCATCAACACCCAAAATTTCGTGACGATCCGATCAAAATTGCGACCTGTAGCGTGATTTCCAAAAAAGTGGAAAAATGGGATGTATTACCGACTATTGCAATATCTCCGTTATTTGGTCACCTACGCCGACCTAGTTTGCATAATTGTAAAGATGGGATCTGGGATGGGCTTTGCTTTGCAAAGTCCCTAACCAAAGCTGTGATATTCGCCATTATAATTAAAATCGCAATAATGAAAATTTGGGTTTTATTTGCCACTATTGTAATATCTCCGTTGTTTGATCACCTACGAGAACTTACTTTACATCATTAGAAAGGTGATATTTTCTACTTTTATTGTCACGTCTTGCTTTTGGTATACCCCATATAGAAGCTGAGATATTCGCTTTGGAAAAAAATGTCTTATTATCCACATAAGTTTTTTGCCCATTCCGACCCCTGGACATTATTCGACCATCACCAAAATCAATAGGCTTCTTACCCTCCGGGACCCTCATCAACACCCAACACGACCCGATTAAAATTGCGACCTGTAGCGTGATTACAAGGTTTAGACGGACAGACGGAGGGACGGACGGACACACATAGCCAGATCGACTCAGCTCGTCGAGACATTCATTTTGGTATATATAAGTATGGGTCTACGACCATTATTTCGATGCGTTACAAACTTTTTAGGCAAAACCAACTTATAATACCCTCCCCACATAGTGGTGTAGGGTATAACAACAATCATCCAAGACCTCGAGCTCGATTTATTTACTACATTTAAAATAACCAAAATAAAGGTCGAATTAAATAACCAAAAAAATCATCATTTTATTTTATAAAAAAATTTTGGAAATGATAAATTTTTTAGAAATTTTATGTCGCTTCCTGTAGAGATGTACAAACTGATTTATATATTTGTAGCGATCTCTAACAACTGCTAATAACATGTAGCGAACTGAGTGTCTTTTTCACGACTCCGTTGAACTGCATGCGGATGTTGTTAAAATGTGACAAATGGATGTGATTCTTTGGATTGCATTCAAATGCGTTTGAAATGTGAGGAATTGAGTGCATTTTTCACGACTCCGTTTGAACTGCATCAAAGCATGCCGTGAAAGAACTAGTCCAGGTTACACTACTTCCAATTTATTCTGCTGGGTATACATATATAGCAAAACGAATGTCTCGACGAGCTGAGTCGATCTGGCTATGCGTGTCCGTCCGTCCTTTCGTCTGTCCATCTTAAACTTGTAATCACGCTACAGGTCACAATTTTGATCGGAAAAAGTCAAGTTTTTTCAAAACAAATATCCCAGCTTCTATGAGGGGTATACCTGACAATGAAAGTAGAAAATATCACCTTTCTAACGATGTAAAGTAGGTTGATGTAGGTGGTCAAACAACGAAGATATCAGAATAGTCGCAAATAAAACCCAACTTTTCATTTTTGCGATTTTAGTTATAATGACGAATATTACAGCTTTGGTTGGGGACTTGAAAGAAGAAAATCCTATCTTCATAGCGTAGGCGGGCAAATAACAGATATATCGCAATAGTCTGTAATACATCCAATTTTATTTTTTTTTTTTTTTTTGAAATCACGCTACATATCGCAATTTTGATCGGATCATTACGAAAATTTGGTGGTTAGTGGGGTTCCCGGACGGGAAGAAGACTACACAGAAAAAACAAATTCATTCAATTTATGAATAGTGTTCAAAAATTTTTTCCAATGTTCAGATTTTTACATTGCATGAACCTAATTCATAAAGCAATAAATACTGGTTTCTTTTTTGAATGAAACATAAACATGGGATACATGTATATTTTTTTGCAAAATATGAACCAATTCATTCATTTCAAAATAATCTTCTTTAATTAATTTATTTTTTATATAATATAGTTTATTTTTTATAAATTTATTTTTACTATAACAATTTTTTTTATCTTATTTTGAAATTAGTTTTTTTTTTTTAATTTTGTAAATTTAATATTGTTCTTTAAACATTTCTCTTGTAATTGATTTTTCCTAATGAGTTATGTTGTCTTGTAAATCAGGACAATAAGAACCATATGTACTTACATATTGAGTCAATCAGAACTAGGTTGAGTTATTAGATGTTGCATTTATATTAAAGAAATTCAAAAATTGTATATGCGAAATAATGCTATTGCTATAGTGAGTGTTTTCCGACAACAAACGAAATCTATACGTGGTGTGTTTGTTAGTGGTGGTTGTTTAGGCTGTTGTACTTTGTTGACATAGTGACAATGTGCGTGTAGATACGATGGAGGGGAGGAAAGACAAAAACAATAGAAGAAAATCCACCACATCTTTACAGGCAAAGAACAATAAACGGTTTTTGCAAAAAAAAAAAAAAAAATAATAATAATAATAATAATAATAATTTTTGTATTTTAGAAACGCATTCATACACTGAAAGAAAAAGCTACGTAATATGAATGAAATCCTACGTTGTATGAATGAAATTTGTCATTGATTTTGAGCCAACGTAGAGCTTCATTGAATAAATGAAAAAAATTTATTTGAGTTTCATTGAAGTAAAATGAACGAAATTTTTCATTAATGCAATGAAACTCCTTCATTTATGCAATTAAACTTTTTCGTTTATGCAATGAAACTTTTTAATTAATGCAATGAAACTCCTTCATTGATGCAATGAAATACTTTCATTGTTGTAATGACACGTTTTTATACCCTATACCACAATGTTGAAAAGGGTATTATAAGTTTGTTTTGGTAAAAATTCATGTGGTATACCAATCTTCATATCTCGACGAGATAAAGCGATTTTGAGATGTGTGTCCGTCCGTCCGTCTGTCCATTATAAATTGTGAACACGCTCCAGGCCGCAATTATGGACCGATCGTCACGAAATTTTGTATGGAGGTCGGTTTCAGATCAGAATAGATTCCTATTCTTATTGGTGATGATCGTGAAATATTTAGCGGGTGAAATGGACCAAAAACATAATATTTATCCAATTTTCTAGCGGCTCTGTTGGTCTCAATAATAGTCCGATCAACGCGTAATTTTAAATAAGGTAAGAGTATATCACAAAGGAGAAGCTTGCAGTTTGAGATGGCGATCGGATAATATTTCGAGGGTTAAATGGACCAAAACTTTTGTGTGAAATTTGTGAAAATTTTTAATATACAACTTATATCTTAATTCCTGGAAGTGACATTCCGGACAAGTGAGATATACTTGAAAGTGGAACGCTTCACCCTTCAATTGATGCCAATTATGTTGGTGTGCATGATCAGATAACAGAGTTACAGCCTAATATATTCCGTTATTTGTTTGTAGTGTAATAATAAACTCGCTAGAAGTCGCAAATATACATCAATAGTCACGAAATTTTGCACCGGGTAAGAGTATAGGTCGAAAAAGATGCCTACAATTTTGAATGATGATCTGATATTGTTTAGCGGGTGAAATGGACCATTACTTTTGTATGAAATATATACAAATCTTATTTTTGGTCGATATTTTAATTCCTTGAGGACATATATATTTTGCAAAGTAGCCTACATATGGAAAAAAAAACTACAGACGTTTCCTCTGATGTAAATTGCAATAAAGTGTTTGCAAGATAATGGGCCTACTGCCTAATATATAATGGGTTCTGTGTAGAGAACCATATTTTTATCCCATGCTACATATTGTCTCTCCAAAAGTTTATGTAACACCACGAAATATTCGTCCTAGACCCCTTATTTGGTATGCCAAAATTCATATCTCGACGAGATAAAGCGATTAAGCGATGTGTGTCCGTCCATTAAAAATTGTAAACAAGCTTAAGGCCGCAATTATGGACCGAGTGTACCGAATTTTTAAGGAGGTTGGGTTCGGGACAGAATAGAAATGATTAGTTTTTGGTGATGATCGGGAAATGTTCAGGGGATGAAGTGGACCAAAAACAAAATTTTAACCAATTTTGTAGCGGCTCTGTAGATCAAAATAATAACCCGAAAAATTTTAAACAAAATTTGAGTTTATGATGTAGAAGAAGCGTAGAAACCAACGTGAAGATCAGATATTACTTAGCGGGTTAAATGGACTGAAACTTTTGTGTGAAATTGGTAAAAATTTCAATAACGTAGCGGTTAAACAACGGAAGTAGTAGTACTACATAAGTGGGTTTCATTATATTTTAGTTGGTGTGAACTAAATTTTCCTTTCCTGCTACAAAAATGTCTTTGTCATGCTAGATAACTTTTTGGTTTTGGTCATAAGTATTATACATTACATCTCTGATATTTGATAATTAAATTTTCGCAATCATTGAAAAGAAGTTCTGTGGAGAGAGATTGTCCAGGGATATTGGTATAGTGTATCCCATGGTCGGCTCCGTCCGACTATAGACTTTTCTTACTTGTTTTATAATAAAATGGAATGAGTGTTATTTTAGGCATAGGACAAAGTTCATTCATTCTGACTACAGGAAATCATTTTTGAGAAAAAATGTCAAAAAGTTATAACCAAAATGGATATATTAGGGTATAACTCTGTTATCTGAACACGTACATTAACATAGTTGGCATCAAAGTTGGTTTTTATTTAGTTTTGGAGATTGTTCTGTTTCCCCATGCCTAGCAAGCAATTTCTTCAGGGTAAAATTTTAGAATCCACTTGAAATGAAAAAAAAAACGATAATTAAAAATCGAAAATTTGCTCAAAAGTTACATAGTTCTCCGAAAATATTGAAAAAATTACATTTATAGCTCAAACATGCCTTTTTTGAAAGCAATCATAATAGGTCAAATAGTCCTGAAAATGTTTTTAATGTCTCTTAAATATATTTTTCGACCTATCCTTCTCCGAAATATATTTTTTCGAGTGTATGATTTTTGTGTTACTCGTTCCAAAAAACCTTACTAATGTTATAATCGTTTTGCATATAGGCAAATTAGTGAGAATTGTTTTTTTTTTCGAAAACAAAATGAGATTAATTTTTCAGCGGAAGACAATTAAGTCAAAACACCACAAGTTATACAAACTATAATAAAGCCACAGAGCAAGCTCATGAATAATCATAAATATACATAAATGTATACATCCTCTAAGATACCATGGAGCACTACCTCAATATCCTTTTCTCAAAAAAGAGAAATAACAAAAAAAAAAAAAAAAAAAAAACATATTCTAACCCTAACGGTTTATTGCCAGCGGTATCTCTAAGACATTCATTCAACAAAACCAAAAGTCATAAAGCACAGCACCTGAAAAGAGTAGATTATGCGCCATTGGTTCCCTTTGTGTTTCCATTTCATCGTCGTACCCTACTGAAGTCTCCAAGTTTTTTTTTAATTGTTGAATTGTTTTGGACATCAAAGCTTAACACAAAGACAAAACATTTCTCCTTTGACCATATTTCGTTGTGTTTTCGTTTAGGTGTCTTCCTTAGAATTGTAGAGAAAAAAAATCAAAAGCTTTGAGCCGCTTTTGACATACAAAATGCTTCTGTAGACGAAATGTGGTGGCAACAAACAGCATTAGAAGAAGAATTGTGTGGTGCTTGGTTTTGAATGAAAACTGACGTCTCACAATTTGTTCTAAAAGATTAATGGTATTTTTGTTCACCAACTGCCGCCTGAGGTCTTGAGGGCTCTTCTGTTCGGTTGAAGATTCTAAGGCTATTGAATTTTGAAAATTCCTGGTATTGATGTCATATTCAGATTCTCAAACGGAGATGAAAGAATAGAGGGCTACCTAAACACAAACAACAACTGATGAAAGTTAATTAAAACTTAATTCACAATTTGTTGATTAGTGTTGGGCACCTATTATGGGAGGATATTTTGCGGATATGGGTGTTGTACTGGGGGCCAAAATAAACGAAATTGGATTTGATTTTGAGAATTTCGTGAAAACAAAGAAATCAATTGATTTTATGTGAGAAAATTAGGTAAGTGAGCGAGTATAAAAAACTACCTTGTACAACTTTTTAACATAAGTTTGGTATAACAGGATTCGATATGATGGGTACTAGGTTTATGGTTTTTGATCTTTTTTCTCAAAAATAATTTCCTGTAGCGGGAATGGATGACCTTTTGCATACTAATGACTAAATGATTAATGACTAAATGAATAATTTTTTTTTAACTATTTCCTTTTGCGCGAATGACTTTTTGCCTATTATTGACTATAATAACTACATTTTATTTGAAAAATGTTCCTATTAGTGCGAAGATCACTATGCCCTCATCATTTATGCTAACGAGGGTATATACATTTTCATACGGGCAAAATGCGCCTCATCGAAATAATGGTTTATGTTTGGACGAAATCCGTTTCAGACAATTTGGAGTTGATTTAGCCATGCCTGTCCGTCCGCTATCTGGCAGGTTGGTGTGCACGATAACTCTCGAACGAAGCAACCGATCGGGTCCAACATTTAGCATTCGAAATATTTTGTCCGAAGTCGAAGATGAGCCATATCGGTCTACTCCTTTGGGTACCTCCCCCTACAAAAAACCAAAATTTGTCGCTAAAATTGTGCGCACGATAAATCTCGAAGGGAAAACCCGAATTGGTCATATCTTTGAATTTGCCAATCGTAATATTTTGCCAGAAATTACATCAAGTGTTAAGATGGACCTTATCGGTCCACTCCTTTGGGTACCTTCCCCACAATAGTTCAAAACTTTTCGCTAAAATTGTGTGCACGATAACTCTCGACGGCAGTAACCAAATTGGTCCATACATTAAACATCTACGAGACATAGATCGGGTTAGAATATGGACTCTATATGTAAACTTCTCCGCATACCTATCACACCAAATTTCGGAAAAGTGCAGGTTTGGACCTCCTCTCGAATCGTTTTGATTTTTCTTCCAACAGGTACGATGGTACAAGGTTTTTTAGTGGTAAGTCCATACTTCTTGAGAAAATAAGTTCGAAAATATTCGCTAAAATGGTAAGCGCAATATCTAATAAACGGAGCAACCGATTTGATCCAAACTTTCGATCTCGAATGGATGAAATTCGAAGATGGTGCTTTAAGGTATCTTTCGGTACCTCCCCCACAAAAGTTAGAAAATATTCGGTAAAATGGTATGCGTAATAGCACATAAACGGAGCAACCGATTTGGTCCAAACTTTGGATCTCGAGATATTCGGTTCATGCGGAAATTTCGGCGCTATCTGTCCATTCCTTAGGGTACCACCCATACAAATTATCACAATTTTTGTTTAAGTGCGGTTAAGGATCTATGCGAGAGTCCTATGGAAATTATCATAGTAGCCCTGTTTACAGCGATATGATGTTTTTCGTGGGCAAGTCCGTGCTTCCCGATAAAATAGTCCTATCGAGGATAATGACTCCTAAAATAAGACACACTTTTGAGATTTTATCTTAATCCATATCTTTGTAGCCAAGTTCATAAGACCAAACTGAAGACCCTCTCCCCCCAAATACATACATTTTTAGGGAAAATGTGTTTAATTCATAAGGCTGAGGTTATACCTCCGTCGGCAAAGTCGACTGATACTATTTTATTTGTTATAACCTCAGCATTTATGCTAACGAGGGGTACTAAAAAACCTTCTGGCCTAGGCAACTCGCAGTGTCGCCAGGTGTCATTTGACATTTTTTTGGAAAGTTTGTTAGTTTTTAGCCTAAGCGTACTCAGGTCAGTTGGACATATGACCATGTGTTGGGTTGTTTACAGTGGCTTGATTGAGACACCACCAAAACATGGTTTTTTGAACGCTTTCACAACATCTTCTGCGACGAAAATCGTTGACCACTCTTTTTTCTTGATTTGCTGGAATCAAATGAAGTCATTGGATCCCCAGTCGGGGCTGTATGGCGTGTGACCCATCAATTCCACGTTTTGTCCGGTCAAACAGGCGCTGGTGAGAGTCGATGTGTTAGATTGTCATGATGCAGAACAATTAGTCATCTCTTGTTCGTTTTTCGAATTTCTCAGGAGACTTCAGGCAAACAAATTGTAGTGTAATGCTCAGAATTAACCGTCCTTTATTTATCAAGTTGTAGATACGCCACAGGGTCAGTATTGCCGAAGAGACAGGCAAATATTAGCTTCGAAGGTCTATTTCCATGAACAACTCTGGTTGGATTTGGTCGCTTTCGGAGACCCAAACGGTCGAATCCTGTTTTGTTTCGGGTTTCTAAGCATAGATTCAAGATTCGTCATCTGTATTGATCTTATAAATGCCGTTTGAAGTACCGCGATTGTTTTTATGCACAATTTCTTTGCACTAATCCACGAGATCCTTTTTGCTGAATCTAGCGAGAAACGTCCATTTTTGCGGCCAGGTGTTCATGGAATATCGAATGTTAGTTGGTGGAACAAATACCCAAGGGTGTCTCTATCTGACGGTATTTACCATGGGGATCTTGGATTATCGTTTTTGGACGACCTTCGTTTTTTAGCGAGTGTCCGCCACGATTGAATTCATTAAACCAGTTTTTCATAGTCCTATAGGATGGTCCTTTATCGACATACAAAGATTTAGTTTAATCGATGCACTCTTGCCGTGATTATCCACGTCGGAAGTTGTGAAAATTTTTCGGTCGAAAATGTTCACAAGTAAATTCCATTTTTTCGCAAAGTAATTTTTTAAAGTCACTGTAAAGAACCTAACACATGGTCGTATGTCAAACTGACCTGAGTTCGCTTAGAAGAAAAACTATCAAACTTTCCAAAAAAAAATGTCAAATGACACCTGCCGACACTGCGAGTTGCCTAGGCCAGAAGGTTTTTTAGTGCCCCTCGTATACAATTTCATACGGGCAAAACGTGCCTCATCGAAATAATGGTTTGAGCGCCCAAGTATACTTGGACGAAATCTGTCTCAGACAATTTGGAGTTGACTTAGCCATGTCCGTCCGCCTGTATGTCTTGCTGGCTGGAGCGCACGATAACTTTCGAGCGGATGAACCGGTCTAAAATTTGGCTTTCGAAATATTTTGTCCAAACAAAGATGGGTTATATCGGTCCTCTCCTTGAGGTGCCACCCCGACAAAAGTCCGAACATTTTCGACAAATTTGTGAGCACTATAACTCTTGAATGGTGTAACCGCTTTGCACATTATAAAATTTCTACCAGGCTTAGATGAAGTTTCAAAATGGACTCAATCGGTCCACCCCTTCGGGTACCTCCCACACAAAATTTCGGAAAAATTCAGTTTAGGACCTGCTCTCAAATAGCTTTAGTTTTTGTTGTTACAACTTATATTCACTGCCCCCCATACGACGGTACAAGTTTTGCCAGGGGCAAGTCCATACTTCCTGAGGAAATAGCCTAAAAGATGCAAAAACCCCCTATGACACCTTGTGTAGTGGTTGGAGCGAAAGATAATTCTCGAATGGATTTGCCGATTCGGTCCAAAATTTGGCCTTAGTAATATTTTGTCCAAACATAGTTTATGTTCGAAGATAAGCCATATCGGTCTACTGCTTCAGATACCTCCCCCCGTAAAAGTTCAAAAATGTGCAAAAAATTTGTGCGCACCATAAATCTTGAAGGGTGTGACCGATTTGGTCCACGCTTTACACATCCTAATATATCTACCAGATATACACTAGGTTCGAATATGAACTATATTTGTCCACTCCTTTGGGTAACTCCCACACAAAATTTCGGGTAATTTCACTTTAAGACCTGCTATCGAATCATTTTGATTTTTGTTGGAGCAACTTGCATTCACTGCCTCACTTATGACGATAAACGTTTTTTCAGTGGTAAGTCCATACTTCTTGAGAAAACAGCCCGAAAGGTGTATAAAACCCCTATGACACCATATGTAGTGACTGGAGAGCACGATTTGGTCCAAAATTTGGCCTTCATTATATTTTGTCCAAACTTAGTTTCAGTTCGAAGATGAGCAATAACAGTCTACAAATTCGGGTACATCCCCCCAATATTTAAAAAAATGTCAATAAAATGGTATACAATATCTTTTGAATGGGGAAACCAATTTGGTCCAAACTTTGGATCTCCTTATATGTTGTCCAAATTTAATTTAACTTCTAAAATGGCCCATATCGGTCCTCTCCTTAAGGTACCTCCCCCTAAAAGTTCAACATTTGTGTCTAAGTGCAGTTTAGGGTCTGTTCGAAGATCCTTTGGAAATATATACCGATGCTGTTTGTTGTGGTCCTGTTTTCAGCGATATTATGTTTTCCGTAGACCAGTGGATCATGTGGACCATTCTTGCTGGCATACTGGTCAAAAGGTTATACGATGACCCACTGAAATGTCTAGTGGGCACGATATCTATCGAAAAGATATGACTCTCAGAATAAGATCCACTTCCTTAATGGACAATGTCGGTCCATTCCTTTAAGTATCTCCTCCGCAAAACTTTTGAACTTTAATCCTAATCCATTGTCGGCATGTTCAAATGTTCAAGAAGGACCACAAAAGTCTGAAAAGACCCTAAATACATTCGATCTGTCCGTAGATAAAATTTTCAGTTCACATATGCTGAGGATATATATCTGTCGGCAAAGCCAACTGATACTTTTTTACTTATTTTTAGTTATATATCAGGTAATTACTTACTTACTTAGCTGGCCCATTACAGAACATTTGTTCCATAGACCGAACTAAGAAAAGATCTCCATCCCTCTCTATTTGTTGCTTCGCACTTTGGAATACCGCGCCTTTCCGCGGTCCGTATTTATACGCCTTTTTAGCGGGGTCATCATCGCTCATTCTTATGAAATGGCCAAGCCAACGCAATCGCTGCATCTCGATACGTTTAACAATATTGATGTCGTTGCATAGCAGATACAGCCCGTGGTTCATGCGACATCGATATTCACCGTCAACGCAGATTGGTCCGTAGGTCTTTCGAAGAATTTTTCTCTCAAACACACCAAGCACTGCCTAACTGCTTGCGCAAGTACCCAGGCTTCGGAGCCATACATCAGCACGGGTAGTATCAGTGTTTTGTAGAGCGTTATTTTTGTTTGACGAGATGTGGCTTTGTTTTTAAACTGCTTACTTAATCCAAAGTAGCATCTGTTGGCCAATACAATTCTTCTTTTTATTTCACAACTGATGTCGTTTGTTGTGTTGACGGAGGTGCCGAGGTAGACGAAGTCTTTTACTACCTCAATATTATAGGAACCAACTTCCACAGTCGGTCCGAGCTCAATGGACGCATTGCGCGTCGACACCATCAACTTGGTCTTCTCACCGTTTACCGCCAGACCCACTTTAGCAGATTCTCCTTCGACCTTTATAAAGGTATCAGTTACTTCTTTTACTGATCGACCCATGATGTCTATATCATCAGCATAAGCAAGTAACATGTGACTATTGGTGTAGATTGTGCCACTTCTTTTGACGTTTGCCTCTCGTATAACCTTTTCTAGCACGATGTTGAAGAGGTCACACGAAAGGCTGTCTCCTTGTCTGAAACCTCTTTTGGTACGAAACTCTTCGGAGAGGTTCTTTCCTATTTTAACTGAGGACCTCGTGTCAGTAAGAGTCATTTTACAAAGCCGAATGAGCTTTGCGGGGATACCAAATTCCGACATTGCTTGGAATACCTTTGAACCTAGCGGGCTGTCGAAGGCTGCTTTATAATCGACAAAAAGGTGGTAGGTGTCGATCTGCATCTCTTGGGTCTTCTCCAGGATTTGGCGCAGGGTAAATATCTGGTCAATGGTGGACTTGCCAGCCGCATTGGTATGGTCCAATTATCTCGTTGACCATAGGCTTTAGTCGTTCGCACAATATCCCTGACACGATCTTGTAGGCAATAGGGAGTAGACTTATGCCCCTATAGTTAGAGCATACAGTTTTATCTCCCTTCTTGTGGACGGGGCACAGGATACTCAGGTTCCAATCAGCGAGTAGCTTCCGATTTTGCACAGCTCGGCTGGTAAGCCATCAGCCCCTGCTGCCTTATTATTCTTCAGCCGATTTATTGCTGTCTTTACCTCATCTTGGCTGGGCGGTATACATTCAATACCATATTCTGGGATTGGGACTGTGGTATCTTCGTCGTCTTCGCTGCTATTGGATACCAACAGTTTGGAAAAATGCTCTTTCCATATCCTTAGCGCACTATCTGTATCAGTTACCAGATTACATTGCTGGTTTTTACAGGAGGATGTGCCAGTTCCAAAGCCATTAGTTTGATGTTTCACTCTTTGGTAGAATTTTCGGACTTCATTCTGTCTCCTGTACATGTCGATTTGTTCACACTCCCGCTTTTCCATCTCTCTTTTTCCTACGGAAAATACGTTTCTCATCTCTCCTTTTCTCCCGATACCTCTCTCCTGCGCTACGCGTTGCTACTGATTGTAAAGTAACCCTATATGCCGCATTTTTCTCTTCGGTAGCAGCACGACACTCCTGGTCTTACCATGGATTCCTTGGTGGAGGTCTCTGGTATCCAAGTACTGATTTTGCGGCTGTTTGCATAGAGTGGGCAATGTTTTGCCATTGTCCTGATATGTTATCGAGACGAGGAGTGCTTTGATTAATCAATTGGGTCCGTTGAGTGGAATATGCTGTGACTATATGTTGTGATTGCAGCTTACCGATGTCCAACTTCCGTGTTGTGTCTGTTCGCACTTTGTTTGCTACGTTTAATCTGGTACGTACCTTTGCCGCAACAAGGTAGTGGTCCGAGTCTATGTTTGCGCCTCGGAACAATAGTACATCTAACACGCTTGATGCATGTCTTCCATCTATAACAACGTGATCAATTTGATTTCTTGTTCTTTGATCTGGCTACAGCCAGGTGCCCTTATGAATATCGAGATGATTAAATCTGGTACTGCTAACTACCATGTTTCTTGCAGCTGCAAAGTCTATCAGCCTCATACCATTGTCAGATGTTTAACTGTGGAGACTGAATTTCCCGACTGTTGGGCCAAAGATATTCTCCTTTCCAATTTTGGCATTAAAATCGCCTAGAATGATTTTAATGTCATGGGCAGGGCAACGGTCACAAGTTTCTTCTAAGTGCTCGTCAAAAATATCTTTGGTCTGTTCGTCCTTTTCTTCAGTGGGAGCATGAGCGCAAATAAAGTTGATGTTGAAGAATTTTGCTTTTATTCGAATTGCAGCAAGTCTTTCATTCACTGGGGTGAAGCTGGATACCAGATGTTTTAGTCTCCGACTAACTACAAATCCGCAACCAAATTCATGCTTTACGTCATGGCAGCTATAATACAGTGCGTCACCTTTAGGTGTTGTTGTGACGCCTTTCCCAATCCATCGTATATCCTGTATGGCAGTAATATCGGCCTTGTACTTTTCAAGTACGTCTGCCAATGCAAAGACTGCACCTTCTCTGTAAAGAGTGCGAACATTCCAGGTGCAGATTAGCAGATCATGGTCCTTAAAACGTTTGCGGGGTTCGTCAACTTTAGAGGGGTTTGTTTTTCTTTTCTTTCGTTTTTTCATAGTAGACTGTTTTTTTTCTAGGGAGGGTTACTAACCCGACGCCCAAACCCAAGTTTTTAACGTTCTTATGGGTGAACGCGCGGCACATGTTAGCTCTCTACCTTTAACACATGTTACCTCACTACCTTCCATCCCCTACGTCACCTATCAGGTTATAGTGACTTTAAAAGTTTGTCAAAAAAGCGCATATAGACAAATTATCAAATGACTTTGTGTGTAAGCTTTTTTTAGTCGAATCACCTTATAAAAATATTTTATCTAATCTTAGGTATAAGCTCTTCAGAATATGATATAGAGATAAGGTTGTAAAAGTTATAACTCTAATAGGTATAGGCTTAGTGATTTGTTTCAACATTTCTTTAGCATTCGGTAACTTAAATCATGGCTCTTCCATTGACATATTGTGGTTAAAACGGCTTCTTAAAAATTATTTTTATCATCTAACTATTTCCAATATAACTTTTCTATTAATTTTTTTTCCACAAGTCCAAAATTATCATTATTATTATTTCTCTACCATACCACACCGCATTTGCAGTACACCGATTACGCAAAAAATGAACGTAAACCCCTCCCAATCCTTCCTTAAAAATAAAATAAAGAATACAAAAGCCACGAAATACAATTTAAATTTAAGCTGTTGAACGTGTTACGAAGTAAGGTGCATATTATTATCTCTAAAAAGGATTTATGACATTCGGAGCCACAGAGCAAGCCACTTTGCCTTCTTTCCTTACCACATGGCACAAGGCATTTTCTATGCTCCGTAGGATGATGAGAATGGCTGGTCGATTGTTTGGTGGCGGCGTTGATGATAATGCAGATGCACTTGTAAAACATTTGCCTTTCATCCCAGACGATCTTGGCAATTTTACCATGAATGAATATGAAGTACGAAGCCAGGAACGAATAAACGATTGAAAGAAAATTAGGCATACATAGCCGAAAAGACGTCGTCTTCATCGCCGACAACGATGGTAAAGGAATCAGAACACGAATGCATCAATTGACGATCTTCGCAAAGAACAGAATATAAAAAAACAGGATGATCGCACAGGTTACTTTTACCATGATATACCATACCTCTTCCGATCATGGAGCCTTCCAAAAGAAAATAAAAAACATTGTCTTTGGTCATGGGAATATTTTTGGTTTCACAAGAATATGACGAAAATGCAGGCGACTACCAACCACCGGCATTGATGCTGTTGTTGTACAACATAATGTTGATTGCATTTGAGGTGTAGTTAGTACGCCTGCCATATGCAGGATTCTAGACAGTGGATTTACTTTTGTGAATAACAACAAGTAAAAATGAGAAAACTAAAATAGGGAATCTTTCATTATTACCCATTCATTATCCCACTGTGCAATAAAGTGCAATCGACTTGTGAGCCATTTAATTTGCATGGTGAACGTGTGCACCGGGCTGGTCATGTTCATGCAATTCGTTTAGTCCTATTGCACAACCTCAACCTGCCATGAATGTACATACGTACAAACATTCGCATATTATTTACAACAACAAAAATATAACAAAATCCAACCCATAGAAGTTCTTTCCATAGTTCTTGATATGCTTAACAAAAGAACACAAATGAATGGAACAAAAGACGAAAATCATCAGCAGCAGTATCACAGGCATTCTCATATTTGTAGTATCCAGTATTGAAAGTCACAGATCTTGTTGTTGTTGTTATTATTATCACAAATAACAAACACACACACAGAGCAAAACGTTGAACTAAAATGATCGTCAATATATAAAAGGGCATACACTTAGTTGTGTAAAAAAGAAGAAGGTGGAGGTGGTCGGTCGGTCCATGTTGACCCAAACAGTGAACAACGCTGCAAATTGCATTCGCTCTCGTTCTTCTTCTTCTTGATCGTCATTTTCATTTTGGCTTTTACGCTTTGAAAGCCTATCATTATGATTATGACGAATATTATTTTAAGTTAAAACTTCAGATTGCCATTTGTTGTTTTTGTTGGTATTATTGCTGGGAATTTGCTTGCATTGGTTGGATACAGCGTTTAGTTGGCCAGATGATTGGAATGATGAATATTATAACGGCTGGTGAAGTTTACTGAATGATGCTGCTGCTTTGCATCTGCAAAATAATTTTGTGTTTGGTAGTCATATTTTTTGTTTACGAAACGAGGGGTGGCAGATAAGGAAATAAACTTCGACAATTTCAATAAATATTTCAAAATAGTCGAAGGCTTGAAATCGCGAATTATTGCACATTATTGAGCGCACGATTTTCCAATCAAATTTTCAAATGTTATTTAGAGGCTAAATAATGGATTTTTAACAATATTTGAGTGAAGTGATTTGTCAACAATATTACGGTTACGGTTAAATTACGGATTGTCAACAATTTTTTGAAGTGGAGTGTCTAAATGAAAATGGAAAATCTGTTAATGGATTTTTTTTTAATATTTAGAGGAGTTAAATAATCGATTTGTCAACAATATGCGGAGGGGGTAGAATTGTGGATTTTCAAAAGGAACTCATGAATTTTCAGGAATATTTGGAAAGGTAATATGTATCGTGAATTTACAACATTTTTTGGCCGTGGAGTTTCAAGCAATATTTCAACAAAATTTAGAGTATTTAAATCGTGATATTTGAATTGCTGTAGTTGAATTTTGAATTTTCAACAATATTTATATGCAAATTTTTTTAGCATAGTAGGAGGCATCTTTCATGAATTTTCAACCAAAAAGTTGAGTTACATTTTCAACAATATTTGAATCGATTTGCTTATAATAGTTCAAGGTACTAAATCGTTGATTTTCAATAATATTTCAAAGTACAGTGCTGCTCAAACATTTGCAACTCAGATGGCTATATCACATTCAATCTATTGATTATTATTCAGTTGTGTACACTTATGTTACAAAAATGTGAGAAATATCGGAGGAACAGATGTTTTAGCCTGCTCAAAACATTTGCAACTACGTGGTACGAATTTCTATTTGTTCATCTTTGACGAGTTTTTTTGTATTGATTGGCATCCGATTGTTTTTAATTAGAAGAAGTTAAAATCCTCTTTATTATACCCTCAGTCCATTCCTTAGAGTACCTCCCACACAAAATTCGGATAAAGTGAAGTTTAAGAGCTCCTCACGGATCGTTTTGAAATTTTTTTCAGTAAGTTTTTTTGTGGCTGGCTTTGCCGGAGTAAGTCAATAATTCCTGAGATATTGGCCTAAAAGCTCCAAGAAACCCTGGCGGCACCAACCAAAATAGCAAATTCGCAAGATAATCCTCGCAGGGAGTTTTTGATTGATGCAGGCTTTGCACATCGTATTATTTCATCCAGTCCAGTATGGGATTGAAATATAGACTATATCGGTCCACTCCTTGGGTTCCTCCCACACAAAATTCGGATAAAGTGAAGTTTAAGAGCTCTTTGCGGATAGTTTTGAAAATTTTTTCAGTAAGTTTTTTTGTGGCTCGCTTTACGACAATACAATTTTTTGCCGGAGTAAGTCAATAATTCCTGAGATATTGGCCTAAAAGCTCCAAAAAACCCTGACGGCACCAACCAAAATGGCAAATCCCCAAGATAATCCACGCAGGGAGTTTTTGATTGATGCAGGCTTTGCACATCGTATTGTTTCCTCCAGTCCAGTATGGGATTGAAATATAGACTATATCGGTCCACTCCTTCGGGTACCTCCCACACAAAATTTGGATAAAGTGAAGTTTAGGAGCTCCTCTCGCATCATTTTGACTCTTTTTCAGTAGATTGTTGGAGCGGCCTCATTTACAATGGTACATTTTATTCCGGAGTAAGTCAATACTTTCTAAGATAATGGCCCAAAAAAAAACTCTACAACTTTTTTCAAAAATTTCCTTCAAATTTATTAATTTAATATTTAGAGTCCTTTATGAGGAAGTTTGGTTGCCAAAAATGTTTGGTATATGTCAATGATTTTGTATAAGCCCACGTTACGGTACCTACAGATTTTAAAGCAAACTCGTGATATAAAATCAATAGATTCGGCATAATTATTGTGTTTGGTTTGGTTTTGTTGTTTTTTTTTTTGGTCCGTGGCTGAGGGTATTTCTCCGTCAGCACAGCTGACTGATACGTACTTCCTTGTTTTTAATCGTTTTTTAGGGAGCTGTTGTTAGCATATTTAATTGAACCACTCAGTCATGGCTTTTTGAAAAATAATAATTGTGTTCATCCTGAAAAAAGATAAACAAGTTAAAGAAGCAAAAGGGGAGCAAGGGCCTGTATCTTTTGTTCATTTGTCTAAGACACCGGCATAGAAGGTGATTTTCGATTCACTTTACTCCTCGTATTCATAGAGCCAGCAGTCCTCAATATTGTTGTCCTCCTACTTGCATAAAACTATTCTGATCTCTGGCTTGATAAGTAAAAGTAGGGATGTAATTCTACATCCTGAGGTTACCAGCCAAATTGCCTTCGATACCTTGCATCCCAGTTAGTTATCCCAGGTCCTTGCGGTTTCTCAATGTGTTGAATGCCGGGAATACCGTCTTGCTAGTTCATCAACATTTCCCATAACAATTTACCAACCCTCCCACAAGTTTTTAAGACAGATCTACAATTTTGAACTGTTTTTACGTTTTATGGCTAAGGATTTTAGTGCCAAGGGAAACCTGACAATATACTTATACTGTGACCACTCAACCATCAATATCTGTCAAAATATTGCAAAAATTTCTGGCCAAAAACAAAAAAACAGCACTTCTAAGCTCACACATTAGCTTCCGTTCCCTCGACCCATTGGTGAACATCGCTAGGCTATCCTGGATTGGTGTATCATGCACCAACTCATTCCTATCCGGCATAATTACATCAGCTGCATCAGAGCCCAAGATTGATGAACAATCTACAGATCATCGATAAAGACTCTCGTTTCTTCAGCTGTCTACCAAGACTCCCATAATCTAGTCTTTGATACTCTATAAAGACTCCTTCGTCTCATAAAGGCTCCCTTCAGCTGTCTATAAAGACATCATCCAGCTCGTCTAATAAAGACTCCCTTTATCTCGTCTATAAAATTCGTCCCTCGTCGTCCCTTAAGTTCGACAATTAAGATTCCTTTCAGCACGTCAGGTTGTCTACAAATACTCCCTAACGATCGTTTATAGAGAAGCTTTACACGTCGTCCATAAAGAAATTCTGCAGGTCGTCTGTAAGGTCTTTCTTCTACTCGTCTAGAAAGAGTCTAAAAGACTCCCTTGATAATGAGACCTGATGCAGCTAACCAGTAGCATGTCACCAAACAAGACAAACGTAGGTTAATATAGGACAGACCATGGTACTTCCTATCATCGTGTCCGTAAATAGACCACCAAACTTCATAATCATTGAACGCTGTATTTTCCTGAACCATGGGAAAGCTGATTGGCAAGAGTTCAGAGAATTTACCAATCATTGCTTCAGAGAGCTCCCCATTCCCTCAGATTCTCGGTTAGAACTTTGGGGGGCAACATCACTGCAGCACCCGCTCGCTAGTTACCTGCTGGTGGAATAACCGAAATAAGACCAAATTTCCCACCAAAGGCGTCGTACGAACGCTCAAGACCCAAGAGCGAGTGAGCTTACCTTTAAAGTCAACATGCTAGAAGGCAAACATAAGCGGAAAAAGTGGCTAGACCGCCTGAAGCAGTGCAACATTGATACAGGATTAAGTAAATTGTGGACTGAACCAGAACGTGTAGTGCGACACAACATTCATGGTGGCTGTTGACCTATCGAAGGACTTTGATACCGTTAATCATGCCAAGCTGTTCGAAGATAGAGAGAAGACTAATCTCCAAGCGTGTTTGAAACGTTGGATAATAAACTATATGTGCGGATGCCAGTCGTTTGTGGAGTTCGGAAACAAGAAGTCCAAACCCGTAGAGTGAAACATTTAACTTGTACCTTTCTGAAATTCCACATCCTCCAGACGGCATAGAGATCGTAATGTATTCGGATGATTGTACGATCTTGGCGTCGGGTCCTAACGTGAATAACATATGTGATACATAGCTGATGTAGTGCAGTTCTTCCATCTGAGGAATATGAAATCATACTCGTATGCCACACTGTTCACCACTTGAACGGCTGAAATGAGGCCCCCACTGAACATATATGTCGACCACTAACTGCCTGCCAGAATGCCGCACTGAGGACGGCAACATGGTACCTCCTCATGACACCAATGGACCATCTTCATGAGGAGACGAAGGTTTTACCAGTACATCAGTACAACACGATGTTTTCAATGCAGTACTAGCTTGGGTGTTATCGCAGTGAGCTGTCCTGCTATCCCCATTTACCTGTCTCCTGAGTCTTTATGGACGCAACCAGCCAGGTTGCCGAATTTTCCTCTGGATACAGAGGAAAGTCGGTCTGAGACCCCAACTTTTGCCTAAGGAGTTCTTAGTTCTGATGTAGCGCAATCAAGTGTATCTTCGTGATTTCCTCGGTATTGCTTTGGCATCTGCGTCGAAGCCCGAGCCCCACACCAGGGTAGTTCACATTCGTAGAAAGATTCAGTTGTACAGCATGCTACTTTTTTTGGCTGGATCCACACCAAGGCCAATACATGTGTTCAGCGAGAGACTTTAACTGAAGCACGTTGCATTCGTTGAGACAACGTATACTGAAATTCGCGAAGACAACTACCTTAGTTCCCAATTTTTCAAACTTCCTGAGTAGGTAAGTGTGATAGAACTCCTACTTGTGAAGTGCCCTGGTGACAGACTCTTTTACGCAGCAAAAATATTCATTACATATCGACCTACTAACACATTATTTTAACAATGACATGTCACCAGAAATTAGTAATTATTTGTCCGCAACTAAAAATTGACAAGTAAGTAGTTACTCTTCGGATACTTCAAGTCGTGGCTACATATTCGCTGGTGACCTGCCATTATTTAAATAATGGGTTAGTAATTTGATTTGTAATGAGTAATTTTGCGTGGTACAGGACTCTCCCAACGTCCTAATGAAGTTGAAATGTGAAATATACTACTTATTTACTTACTTAGCTGGCCCATTACAGAACATTTGTTCTATAGGCCGAACTAAGAAAAGATCTCCAAATCTCTCTATTTGTTGCTTCGCTTTCTGGAATACCGCGCCTTTTCATCTCATCATCCACTTGTTTGCGACATATATTCCTTGGCCTGCCAATTCTGCGTGCACCGCCAAGCGGTCCCTTTTTATACACCTTTTTAGCGGGGTCATCATCGCTCATTCTTATGATATGGCCTAGCCAACGCAATCTCTGCATCTCGATAAGTTTAACAATATTGATGTCGTTGTACAGCAGATACAGCTCGTGGTTCATACGACGTCGATATTCACCGTCAACACAGATCGGTCCGTAGATCTTTCGTAGAATTTTTCTCTCAAACACGCCAAGCACTGCCTTATCTGCTTGCGCAAATACCCAGGCTTCGGAACCATACATCAGCACGGGTAGTATCAGTGTTTTGTAGAGCGTTATTTTTGTTTGACGAGATGTGGCTTTGTTTTTAAACTGATTACTTCAGCATCTGTTAGCCAATACAATTCTTCTTTTTATTTCACAACTGATGTCGTTTGTTGTGTTTACGGAGGTGCCGAGGTGGACAAAGTCTTTTACTACCTCAATATTATAGGAACCAACTTCCACAGTCGGTCCGAGCTCAATGGACGCATTGCACGTCGACACCATCAACTTGGTCTTCTCACCGTTTACCGCCAGACCCACTTTAGCAGATTCTCCTTCGACCTTTATAAAGGTATCAGTTACTTCTTTTACTGATCGGCCCATGATGTCTATATCATCAGCATAAGCAAGTAACATGTAGCTATTGGTGTAGATTGTGCCACTTCTTTTGACGTTTGCCTCTCGTATAACCTTTTCCAGCAGGATGTTAAAGAGATCACACGAAAGGCTGTCTCCTTGTCTGAAACCTCTTTTGGTACCAAAATCTTCGGAGAGGTTCTTTCCTATATTAACTGAGGACCTCGTGTCAGTTAAAGTCATTTTGCAAAGCCGGATGAGCTTTGCGGGGATACCAAATTCAGACATGGCTTGGAATACCTTTGAACGCAGCGGGCTGTCGAAGGCTGCTTTATAATCTGCATCTCTTGGGTCTTCTCCAGGATTTGCCGCAGGGTAAATATCTGGTCAATGGTGGACTTGCCAGGTCTAAAGCCGCATTGGAATGGTCCAATTATATCGTTGACCATAGGCTTTAGTCGTTCGCACAATATCCCTGACACGATCTTGTAGGCAATAGGGAGTAGACTTATGCCCCTATAGATAGAGCATACAGTCTTATCTCCCTTCTTGTGGACGGGGCACAGGATACTCAGGTTCCAATCGTCGGGTACTCGTTCTCTCTGCCAGATGGTGCTAACTAGCTGATGAATACACCTTATCAGCGTGTCGCCTCCGGTTTTGAACTGCTCGGCTGGTAAGCCATCGGCTCCTGCTGCCTTATTATTCTTCAGCCGATTTATTGCTGTCTTTACCTCATCTTGGCTGGGCGGTATACATTCAATACCATCTTCTGGGATTGGGACTGTGGTATCTACGTCGTCTTCGCTGCTATTGTATACCAACAGTTTTGAGAAATGTTCTTTCCATATCCTGAGTACACTATCTGTATAAGTTACCAAATTACCTTGCTGGTCTCTACAGGAGGATGTGCCTGTACCAAAGCCATCAGTTTGATGATTGACTCTTTGGTAGAATTTTCGGACTTCATTCTGGCTCCTGTACATCTCGATTTTTTCACACTCCCGCTTTTCCATCTCTCTCTTTTTCCTGCGGAAAAGACGTTTCTCCTCTCTCCTTTTCTCCCTGTATCTCTCTCGTGCGCTACGCGTTGTTACGGATTGTAAAGTAGCCCTATATGCCGCATTTTTCTCTTCGGTGGCAGCACGACACTCCTGATCATACCATGGATTCCTTGGTGGATGCGCTGATATGTTATCGGGATGAGGAGTGCTTTGATTAAGCAATTGGGCTAGTTGAGTGGAATATGCTGTGTCTATCTGTTGTGATTGCAGCTTACCGATGTCTAACTTTCGTGTTGTATCTGTTCGTACTTTGTTTGCCACGTTTAAGCTGGTACGTACCTTTGCTGCAACAAGGTAGTGGTCCGAATCAATGTTTGCGCCTCGGAACGATCGTACATCCAACACGCTCGATGAATGTCTTCCATCTATTACAACATGATCAATTTGATTTCTTGTTTTCTGATCTGGAGACAGCCAGGTGCCCTTATGAATATCGAGATGATTAAATCTGGTTCTGCTAACTACCATGTTTTTTGCAGCTGCAAAGTCTATCAGCCTCATACCATTGTCAGATGTTTCACTGTGGAGGTTGAATTTCCCGACTGTTGGGCCAAAGATATTCTCCTTTCCAATTTTGGCATTAAAATCGCCTAGAATAATTTTAATGTCATGGGCAGGGCAACTGTCATATGTTTCTTCTAAGCGCTCGTAAAATATATCTTTGGTCTGTTCGTCCTTTTCTTCAGTGGGAGCATGTGCGCAAATAAAGCTGATGTTGAAGAGTTTATATTTTATTCGAATTGCAGCAAGTCTTTCATTCACTGGAGTGAAGCTGGATACCAGATGTTTTAGTCTCCGACTAACTACAAATCTACAACCAAACTCATGCTTTACGTCATGGCAGCTATAATACAGTGCGTCACCTTTAGGTTTTGCTGTGACGCCTTTCCCAATCCATCGTATTTCCTGTATGACAGTAATATCGGCCTTGTACTTTTCAAGTACGTCTGTCAATGCGAAGACTGCACCTTCTCTATAAAGAGTGCGAACATTCCAGGTGCAGATTCGCAGATCATGGTCCTTAAAACGTTTTTCTTTTCTTTCGTTTTTTCATAGTAGGCTGTTTTTTCTAGGGGAGGGTTACTAACCCGACGCCCAAACCCAAGTTTTTAACGTTCTTATGGGAGAGCGCGCGGCACATGTTAGTTCACTACCTTTAACGGGTGTTAAAGGCAGTTCCCCAGGTGGCACCACGGGGAGGTCAGTGTCCAATTGAGATGAAAGAGGGACCAAGATAAATCCTGGGCTTTGCCATGTTAAAACCGGTCAGGACCATTGCTTGGTATCTTCCATCCCCTACGTCACCCGAAATGTGAAATATATAAAACGTTTTTCCACAAAATTTAGTGGGGTCATGTCGTGAATTTTTCAACAGGATTTATAATTGTGTTTCTGAAGATTTTTAAAACACCACCTGGCACCAACTCTCACGAGGCACAAACATAAGTTTGGCGGTTACGACCGTTCCGGCCTGTTGGCCTGTTTTGACCTTCCAGTAGACGGTCACAAAACCCAAATTAAATAGGACGCAACGGTTTATAAAACTACGTTACTTTGACGTTGCCGGCCTCCGGACGGGATTTACGACTTTCACCCTGGGACAGATGCAAATTTGACAATGCGTATGAAATCATCTTGACTTTAAAATTAACTTAAACGCAAATTTTCTGTAAGAAACCGGTCATAAAAATGCTTATTAATTAAACGCCCAATATGATTGTGTAACGTCCCAGCAAACCAAATGTCGGATGTCCGACATATCGAAACAATTTCGGAAGCAAAATCGTTCAGATTTCGTATCGATTTCTATACGATTTTTCGTAGGGGAATTCGTCCAGATTTCGGAGAAAATGTCGGAAGTAAATTTCGCTTCGAAATTGCTAATGTTTTTCTTCCGATTTCGTTACAAATTCGGATCGATATGTCGGAAACAAATTTCACTTCGCACACCAACCACCTTTTGTATATAACTAATAAGCAACATTTTAGTTTGTTGTCGAAAAACAAAATGCTTGGTTATAAAATTCGCATATACATTTTTTAAATATTTTAAATATAAATGCAACACATAATAATTCGAGCTCGTGCTGATAGACTCAACATATTCGTACACAAAGTTTACATTGTTCTACTATAACTACAAAATGATAACAACAGTGAAAATTGTTAGATATCTTTGAAATTATAATCTTCCAATAAAAAACATAACAAACAAAATTTGTCAATAAAAAAGGGGCATCAGAGAAAAGTTTTTTCCTTCGATAATCATACGAAATTATTCCAAAATTGTTCAGAAATCTTTACGAAAGTTCGAAAGGTACCTCCGATTTTCATACGACATTATTCCGAAATCGTTCAGAAATCTGTACGAAAATTCGGAGGAAGAAATTCGAACTCCGAATTTCCCAAGGATTTTCTTCCGATTTCGAATTCTGACCGAAATCGATCCGATTTCGCTCCGACATTTCGTTCCGAAATTATGTCAACCACTTCATAAAACTTTCGTTAAGATATCGTTACGATTTCGGATCAGATATCAGACGTAACGTCCGAAATTTGTTCCGATTTCGTTACGATATCGGTACGATTGGTTTGCTGGGGTGACAAATGTCACATACATATAACAACACCTGCTGTGAATTCTTGTTAACAACACCTGTTGTGAATTCTTGTTAACTGTCCCTCACAGAGACTTAAGTTTCCTGTTCCACACAGAGCCTTCGGTTTCCTGTCCCACACAGAGTCTTCGGCTTTCTGTCCCACATGGGACCTTCGGCTTTCCGTCCCACACAGAGTCTTCGGCTTTCTGTCCCACACGGAAATTCCGGCTTTCCATCTCACACAGGTACTTCAGAAGTCTGTCCTCCACAGAAACGTCGGTTCCCTGTTTATGGAGATACGTAGTAGTTTGTACGAGATCGTAACTATTGTAGCGTTAGCTAATTATCACATCATATGACAGCAGTCGTCATCGTCAGCCGAGTTTCCAAATACCATCATATCGTCGTCAGCCGAATGATCAGCAATCAACACGTTCCCAATCGCCGTTAAATAGTAGAACACGAACGCCAACCAGCTTCGTCGCCACAACCAGCGAAGAACCCGATTGTCAACCAGCTTCGTCTCCACAACAAGCGCAGAACCCGATTGTCAATCAGGCTCGTCGTCCCCGATCATCAAAGCAGTTCGTCATTAACGAACATCGTCGATACTGAAACATTAATCAACATCATCGTTCCGATCATTCCTAGCAGTTAGTCACCCTTATCACCGGCCTTACTACAAGCCTTCTGAAGCCGATCAATATCGCATTTCATTGAATTAGAACATACTAGTATTTAGATCAATAAACATCGGATTGAACCCCTAGAAGGGATAAAACTAGTCTTTTATTTCGTAAGGTTTAGTGGGTCCTTATGGAGACCGTGGACGCGACTGGACTTACCCCAGCCGACGAGAAAACCACGTTACACTTTATTACTGGCATTGTAAAAATAATAACGCACAAAAAAATAGGGCCTACGGCCGTGGTCTGTACGATCATAACGCCCAAGATTCATTTTGAGCCATATGCCCGCAAGGCGTTACGTAAGATCGCCTTTTTAAAAATTATTGGACTCATCGAATCGTGATTTTGAATAGTGTGATAAAGATTCCCGTCAGTATGTGGTTTAGAAAGACTGGATTTTTAACAATATTGCAAAGTGCACTTTTAAACAAAATTCGTTGTTCTGGATGAATTAATTTTATGATAGATCAAAATACATTCGAAGACGTGAAACCTTTGACTTTTTACCGAATCTTTAAACCTGCAAAATTTCAATAAGACCCTCTTAACGAACAAACAAAGTACGTCCTGCGATTGATTCACTTTACAAATGATTTTGGATTTAATTCAAGTCAATGAGGACTGCTTCGATTCACTAAATCTTCTTCTGCTTCGAACACTCTCTCCCATGCAAACAAACATTCAAAAATTGTCTTATTTCTCTGTGTTGGGGCATCAAGGAATACTCCTCTCTAACAGAAGCTTATATTCGTATACCATCAGGTTGCTTCTGCTGCTGTTGACGATCCTCAGCTAGTGTAGTGGAGCATTACTGGATGATGACGAAAATAAGCAAAATTCTGATGATGATGGTAATACCTTAAATGTGACGTTCTGTTTCGGGTTTGGTATTCTTTTTTTAGAGTTTGTTCTTTTTTATTTTTTTGGAGGGAGAGTACGTGCACTTGTAGCGAAGGCGTGTTACAAGAACCACAAAAAATAACAATAACAACGGCAACATTGTGCAACGTTACTACAAACAATCTACAGGATGATTTTGTTTTATTCGCTTATGCCACAACACATCAGAAAGAAAACAAAAAACGAATGCAAGAAAAAAGTGGTTTTGAGATGCATATCTGAAATTAGTTTTCAAAATCTTTTGCTAGTTGTTGCTGCTGCTGCTGTTTTTGTTGTTGTTATTTTTGGTTTACATTATTTGGTATATTGCTGCTGTTATGTTGGTAGTCATTCGTCGTCAGTGGTTGTTGTCGCCGCTGCTGCTCCTGCTTCTACATCAAATTTAACCTCCGCCTCCTGTTCCAAGCCAGTACACAAAAGATAGGCGGAGAGAGAAGAAACAGCCCAAGCCTTTCATGTTAAATTTAAATTTCTGCCATCACGGAGTAGCTGCCGCCACATGCAAACCTGACTTCTCCAAACCAAACCACCACCAAAAGATGCTAATTATGAGCGGGTGGGAACTTGAGATAAATTGTTCCTGATGATGAATAATAAAATATTATATTAAAAATAACCTGGCTGGATGGCTGGCTGGTTGGGTTGTTGGTTAGGTTGCCATGAACATCGCCCCCTTTTGAATATTAGTGGTAGTCGCTCTTGTCTTAGGTTTTGTATATGAAAATGTTGTGCCAGGTTCACAAGATAATTTGATTTTCGGTTTTTTGTTTGCTTCTTTTTATTTTGGAGATTTTAAAATATTTTCCCATGATTTAGTTTTCATACTTTGGTTGCAGGTTTGAAAGAAGAAGATAAAAAAACTGATGCTGTATGCGCAGGCTTGAAATTGTGCTATGTTCAATATTATTATTTTGTCTAAACTTATGGATTTTTCAACTATATTCTGGGGTGAATTGACGTTTAGGGTTTATTCTCAGAATTTGGTGGCATTGTGAAAATATAAAGCCACTGAGCTGTTAATCAAAGTTGGCCCGGACATTTTGTGAGTGAAGAGCAGAAAAGAACAATATTAATATCCAACCCCAATCAAACAGGGGTCAGTTGTTTACACCGAATTATCTCGCAGGAATCTTCGACCAGTGACAGTCACCTCAACAATTTTGTGCTTCGGTTTGTGTATTTGTTTTTACCATGGTAGCGGCAGAATATCCCAGAATGCCTGCTCCGAGCTATTTGATCCCTGTAGGGATACAGAAGAATTCCGAGCCATGAATCTGTTTATAATGAATGTAAGGAATAGGCGCACTACCGTGGCTGTTCTGGTCTTACCCGCCTCCAGGACTACTGCGATGAAGTTGATGCTTGCTGCGCGAGAACATCTCCCATCGTGTCTCTAATTGAATATGAGGCACCCCGCAATCTCCCCAATAGCAACAGATGCAGCATTTTACACCCCAACATTTAGTTTACCTTGGGTAATGCAATTGTAACAGTATCCGCAACAAAGTCTGCGAGATTGTAGTCTTATGAGTCGGAGAAACATCATGGTTGCTGCCATCCAGGAAATTAAGCGATGGCTTTGCGGAAGGATCGCCTTCCTTATTCACCAGTCTCGCTAGAGCTTGACTCTACTGAGAAACAGTGTGGGACTGCCGATGCGGAGGTTCTTATTTGTACATTCCGCCGATGAAGAACTGAGCCTTGCGATGATATGCCTGATATTACCTCATTTTTGGAGGGAAATATCCGTCTGGTGCTAGGGAACTTGAACGCTCATCATAAGCTTTGGCATTCCGTAATGATCAGAGGATCTGAGGTCGACATTTTGCAGGGTAAACAAAGATACTCCAACGAGGACTTGTAGAGATTACCATAACTCGTCAGATATCACAATTGTGGCACCTAGTCTAATAAATGACGTAGTCCTGGTAATCCGCCATTTCTGTTGGCTCAGACCACCCGACTTTATAATCTCTAGCCATCGTACTTTTCTCTAAGCATGGAAAAGCTGATTGGTAGCGGGTCAGGGAATTTCCCAATCACCGTATCAGAGATCTACCCAGTCGCTAAGATCCTCGGGTAATATAGTAATTTTTTCACAAACATCCCGAAAGAGACAAAGGATACTTTTCTCATATCAATAAGTGGACCTCGATTTATATTAGCTCAATGGTATGGGACCTACTGTTTATCACTGAGTCCGAACGGCATATCTTAAAAAACCACTCGAAAAAATTTTACATGGCTCAAGTACTCAGAAATGTTTGCAAGATTGAACTTTCCGGAATATTATCTCTGCTGCCGCTTCGGAGAGCTGTCGTCTTCGTAGACGACCTTAAAATCGTCTTCATAGACGACCTTAAAGTCTACATGGACGACGTTAGAGTCGTCTTCGTAGACGCCGCTTCAGAGAGCTGTCGTCTTCGTAGACGACCTTATAGTCGTCTTCATAGACCACCTTAAAGTCGTCTTCATGGACAACGTTACAGTCGTGTTTGTAGACGACCATAGAGTCGTCTTCATAGACGACCTTAATGTCGTCTTCATAACCGACGTTGCAGTCATATTTATAGACCCCCTTAAAGTCGTCTTCATGGACAACGTTAAAGTCGACTTCATGGACGACGTTAAAGTCGTCTTCGTAGACGACGTTAAAGTCGTCTTCGTAGACGACTTTAATGTCGTTCATGCGAAGCGATATTCACCGTCAACGCAGATTGGTCCGTATTTTTTTCGAAGAATTTTTCTCTCAAACACACCAAACACTGCCATGTCTGCTACACAGGCTTCGGAGCCATACATCAGCACGGGTAGTATCAGTGTTTTGTAGAGCGTTATTTTTGTTTGACGATATGTGGCTTCGTTTTTAAACTGCTTACTTAAACCAAAGTAGCATCTGTTGGCCAATACAAATCCTCTTTTTATTTCACAACTGATGTCGTTTGTTGTGCTTACGGCGGAGCCGAGGTAGACGAAGTCTTTTACTACCTCTATATTATAGGAACCAACTTCCATATTCGGTCCGAGTTCAATGGACGCATTGCGCGTCGACACCATCAACTTGGTCTTCTCACCGTTTACCGCCAGACCCACTTTAGCAGATTCTCCTTCGACCTTTATAAAGGTATCAGTTACTTCTTTTACTGATCGACCCATGATGTCTATATCATCAGCATAAGCAAGTAACATGTGACTATTGGTGTAGATTGTGCCACTTCTTTTGACGTTTGCCTCTCTTATAACCTTTTCCAGCAAGATGTTAAAGAGGTCACACGAAAGGCTGTCTCCTTGTCTGAAACCTCTTTTGGTACCAAACTCTTCGGAGAGGTTCTTTCCTATTTTAACTGAGGACCTCGGGTCAGTTAAAGTCATTTTGCAAAGCCGGATGAGCTTTGCGGGAATACCAAATTCAGACATGGCTTGGAATACCTTTGAGCGCAGCGGACTGTCGAAGGCTGCTTTATAATCGACAAAAAGGTGGTAGGTGTCGATCTGCATCTCTTGGGTCTTCTCCAGGATTTGCCGCAGGGTAAATATCTGGTCAATGGTGGACTTGCCAGGTCTAAAGCCGCATAGGTATGGTCCAATTATCTCGTTGACCATAGGCTTTAGTCGTTCGCACAATATCCATGACACGATCTTGTAGGTAATAGGGAGTAGACTTATACCCCTATAGTTAGAGCATACAGTCTTATCTCCCTTCTTGTGGACGGGGCACAGGATACTCAGGTTCCAATCGTCGGGTACTCGTTCTTCCTGCCAGATGGTGTTAACTAGCTGATGAATACACCTTATCAGCGTGTCGCCTCCGGTTTTGGGCAGCTCGGCTGGTAAGCCATCGGCTCCTGCTGCCTTATTATTCTTTAGCCGGTTTATTGCTGTCCTTACCCCATCTTGGCTGGGCGGTATACATTCAATACCATCTTCTGGGATTGGATCTGTGGTATCTTCGCCGTCTTCACTGCTATCGGATAGTTTGGAAAACTGTTCTTTCCATATCCTGAGTACACTATCTGTATCAGTTACCAAATTACCTTGTTGGTCTCTACAGGAGGATATGCCTGTACCAAAGCCATCAGTTTGATGCTTCACTCTTTGGTAGAATTTTCGGACTTCATTCTGTCTCCTGTACATCTCTATTTGTTTACACTCCCTCTTTTCCTCCTCCCTCTTTTTCCTGCGGAAAAGTCGTTTCTCCACTCTCCTTTTCTCCCGATACCTCTCTCATGCGCTACGCGTTGCTACTGATTGTAAAGTAGCCCTATTTGTTGCACTCCTGGTCATACCATGGATTCTTTGGTGTGGTCTCTGGTATCCAAGTACTGATTTTGCGGCTGTTTGCATGGAGTGGGCAATATTTAGCCATTGTCCTGATATGTTATCGGGACGAGAAGCGCTTTTTTTAAGCAATTGGGTCAGTTGAGTGGAATATGCTGTGGCCATCTGTTGTGTGTGCAGCTTAGCGATGTCCAACTTTCGTGTTGTGTCTGTCCGTACTTTATTTGCGGGTACGTACCTTTGCTGCAACGAGGTAATGGTCCGAATCTATGTTTGCTCCTCGGAACGATCGTACATCCAACACGCTCGATGAATGGCTTCCATCTATCACAACGTGATCAATTTGAATTATTGTTCTTTGGTCTGGAGACAGCCAAGCGCCCTTATGCATATCGAGATGCTTAAATCTGCTACTGCTAACTACCATGTTTTTTGCCGCTGCGAAGTCTATCAGCATCATTCCATTGTCTGATTTTTCACTATGTAGACTGAATTTCCCGACTGTTTGTCCAAAGATATTCTCCTTTCCAATTTTGGCATTAAAATCGCCTAGAACAATTTTAATGTCATGGGCAGGACAACGGTCATATGTTTCTTACTTACTAGCCCGATGCCCAAACCCATGTTTTTAACGTTCTTATGGGTGAACGCGCGGCACATGTTAGCTCACTACCTTTAACGGGTGTTAAAGGCAGCACCCCAGGTGACACTACGGGGAGGTCAGTGTCCACGTGAGATGAGAGAGGGACCAAGATAAATCCGTGACTTTACCATGTTAAAGCCGGTCAGGACCGTTCCTTGGTATCTTTCATCCCCTACGTCACCCATAGTTGTCTTTATAGACGATCTTAAAATCGTCTTCATAGACGACATAGACGGAGGTTGTGGAGAGAATTTTCCAGAACGTCATCCCGACGGTAGCTGCTCGATATACATATATTTGCTGGAGTCTAGAAGTCGAAGACCAAAAGGTTGAAACAGTGAGTTCTCCAAGATGGGGAAATAAGAATTACCCCAAATTATTGGGTGTACCGAAGATCAGAAGTGAGACCATGATCATTAAGTCGCTAGCTGGCAGCACTTGGGGTGTTTGCCTGTTATAAAGTAATATGCCGGACTGTGTAGTGCTACGTAGTGGGATAATATTCAAACCTGTCCGAATGCCGCCCTGAGGACTGCAACAGTTTACCTCCTCATGACCATTGGATCATTTTCACCAAGAGACGAAAATTTTACCGGTGCAACAGTACAACAAGATGTTGTCGATGCACTATGTCACCTGTGTGTGATATCCCCATGAGTATCCTTTTCACAATCTTGCGGAGGGCCTTATCCCACTCAGGCAAGATTTTTATCATCTAGAGCAGCATCAGGCAAAGAGTGCCCGCGTTCATTTATTCACGTATACTACATGTGGAGAGAACAAAACAATTTAGTCTCAGCTGAGCAGGCAATGAAGAAGGTTGTGTGCCGCTTGTTTTGTTTTTTGTGTCTGCGTCCCTTTAGCGAAATGACTATTAAGCATGTTATGTCTCTAATACTAATGCAAACAACGCAATGTACGTTGGTATGGGTTGTCTGATGCTGATCTAGACTCTAGATTCTAGAGATCCAAAGGAACAGTCGAAAAGCATAGTGTGAATGCCGTGCTCGAACACCACCCTCTATCCATCGCAGCAGAAGAACGCCAGCTTCAAGGCAAGCACGAGTGGTTGTAGCACAATCAAGATCCAGACGATCTTGTATTGGCCCGAGTTGACAGCACAATATCCAACACATACCCTGCATGTAGACAGAGACCGCACGATACGGCTCATCGCCTGTCTCCCGGCTCTTTATGGACACAGGCAATCCAGATTACAGGATTTTGTTTAATCTGGCCACAGAGGAACCGAATAACTGAAAACTACACATAACGGATGAACATATTTGCGTTGCTATAACAACAACATACGTATATTCAAAACTTAATTAAATTTACATTATTTAAATATTATTGCTTTAAAAATACACAATAATCGCAAATTCTTAATAATATCTTAAATAAAAAAAAAAAAAAACAAAATTACAAAGCAATTTAATATTTTAACACATAATGGCACTTATTGCAAGGTATCCATATTTCTGTTTTTTTTTTCTTCTTCTTCTCCGTCACACGTTAGGTGCAATCTATGGGTGGAGCTGGGGGTAATAAATGAGCCGTTCAGTGCACACTTCGACTAACTCCACTTTTTTAAAAATTTGAGATTTTAGTGTCAAAGCCTTTGATATAGCCATATCTATTTATGAATATAATATCTTTCCTGAATAATAAAGATGGGCACCTTTAAATAACAAGTTTTTATTGACCACTGAATAATATGCAATTTTTTTCAGTGCACACTTCGATTAACTCCACATTCAAATGTAGATCTGCTCGCAACGTATACATTTTAACATGCAATGCTCTTGTTGAAACCATAGATGGCCTTAAGAAAATTATGACGTATATGACATACATTTTTGACGTGTATAACATACGTCGGAAACGTCGTAAACCTAGCCATGAAGAATGCCGCTAACATAAAGCTAACATCAATTAATTACAAATATTGTTTTATAACCGAACTGCCAAGATTAATTTTTATGTAAAACCTGTAATATATGTGAATAAAACTAAGTTTTTCGTTAATAAAAAAATTTAAGACCTAACTTTATTACTTTTTTCAGTGCACACTTCGACTAACTCCACCATTACCACAACATTACTAACGATTGTTTGTTGACTATTTTTTTTATTTTATTTTATATACCGTTAGATGAAAGCTATACCTGCTATTATGCATTCTACATTATATATTTGAATCCATATCATCAGGGGAATTTTAAAAAACAATATACATTTCATCATTGCTTTTCTCAACTTTTTGTTTTATGGAGTTAGTCGAAGTGTGCTCTGAACGCCTCAAATGTTAAATAGCCATACGTTGTCTAAGAAACAAAAAATCAAAAGACCAACTATGATGCTTCGACGAAGTAGACACCCAACACCCATTGACTAAATGGAGATGTTAAATATCCACAATGAATTGACTGAGGCGAGAGACTGAGATGCCATTTGCCATGGAGGCTGTTTCTTGCTTGTATTTCAAACTAATGATGAATCATAAAAAAGACAACAGCATCACAACACCATAGTGACGTTATACCCAGTTATACGTGGGTATAGAAAATTGTCTGCAAAAAATGTGCGACCATCAATTGCATGTCGAATGGACCAAAACATATTATAGTTTAAAATTTTTTTTCTTCAGTTAGCTTTGTTGTTAGTTCATGCCACAAATAGTTTAGCTTAGTTGTTGTTATTTGTGATTATTTTTTCGATTTGTAACAAGAGCATGGCGCAAAAAATAACAAAGTATTTTGTAATACTGTTATGGAGAGGTAAATATAAAAAATGCCACCAACAACAACAACATAAACTACAAATTTAAAAACGTTAACGATTTAAAAAATCCAATAAAAAACTGTAACATATGACTAAGTAATGACACTGGCATACTTGATTTTTATATTTGTTGGATTTTGCATGGAGTTTTGAAATACCAGAGAATTCTTTGAAAAAAAAAACGACGCCAAAATATTCCAATATATAGGGCGAGTATTTCTCACAGAAAGTGATGTTAAGAGCAGGGTTTCGATTATTCTTCCTTCGGGTCCCTTATCAGTGTGATTATGACCTTCTTGTAGCCGCTGTTAGCTTCCTCACCGATCCATGCCATCCCTGTTTTAAAGCTGACGTCGGTTGCAACATGGAAGGCAATGTCCTTGGTCTGCAAATATTGTCAATACCAAACACAAGGAGGGCGCTATATGGAAGATTTCATCCATCTCTTCATATCGTTCTTTGTGGCAGTGAGCAGTTTCTTTAGTTTACAAGCGTCATTTGTTTTATTATACAAACGATCAGATCCTCTTTCTTTCTAAGAAGTGAGGAATATCCTTGATCTCCTTAGGAGCATAAAATTAAAAAAAAAGGTAAAATAAATATTACAACACTTGAAACGCATAGAAACGGCGTAATATTGGATATGACATGATGCGCATCCTATTTTTAAAAACAGCGAATCAATCCCTTTTATTTGACATACAGCATCTATTGTATATTACGGTGCAAAAACAGTAAAATTGCCATGATTTCCACGAAGTACATTTACATTTTATGTGCATCCGAGTTCAATGAAATCCATTAAAAAATATAACCATTTTATGTCGTTTCAATGCGATCCATGAAGAACCATGTATATAGCATCGCACTCAGTTTGTAGAAACAATCTACTATATCTCTGAATTCGCGATAGTTTTTACAAATCTGTTTTCGCACATTTTAAACAGGCGTATCGCTCTATTTATTTAAGTAGAATTGACACATCCAATACGCGTTTTAATACGCAATATTTTCAAAAACATTTTTTGCAAACTTTCGAAATTTGAGAATATTATATCCGCCTATCTAGTTGCCCGACTGGGATGCGCCATTCATTCAGAACGCAAAAAAAAGTAATTTTAAGCAGGTTTCCACCATAATTGAATGACACCATAATGTTGAATAAAAAAATATATATCACGAATATTGTCAATTATTTCATATTCCATTTCAGAAAAAAAGGATAAATTTTTTTCGCGCTACATCAAAGATTTTTGATATGTAGGTTAAGAAAAAAAATTCCCAGTACGAATCTGCTCGCGAGCCAATTTTTGGTTGTTGCGGACAAAAGTTATGGCGATTTTATTTCGCTTTTTAAGATAGAAAATATTATAAAAACACTAATTATTTTAATGAGCACAATTGTTACACAAAAGTTCTCTCGAAGTGACTTCAGCGAGTAGATTGCATAATACCTGCAAAATGTTACACAGAATTCGCGCAATGTACAGAAAATTTATAAATTATTGAATGTAAGTCAACTTTTTTCAAAATTAAGGCCCATTTAGTGGTCATAAAATTACATAAAAATTTGTTGTGGATCAAAACTTCACGGCGATTCAAATGAGACTACAATCATACAGATTGATGTTATAGTTTCGATGTTACAACCAAAATAAGCACAAAATTTCGTAAAAAAAATATTTTTTTGTTTAAAAAAATAATTTTTTACATGCGTTATGTAGTAGAAAATATTGTAAAAATCTATAGGAATACTTCCTTCATTTTGCTTAAATCTCCCAATAAAATAGACGGATTTTGCTTTATAGACATTTATATTAAAGCTTTCCCATTGAGGAAGATTATTGGGTTCCTGAGGATATACTTTAAGGTTTCTGAAATGGAAATAGAGGTAAAATAACCCATTTAAATTTATATGCATATTAATATACGTGTAAATCGCGTAATTCTCAAAATCATTTTGTCCGCACGTGATTTTCATGAACAGCAGACCATATCTTTTAATTTGTATATATTTTTCGAAATTTAATTTGGAAGCTAAGATGTAGCATCGGCTGCATCTTAGCATTAAAAAACCTATAAAATATCGCTAATTTGCACAAAGTGCATACAATTTTTGTCCGCATCCGAATTCAATGTCCACCATGAAAATCTGCATCGATAAAAATCTATTTCAAAGCGATCAATCAAGAACCGTGGATGTAGCATCACACACTATTTTTTGTGATAAAATTATTGTAGCTCCCTTATCAGTGAAGTTTTCAAATCTGTGTTTCCGCTAAAACGAAGATGCTGTACTAGTTGTTCAGTGGAAACGAACCGCAGAAAACGCGACAAAATACGCGATATTTTCAAAAACAATTTTAGGTGATTTTTCTAATTTGGAGATTTGGGGAATGGTTTATTGGATCCGGAACGTAAAAAACTAAAATGTGCAATCAAGTACGAGGAAATCGAATGACAATTGTAAAAATTAGGCCCGAAAAATATGATTTTTAAAAAAATGTTCGCACAAAATTTCCGCATTTGAATGCCGATTTCTACGAAGCTGATCAAACTACATTCACAATAGTCGTATCAAATAACACAGAATCGCGAGTTCTACAATCCTATATGTAATTTTTTGAATAATCTGTTTGCGGAATGAAATTGGAAGAAAATTTAAAAAACACTGTAAATCTGGCTTCAAAATGTCAGCATCATTTAATGGTAGAAGCAGATGAAATTTTGAAAAGTAATACATTAGTGAGATGATCCTTATTTAGTTTGCTTCTACTTTTATTTTGACAGGAAACTCGTGGAAAGTGTGGTTTAATCACAAATCGAGAGAAAACAAAAAAAGACATGTTGGCTTCAACCCATTTTTTACATTAATGTAGTCACAGCTTCCACGCAAATTATCTTTTAAGGTCAATATTTTTTGCCACGTCCATAAACATTTCATTTGATCGAAAAATGTTTAATTTATATAATATAGAATCAAAAGTCGCGTCTTCTAAAAGGGTAAACCTTGGCTTCAGCTATGTTAAATTTTCAAAAATATTGGTGATATATATTTAGAAAAATGTACGCACAAACATGTTGACTTTGAGCGCAGATTGCTGCTATCCTATGAATACTACAAGATTGACTTATACATTAAAAATGCGAAATCGTGAGTACTACAATCACATTGGGTCTTATGCATAAAAACGAGTAAAAGCGATGAGTTGAGTCAAGTAAGCAATTGCTCGTAAGTGGAGTTAGATCGAACAGCAACAGCTTTTGCTCAATTTCGTATGCATAAAAATGAGCTCAAACCAATTGCAATTACTTGAGTAAATTGAGATCAAACGTCTAATTGTTATTGAAGTGCAAACATGTCGTCAAGTGGAAGTGAAGTAGAAGTAGAAGCAAATAATAATAAAATAGAAACCGACGATATATCTAAATTTTTAGTACAAAAAATTAAAGAAAATAAATATTTACTTGAAAAAAGTCAGTTACAAGCATTAAAAATAAGAAAAAAGAAACAATAGAAACATGTGTCAAAGAAATGAAGCAAAAATTTGGAATAGAAATAACGGAAAAAAAAATATAATAAAAAATAGCTAATATGAAATGTCGCTTAAAAAATAAAATAGACTTGAATAAAACAGGGTGGGTTTGTGGGTTTTTTAATTTTTATGTGAGTACAATCAATAACTCCAATTGCAAATGGAAAGCAATAATTTGCCTGCCATTTCCTTTGACAATCTTTTACTTGATCTGCATCTTTCGGGAATTTTATCCATTCGCTTGCTTTCGCAGATATAAGTTTTGCAACTTCCGCAATTGTTCGCAACACAGTTGATTGATGGACTCCAATATCTGTGGCTATACCATTTTGGAATCCAGGATCTGCACAGAATCTTAAATAGAGTCGAATTTTATCAATGTTGCTGAGGGCACCACCACGTCTTTCTTCTGACTCCTCAAAAAAATAATTCGCTAACCAGCAAATGCTACTACCATCAAATATATGTATTTATCATTTTATTATTAATTATATAAAAAATAATAATTAAGATTACAAACCTGTATAATTTTTTATCCTCACTTGCTAAATTTGTCTTACGCTGTTGATAACATTTTTTATTTATTTGTGGTACAAAATATTCAGCCATGATTCCTTTTTAGTGTACGCGAGTCAACTAAAAGGCATGCTCCACAAAATTAAGCAAAACCTTGTTTTTATGCATATGAAAATGAGCACAATCTCATCTAACTTCAACTTCTAAGTTCAAACTGAGCAAGAAGAGATCAAACGTGAGCAGTGAGTAAAAGCAAATACATCAAATTTTATTATGCATACGACAAGCACCTTTTACTCAAAAAATCGAGTCTGAGCTCAAGCTCACGTTTTATGCATGAGACCCATTGTCTCAGTACTGTTTGACGTAAGACCACGTGTTGAGTTGTTTACAGTGACTTTGATTTTATAGAAATGCGTTTGAAGTAGGGGACGAAAGATAACAAGAAACAAGGTCTTGACCGAATTTAACATTGCAAAGCCCAGGATTTATCTTGGTCCCTCTTTCATCTCAAGTGGACACTGATCTCCCGTGGTGTCACCTAGAAAAGAACAGCCTACTATGCAGTTTACGCATTGACAGATGTACTTGAAAAGTACAACGCCGACATTACTGCCATACAGGAAATATGATGAATTGGGTAAGGCGTCACAACAACACCTAAAGGTGAGGCGCTGTGTTATAGCTGAGGATTTGTAGTTGGTTAGAGGTTAAAACATCTGGTATCCGGCTTCACCCCAGTAAATGAAAGAATTGCTTCAATACGATAGAAGCAAAATTCTTCAAAATTAGCTTTATCATCATGCACTCATGCTCCAACCAAACACAAGGACGAACCAACCAAAGATATATTCTACAAGCGCTAAGAAGATATATATGACCGTTGACCTGTCCATCACGTTAAAATTGTTCTAGGCGATTTTAATGCCAAACTAGGAAAGGAGATTATCTTTGGCACATCAGTCGAAAAATTCAGTCTCCACAGTGAAACAATGGAATGAGTCTTATAGACTTTGCAGCGGCTGTACCAGATTAAAACATCTCGATATTCATAAGGTCACCTGGTTGTCTCCAGATCAAAGAACAACACCGCAGCGGGTTCTCTGTACCGGATTGACCCGGGACCACACAATATCATCGTTCCGGCCAGCGACTGCCACCTCAGTGTACATGTGTTTTTGTTGACTTTGCCTGTGAGAATTGTATTTTTTTCTATAAGTATTTATTCAAACAAAGCAAATTTAAAATTATAAGTAGAAAAAGCATCAAAAGGGTTTTAGTAATCAATGTTGGTGCGGAGACTTTTTTCACCGAATCGATCTTAGAAACGCGTTTTCATTATTAGGACAAAATTCCCCACATGGTACTGGTGTTGTATTTTTGTAGAAAACAAATACGATTCTCACAAGCAAAGTCAACAAAAACAGCCTATAACTTTCGGGAATTCGTTGCAAATGACCCCATATTCCCTGGTCCGATAGGTGAAAAAAATATAAACATAAAATTCACGAGTTTATAAAGAAAAACCAAAAATTGCAATAGTGTCAAAAAATCCTAATGTGGTCCGAAATGGCGCGATTTGAGAAGAAATTGGTCCAGAACGCTTTGATAATGATTTTAAATTAGATTACAAAAAAATAAAAATTTTAATGAAAAGCAAATATGTTGTTATGACAGATAAAATTAAAAAAAAATGCATTACAGAACTTCAATGCATTTGGTGCGGAAACTTTTTTCGCGATAGAGAAAAATTGACGCCGTGTTTCATAATAGTTTTCCATGCTCTACACGGCTATGTGGTGGTATTTTTTGGTTATAGCCCTAGTGTGCAAGTTACTTCAATCGACATTTTGTCGAGCACCCCGAGAGTGACAGGGCGAAGAGAAGAGTGTTACGTCGCATTAGATCTCTTCCTGCCGAGGATGAACCACCACAGTTTACAATGCATGCTGTTGCGAATGCCATCAGGCACGCTAAATCATCCAAAGCGTTGGGGCCTGACGAAATTTCCATGGTAATGTTGAAACAGGTGGATGAGCCGGTAATGGAATATCTCACTAAAGTTTTCAACCTGTCGCTAGCCACCCTTATTGTTCCCGAAGTCTGGAAAATGGGCACCGTGGTCCCGCTAGTGAAGCCAGGCAAGGATCCAACAAAGGCCGATTTCGCTTTTGTCACCTGTAGCGAGACCCTTGAGGACTTAGTCCTCCCCAGCATTAGCCATATAGCTATCAAGTTACCGATCATCAGCATGGATTCCGTAAGCAGCACAGCACGACAACAGCGCTGCACGCCATCTCTACACATATTTGTCGAGGACTCAACCAGGATCGGCAGTGTGATAGAACAGTGATGGTGGCGGTTGACTTAGCAAAAGCCTTTGATACTGTCAAGCACTCCACGCTGTTCGAGGACATCGAGCAGACAACCCTCCGGCCAAGTCTGAAACGTTGGATAATCAACTATATGTGTGGTCGCCAGTCGTATGTGAAATTCAGGAACAAGAAATCCAAGCCGCGTAGAGGGAAACAGGTAGTTCCCCAAGCAGGGGTGATATCTCCGGAACTGTTTAACCTCTACCTTTCCTGTATTCCGCCCCCCTCCAGACTGCATTGAGATCGTAACGTATGCGGATGATTGTACGATCTTGGCGTCAGGTACCTACATTGATGACATCTGTGAGAGACTGAACTCCTAATTAACCGATCTTACCACCTTTTCCACGCTAGGAATATGCAGATATCCGCCACTAAATCGCCGGCCACTCTGTTCACCACATGGACGGCACAGTATAGAAGAGAGTTGAATATCAGGGTCGATGGTAGCAGAATTCCGACCACAAACTGCCCCAAAATTCTAGGGGTCACAGCCGACACCACTTTCACATCGTCCTCGCATGCCACAGCTATCTGCGATAAACTGAAATGTAGGAACAAGGTCTTCAAGTCCCTAGCCGGCAGCACTTTGGGTGCAGATAAAGAAACTTTGTTGACCACGTATAAAGCGATAGGTCGGTCTGTGGTAAGCTTTGTGGCGCCAGCTTGGTCCCCGAATTTATGTGACACGCAGTGGGATAAGATTCAAATTTGTCAGAACGCCGCCTTGAGAACAGCAACAGGGTGCCTCCTCAAATCTACAGTGGACCATCTATATGAGGAGGCAACGATTCTTCCAGTACGACAACATAATACGATGCTATCGTTGCAGTACTAGTTCGGGTGTTACCGTGAGAGCCATCCCAATCACCATCTGCTGGCCACCGATACATCCAGGCATATCAAGAAGGATATTCATGCTCTAGAGACACAGGTCCAATAATATAGGAGATAACCTCTAGATCAACAGGCATATCAGGCAGGTTTGAACACCATTCACACGGACACAATTGCTAAGGCCATAAGCAATTATTGTGTGAATGCAGTCATCGGAGTACATCCCCCATCTATCGCAGCTGAAGAGGTCAGCTGTCACGACAAACCAGAGTAGTTTTGGCTCAATTACGCTCGGGATATTGCAGTCGCCTTAATTCCTATTGGGCGGGGATCGATCGCACCATGAAAGACATCTGTCCAGTATTCGACGTGGGCCCGCACGATACTAAACACCTATTCAACTGCCCCGCCAAACCTACTCATCTAACTCCAGTGGATCTGTGGTTACATCCCATCGAAGTAGCCACTTTCCTGGACTGGAGATAGACCCAGAGCCAGATTGAACAGGAGAACGAACATACAAACATAATAATAGAACACTGTTACAACAACAACAACAATCAGCACAATGCCCACTCCATGCAAACATCCGCAAACTCAGTACTTGGATACCAGAGATCTCCACCAAGGAATCAATGGTATGGCCAGCAGTGTCCTGCTGCTGCCGAAGAAAAAAGAATCGGCATATAGGGCTACTTTACAATCAATAGCAACGCGTGCGCAGGAGATTGGTATCGGGAGAAAATTGGAGAGGAAATCGCCTAGAATAGTTCCGTCTTTTCCGCGGAAAAAAGAGAGAAATGGAAAATCGTGAATATGAAAAAATCGAGATGTACAGGAGCCAGAATAAAGTCCGAAAATTCTAAAACGAGTGAAACATCAAAATGATGGCTTTGACACAGGCACATCCTCCTGTAAAGATCAGCAAGGTAAATTGGTAAATGATACAGACAGTGTGGCAGGAAGAACGCTAACCCGACGATTGGAGCTTCAACATCCTGTGTTCCGTCCACAAGAAAGGAGATAAGACTGAGAGCTCTACCTACAAGGCTTATGTCCTTGTCCTGCTCCATATTGTTTATAATATAGAGTCAGGGATATTGTGCGATCGACTAAAACGTACATTGGGACATACCAAAGCGGCTTCTATCGATTATAAAGCTGACTTCAACAACCCTTTACGGAAAAGGAGACAGCTTTTCGGGTGATATGTTCAACATCCTGCTGGAAAAGGTTTTACAATAGCCACATGTTACGATATTGACATCATGGGTCAATCAGTAAAAGAAGTAACTGATACCTCTAAGAAGGTAGAAGGACAATCTGCTAAAGTGAGTCTGGCAGTAAACGGCGACAAGGTCAAGCTGATGATGTCGACGCGCAATGCATCCATGGAGCTCTGATAAACAGTTGAAGTTGGTTCCTGGCTTCAACATAGTTTACCGTATTGAGTTGCAACGATTGCGTTGGCTTGGCCATGGCGTATGAACACGAGCCACAAGGTGGTATACGAAAAACTGGTAGGCCAAGACTTCGATAGAAAGAACAGGTAAAAGATGACGTCGAATATCGCGGTATCCCTCAAACTGGCAAGAGATAGCTAGAGATAGGTGACGATGGAAATCTATTCTTAATTCGGCATATGGGACAAATGTTCTGTGCGTAAGCAGAGCCACCTAAGTAAGTTTGAAAAAGTGGTCAGGTGGGTAAAAAATCGTGCACAAAAATTTTAGACATGGGTCCATGGTGTAGCATCCATAAAAAAGTATACTGTCGATTTTATCTATTTTGAAATTTTTAGCTAAATTTCTGTTTCAATAGGACATCTAGTGTTACCAGAAGTCATCCCCACGGGTGACAGGCAAGGTTTAACTACTCCATTATAGTTTAGAGGTAGTGATCCAGGTCAGTATTTGCTCCTAGGACAGATCGTACTTACAACTTACTCCATGAAAGTCTTCAATCACTGACAACGTTTCATGGTTTCATGTCTTTTGATCGGGTAACTGACATGTAATTTTATTTATACAGAGTTGTTTAATGCTGGAGCTTCTGACTACCATGTCTTTTGCCGCTACAAAACCTTTGAGCCTCAATTCGATGTCGGATGTTTCACGGTGAGTGCTAAATTTAATTTGGGCACTTGGGCATCGCATAGAATAGTTTAGATTTTATCCGAATTGCAGCATGACTTCCATCCGCCGGTTAAAAAAAGATATCACGTGTTTTAACCTCCGACTAACTACAAATCAGAAACCAAACTCGTGCTTTATATAATAGCATAATAATACTATATTACTTTTATATGTGATTGCGTTCCTCACATTTCCTGTATGTCAGTAATATCGGCCTTGTAGTGCGGAAGCACACCCGCCAGTGCGTAACCTAAAGCCTAAGCTCAAGACCTTTCTCGATCATTGATGAGCATGGAATTGGTTCAACCCAAGGAACATAAGCACTTGGACTTTTGATTCGAGACTCTACCACAACCCCTACAAAGTTGTCCGATTTTACTATTCGCAACATATGGCCATGCCTGCCATTGGATACACTTATAGTGTAAATACGTCTAATAAACATTGCTATTAAATAGTTTATATCATTGGCTGGAAACATTTTTGTAAACTTGTGTAATTGTTTAAAAACTTTACCAGACATAGTGCAGCCAAAATGTTTCGTTCCAAACTTTAAGCAAATATTTCCTCAGACACAACAATATCACCACTAAGGTGACTAACGACTGCCGCAACACTACTCTACCACATGCCATGGTTGGTAATCTGGTATTGGCTGTTGGCTGGTTAGTTGCTCTCCAGGTGATGATAATAGTAAACGACATGCTGGTGATCATTATGATCAGCAGCAACAACAGCAGCAGTAACATGATCACAACAACAACAACAATTGTTGTTTGTATTTAGTGTTGGCTATATGCGGTTGATGGGTAATTAGTGTTGAATAATAGAAATAATATTAAGTATCATGAATGCCGGTGATGTTGGTGTTGTTAGTGTTGTTGCTGTTCTGGTATAACAGTCGGTATAACTGTCTGCATGGTCTATATCAGTCCGTCTGTCTCTGGCTCTCGGTGTCTTTTGTTGCTAGACAAATATACCATTTTGTATAATATCTGTAATAACAATTGAGGTTATTAAGTGCTAAACATAGCTTACATTGTGTTTGCCTGTTAGCTAGCTAGCAGCCTGCCTGAATGGCTGGCTGGTTGGCTGTATGTTAATTACAATAATATCGAAAAATCATCATCATTGTATAATAACATTATTATGTACAGACGAAGCGTCAAATTATCATCAATGAATGAATGGCATGCAGTTGGATGCATAAAAACAAAAGACTTAAGACACAAACTTCAGTGAAACGAAAGGGGTTGGAAGGGTAGAAAATATTATTTTATTTTGTGAATATGCCGCTTTGCAATTGGTATGTGGGGTGAGTGGTGTTTGTGCGGTGAGTGAGAAATTTAAATCTTATTGGAATTTTTTTTTGTTCTTATTCGGTCACTAGCGATTGAGTGGAAGGATGTGTGTTAGTTCAGCTATTTGCCACTTGGTGGATAAAGGATTTTTTCTATTTAGAACAAGTTGAAAAATATAATAGGAGTGAGACTAGTTACTTATTAAAAGATCTTACAAATATTTAGTTCAAAAATGATTTGCTTCTAAAACCCTTTGGAATTATCTTCAAAGCTACCGTAACAAAATAATTTTCATTAAAACTACTTCTTATGCCTGACTTAACACAATCCATAGTTTGCTTCTTAATTATTATGCACCAGTTTTGCATATGCGTGACAATTTCTATAAGATTTTCATTTCACAAATTGTACATTGCAGCGGTATGTGCAGCGGAAAATGTTATAATTAAAATGAATTTGACAAGTACAAAATATTGCATGGCACACTCTCTCATTACATACTCTTCATATTAAATTTCTACTAATATAAATTACATCTATGTATGTAATTATAAAATGACAACTATTCACTTTGCAAGCAGTTGTAAATGAATTGTAGTAATCTTCATAAAATTGTGACAAGACAACTGTATTACAATATTTGTTTTTTTTTCTTGCTAAAGTTTATTACAGCTATGACAAAGAAATTTCTACAAATATAATGAAAAGAAGAGTAAAAGAGAGTGCAACAATGAAATGCATACGAAAACAATAAATTAATTAACGGGTATGTGAAACCGAGAAAAAAAATTGTCATAGACACGTCATATACTTGAAATTCGTCTTTACATGTCCTATACATTGCATATAGTAACATGCAAAAATGTATTAGGGTGGATACAACATCATTTGTGTCTGTTAATTACTTTTCGCAAGGGCAATGTTGCGAAGGAATATTCCAAAACGCCATAAAATTGAATATGAAATTGTTCTCAGAATGAGGCTTAAGACCATAATTATAATTTCAATCAATAATTACACCTCATATTTGATTTTGCATACATAATTATTTTCGTCTTAATGTAGGTATATCGTTTTTATATCCAACAGCTATACACCACGGTTTCTTAATAACAAAAAAAATGGATAATTAGTTAAGCTTAACTTGTCAAAATGACGTTGGGCTTAGATATGAATATCTATCCGATAAGGTATAAATAGTAGCAAAGTAACCCAACAAACAAAATTAATACTATTCCTTTATAATCAATTTTAAAAATAGAAAAATTTTGGGAAATAACATGTATCATGTATGTATTTTGTTTTTCAAAATTGTCTGACTTTGTCCCATTGTTGTTGTTCAATTATTTTATTGAGGTGTTATGGCCACTTATTACCACGAAAAAAAAACTTTTTCCATGATTTCTAACAATAAATCCACCAATCTTTTTAGAAGATTTTGTTTTTATCTGAAAGGCCACACTTTGAGCTACTTTGGTGAAAAAATAAAATAAAACAAGTAGAAAATTATCAGTCGGCTTTGCCGACAGAGATCTGAGGGTATATGTGAATTGAAATTTTCATCTTCGGACAGATCGAATGTATTTAGAGTCGTTTCAGTATTTTGTGGCCTTTTTTGAACTTGCCGACGAATATATGGACTAGGATAAAAGTTCAAAAGTGTTGCAGAGGAGAACAGACCTTAAACTAAGGTAACTCCATTTTAGAAGTTAAACTAAATTTGGACAAAATATTAGGAGATCCAAAGTTTGGACTAAATTTGATCATGATATATCGTGCATACAATTTAAGTGACATTTTTTAAATATTCGGGTGAAATATCGGAAGTTGTGGACCGGTATTGCCTATCTTCGAACTAAAACTTTTACAAGATATGACAAAGGCCAAACTTTTGGACCAAACCGGTTGATCAGTTCGAGATATATCGTGCTCTCCATACACTACATATGGTGCCATAGGGGTTTCCTCATCTTTCGGGCTGTTTTCTCAAGAAGTATGGACTGAAAAAATCTTATACCGTCGTAATTGATGCAGCGAATGCAAGTCGCTTCAACAAAAATCAAAGTGATGCGAGAGCAGGTCTTAAAGTGAACTTATCCGTACTTTTGTGTGATAGGTACCCGAAGTAGTGGACAAATATAGTCCATACTCGAACCTCATCTATATATGGAAGATATATTAGGATGCGTAAAGTATGGACCAAATCGTTACGATTTGGTCCATACTTACGATATGCCAAGTGTGAACCAACGCAGTATTCGGTTCGGGAGTTGTCGTTTGCACCAGGCCGTAGGGGATTTTTACAGCTTAACGGTCATTTTCTCAAGAAGTATGGATTTGCCACTCAAAAGAACTTGTACAATCGTAACAGGGGTCGTTGCAAGAAAAAACGAAATGAACTTGATTTAATTTTGGGCAAAATAATATTGCCAAATTTTGGATCGAATCTGTTTATCCGTTCGAGAGTTACCGCGCGCACTATACAGAACACACGGGGTCATAGCGGGGGTTTTACAGCCTTCAGACCATTTTCTCAGGAAGTATATACTTGGCCCTGAAAAACTTGCACCATCGTAATGGGGGCAGCGAATACAAGTTGTTATCTAAAGGATTAGAGGGGAGGTCTTAAACTGCACTTTTCCGAAATTTTGTGTGGGAGGTACCCGAAGGAGTGAACCGATATAGTTCATATAAGAATTTTAAATATGTCTGGCAGAAATATTACGATGTGGAAAATATGGACCAAATAGGTTCGTCCCTTCAAGAGTTATCGTGCCCATTATTTTTGCAAAAAAAATTGAACTTTTGTTAGGGAGGTAACCGAGGAGTGGGCCGATATACCAATCTTCGAACTTAAACTATGTTTGGACAAGATATTATGAAAACCAAGTATTGGACCGTCGGGGCTTAAACCCAAGACCTTCTAAGTGCAAGGCGGACTTGCAGATCCTATCCCAGAATATGGCGTTGAGTGTATACCGTCCGGCCAGGGTATGGTAAAGACAGCAATAAACTGGCTGAAGCAGGTGTCGATGGTTTACCAGGCCAGCCAGATCTGTTCAAGGCCAGAGGCGACATGTTGATAAGTTGTATGCATCAGCTATCTTACATCATTAGGCAGGAGGAACGCTTACCCTATGATTGGAACGTGAGCATTCAATGTCCCGTCCACAAGAAGGGAAATAAGTCTGTGTGCTTAATTACATAGAAAATAGTGTCCGGAATATTGTAGTATAAACGAAAAAGCTTAATTATGGTCGACGAAATGACCATATCAAGTAGAGGAAGTTCAACATTTCTAGGTAAAATTGGATGAGTAACTAATTACTCTAAACTTTCCAAAACATTATATTTATTTATTTTAGATTTATGGACAATATCGAATATGGACTATATCGGTCCATTCGGATATCTCCCAGCAAAAAATCGGATCAGTTAGTCATTATTTAAACCATTAAAAAGTAATGCAAACTAGCTCATTTCTGCATTACCATTTAGCTGAATATCAATGAATATTATTTCTTAAATATTATATCTTAAAAATATTATTTCTTTAAAAAATACAAGTCAAACTACTTACTTTACTTTTTACTAAGTAATGAGTACGGTGGCCCACAGCGTGTATGCCCGACGACTACAAACCCGAGGGTTGTGTGTTCAACGCTCACCTTCGGCAAGCGGGTTTTTGTTAACAAAACAAAGAACAATTGGTGGTGCACATGTAAGCATTTAAACAATTCTTAATGTTCGTAACTGTGTTCGGATAGAAATCAGTAGTTGGCATGATCAAATCCAGCAGAGAGAAAAATAAAATAAAAATATGAAGTGTATTGAAATTTTTAAACAAATTCCACATTAATTGTTATAAAATATAACATATGATTTTTTTGCTAATTTTTCAAATTCTAGTGGCCATAGAATAACTAGGTATTCTAGTGGTACTGAATAACTAGTTATTCTATATCCACTAGAATAACTAGTTATTCAGTGCGACATTACTTTGTTAAAATAATGGGGTAGAAGGGAGTTTTGTAAGTAGTTACGACTACCAAAAGGTACTATAAAAATCCATAATTTGGTAATGATTTTTTTTGCTGAGCTCAGCTTAGAAGGTCATTAGCCCTGAAATGGTAATTTATATATTTTTTGTATATTTTACTTACAAAACATCAAATTTTGTCCGTTTCGCAATTTGTATTTATTTTCGGAGCAAAATATCGTATTTTTGGATTTGCAATTGCAATGCTTGCAACAAAAGCGAAAAATATTTTTCTTTGTGTCTATTGTGGATTTTATAAACATTTCGACCCGGCCGAACTTTCGTAATTGTACTTGAATACCCTCAGCATTTATGCTAACGAAATTATACACACTTTCATATGGCAAAATGTGCCTCATCGAAATAATGGTTTTAGACCTCAAGTATGTTTGGACGAAATCCATTTCAGGCAATTTGGAGTCAGTTTAGCAATGTCCGTCCATCTGTCTGTCTGGCTCGATAATTCTCGAACGGATTAACTGATATTGTCCAAACTTAGTTTAAGTTCGAAGATGGGCCATATCGACCCACTCCCTCGGGTAACTTCCCCGCAAAAGTTAAATTTTTTAGCAAAAATTTTGCGCACGATAAATCTCGAAGGGACTAACCGATTTACCGGTTTATACTTTGCACATCGTAATAATTCTACCGGACATAGACAAAGTTCGAATATGGACAATATCGGTTCATTCCTTCGGGTACCCCCCAAAACACTTCGGAAAAAAGAAGTTTAAGACCTCCTGTCGAATAGTTTTGATTTTTGATGGAACCAACTCTTATTCGTTGCCCCCACAACAACGGTACATGTTTTTTTAGAGGCAAGTCCATACTTCCTGAGAAAATGACCCGAAGGCTGTAAAAACCAGGGTTTCGGAGTCGAGGCATTTTTTGGCTCGCCTCCGACTGCAGACCAATTTTTTTCACGACTCCCACTCCACGTCGACTCCGAGGGTAGATTCCTATACCGTAAAATTAATAAAATGTGCACAAATTTTTAACTTTTTCATATATTTGGGTCCATATAGTCTAATCTGTTGATTTTTCCTAACATAATTTTTAGAAAGGACATCCGTTCGAATACAATACCCAACCACAGAACATAAATATGAAGTAAAATTCATATCAATTCAAATAGCGACAAAATACAACTTAGAAAGTAGTTTTCGGTTTTGCCAGTTTTTTGCATGAGAATATTCTGGAAGGAACTATTATCCGTCAGAAAATATGTGAAAACAAGTAAGAAAAGTCTATAGTCGGACGGAGCCGACCATGGGATACCCTATACCACTATCCCTGAACCATCGCTCTCCACGGAATTTCTTTTCAATGATTGTGAAAATTTAATTATCAAATATCAGAGATGTAATGCACTTATGACCAAAACCAAAAAGTTATCGACATTTTTGTAGCAGGAAAGGAAAATTTAGTTCACACAAACTAAAATGTAATGAAACCCACTTATGTAGTACTACTACTTCCGTTGTTTAACCGCTACGTTATTGAAATTTTTACCAATTTCACACAAAAGTTTCAGTCCATTGAATCCGCTAAGTATTATCTGATCTTCACGTTGATTTGTACGCTTCTTCTTCATCATAAACTCAAACTTTGTTTAAAATTTTGCGGGTTATTATTTTGACCTACAGAGCCGCTACAAAATTGGTTAACATTTTGTTTTTGGTCCATTTCATCCCCTGAACATTTCACGATCATCACCAAAAACAAATCATTTCTATTCTGGCCCGAACCCAACCTCCTTAAAAAATTCGTTACAATCGGTCCATAATTGCGGCCTTAAGCTTGTTTGCAATTTTTAATGGACGGACGAACATCGCTAAATCGCTTTATCTCCTCGAGATATGACGAATATTTCGTGGTGTTACATAAACTTTTGGAGGGACAATATGTAGCATGGAATAAAAATGTGGTTCTCTACACAGAACCCATTATATATTAGGCATTAGGCCCGTTATCTAGCAAACACTTTATTGCAATTTACATCAGAGGAAAGGTCAGTAGTTTTTTCCCATATGTAGGCTACTTTGCGAAATATATATGTCCTCAAGGAATTAAAATATCGACCAAAAATAAAATTTTTATATTTTTCATACAACTGTAATGGTCCATTTGACCCGCTAAAGAATATCAGATCATCATTCAAAATTGTAGGCATCTTTTTCGACCCATACTCTTACCCGGTGCAAAATTTCGTGACTATTGATGTATAATTGCGACTTCTAGCGAGTTTATTATTACACTACAACCAAATAACGGAATATATTAGGCTGTAACTCTGTTATCTGATCATGCCCACCAACATAATTGGCATCAATTGAAAGGTCAAGCAATCCACTTTCAAGTTTATCTCACTTGTCCGGAATGTCACTTCCAGGAATTAAGATATAAGCTGTATATTAAAAATTTTCACAAATTTCACACAAAAGTTTTGGTTCATTTAACCCTCTAAATATTATCCGATCGCCATCTCAAGTTGCAAGCTTCTTCTTTGTCATATACTCTTACCTTATTTAAAATTACGCGTTGATCGGACTGTTATTGAGACCTACAGAGCCGCTACAAAATTGGATAAATATTATGTTTTTGGTCCATTTCATCCGCTAAATATTTAACGATCATCACCAATAAGAATAGGGATCTATTCTGATCTGAACCCGACCTCCACACAAAATTTCGTGACGATCGGTCCATAATTGCGGCCTGGAGCGTGTTTACAATTTATAATGGACAGACGGACGGACGGACGGACGGACAGACACACATCTCAAAATCGCTTTATCTCGTCGAGATATGAAGATTGGTATACCACATTGGGGGTCTCCGACGAATATTTCGCGGTGTTACATGAATTTTTACCAAAACAAACTTATAATACCCTTTTCCACATTGTGGTATAGGGTATAATGAAGGGGCAATACAAATCATAAGGACTACACGCAGTAAAAATTATAAGCAATTCATGACAAGAGTTTAAAATGGATATAAGCCAACAGCTTAGAGTTCTTCGAGAGCCCAATAAAAACCATTTTCATGATTTTTTTCGAAGACACCCCGGCCAAAAAAAGGCAAATAAAAAGCCATTTACAAGACTTTTTTCGAAAAAAAACCCACGAAAAATTACTTTTGTCTTCATCTGAAAGACTTACTAACTTAATTTTCTTTCTAAATTTTTTGTTAAAAAATGTTATGTATGTCGATAAGAAAATGAATAAGTAAGAAACACTACCAAATTTGAGTGTGTTTTTCAAAGTAGTTTTTTGTTTTGAAGCAAAAGCAAACAATTTTTTGAGGCAATTTTTTGAGGATTTTTTAAACAATGTTTTGAGGCAACATTAGAGCAATACGCGTGGATTTTTTAAACAATTTTTGAGGCGTCATTAGAGCAATATGAAATGTTTGATGTTGTCTGGCCTTTTGCTTGCAAAAAATTAATGGATCAATTGGACCAAAAAATATTCTGGGCATACATTTAATAATCAAATTAGAGATGAAAAGAATAGACTTCAAAGGAGAGTAAATATTCTGTGATTCGTCCTCTTAATTTGTATAGTATACCGTTTGCTTAAAGGTTTTCTTCTAGCTCCCTTTTAAAATAAATAATGAGTTTTGAAAAAATGGTGTCCAGAATTTAATGTTATGTTTCTAATTGTAAAAAAATTGCCCGGAGTCGAAATCGAGTTATTTTTTTCGACTCAGACTCCGACTTCAGCAAAATTGCTCGAATCCGACTTGTATACTCCGACTCCGAAACCCTGCCCTAAAATGGTACGCACGATAACTCTTGAAGTCAGTAGCCGATTTGGTTCATACCTCGCATATCGTAATATTTCAGGTTAAAATATGGACTTTATAAGTCAACTCCTTCGGGTACCTACCACACAAAATTTCGGAAAAATGCGTCTTAGGACCTCCTCCTCCGGTACCTCCCCCACAAAAGTTCGAAAGGATGGTACGCACGATATCTCATAAACAGAGTAACCGGTTTGGTCCAAACATTGGATCTGACAATATTTTGTCCAAACTTATTTTATGTTTCAAAGTGGGCCCCATCGGTTTCCTCTTGATGTTCAACATTTTCGTATCGTTTGAAGTTGTCCTAGTGGCCCTGTTTACAGCGATATTATGTTGTTCGGACAAGTCCATGTTTCCTGATATAATAGTCCGCGATATCTACAGAGAAAAATGACTCCCAAAATAAGACCCACTTCCGAAATTGAATGTATCGACCCATTTCTTTAGGTACCTCCCCCGCAAAACTTTTGAGCTTTAGTCCAAATCGTTTTTTGGGAAAAATTCACACCGGCTGAGGGTATTTATCTGTCAGCAAAGACGACTGATATTTTTTACTTGTTTTTTATTTCATCTGCATTTTCCAAAAAGTTTGGTGGGTTACAGGCAATTATAACAGTGGTCGTCACAACAACAACAACTAGTAACTTTAGCAGTAGTACCAGTTGAACGTCGTACTATAATTTAGTATTTGCTAATTACACAGTAATGTGCGTTTGTTCAACAGAAAAAATTACCACCTCCTCACGAGGGAGGTATAGAGCGGCATCACAAAACAACAGCACCAGCAGTGGCAAATCTAAAAGTCACAAGTTACTAACTTCAAAGAGATAGCTTAAAAAAACCTTAGATTCCAAACAAAACCTACAGATGAAATACATTTACAAACGAATAGCAGCGAACAGAAGGTGCATAAATATCGTCTATTTTCTTCTTCCTCTTCTTCTTCTTCAGTGAATGGCATGAGGAATATTGGTAGAAGAAAAAAAAAACATTTCCTTCGTTTTTCATTTCACGACTCCACAAAGGGTCAGACAAGGAATGCCATAGCTAACCAATAACAAAAACCATAATAGATGGCAAGTTTAGAGTTCAGCCACCATCTTAAACTGCTGGAAAATCTAAAGAGAAGAAAACAGAAGAAAATTATGCGTCCACCATGAACAACGAATGGAAGTTGTTGCTGTAGTTGGTAGTTGTGGGTGTTGTATCGACAAAGGCAATTGGCAATTATGTACAAACGAACTGCTAATTGCTTTGGGGAGGTGACCACATAGTCTGGCCTTACCGTGGTCAAACTAACTGCACAACTTTAATCATAAATTCTTTATAAAGATGTTTCAAAGCTCCTGTGGTGTAGAGCGTATTGTTCTACACCTGCACTGTGAGGAGCTGTACAATTGGTATTGTTGTTATGCCTGAATTTTTAAAGGGAAATAAAAAACAATCGCAAGGGTTTAATACCAGGCTATGTGGACTCTAAGAAACCCTATATTGGAATGGATGTTAGGAATCTTAGTTTTGTTGTATGTCGATAAATTAGGGATTCTAAAATATTTTCTTGAAGGACTTGCAGTAGACTGAATTACCTACCTCAAGCCTTGTTATTATTTTTTCTTTCCAAACAATTTTTCAAATGCAAATTTTAGTTACAAATGCCTAAACAAGTTTAGAATACCTCAAATATCATAGCTCTGATGTGGGATTTAAAAACGTATTAGTTTTTTATGCAAAAATCGATTTTGTCTGCTTTCGATTCTTAGCTATTTTTCGATCTGGTCAATATGTTAATTTATTTATCTCAGCAGGATATGTGTTGAGAGTGTGGTTGGTTGCACTTGCACTTCACTCCATGCAAAAGAGATGGTGGTGTTGTGTTACCAAAGGTAATATGATGAAGCTGATATGCAGATTATTTTCATATCGAAAGCATCACCATCATCATCGTCGGCATCAGAAATATGTGGCCATGAAAAAAAAGTATTTTTTCTTTTCTCTGCATGCATAAATTGCTTTATGCTTACATACCTCATCTTCTCAGAGACTTCTTGATGCGTTTCCAATGCAATGTATTTTTTATCTGTTTGTGAATTTCAGATTCGTTTTGTCCCCTTGATTTATAGAGAATTTGCATATCAAGCAATAATTTATGTTATGGCTATTATGGATGATATACCACATATGGGGTTACTGGAATTGCTTATTTTAAAGGGGAGCTTTGGAGGTTGCATTTTGATTTAAATTAAAATATCACAAAAGATTGGATGGTGATTGGAATTATTTTTTGTTATTATAAATGAAACTGAGCTGCGAACATTATAGAACCATAAACTACATCAACATCAAGGTTGATCATCAAAAACTTTCCACCAATTGGCGAAATAAAAAAAAAACAAAATATATAAAAATTTAATTTACATTAAAAATTCAATTTGTACTAAAAATTAATTTAAATTTAATTTATAAAATGTATAAAAGTCAAATTAAAATACCTAAACTCAATTAGAAAAAATCTAACAAAACATGTTTTTAATTAAATTTCTACGATTTAAACTAAATGCATATGATGCATTTATATCGTTTTATTAAAGTTAACATTTAGTTAAAGCCCCCGTTCTTGTAGCTACATGTGTTACAGTCTAATCAAATTCGCGTAAATTTTCAGTTTACAGTTTTTTCCCTAATTAAACATCCATTTGCGTTTTTTGTTTTACGCTTTATATTTACCAAGATAGTACTTGGCAGCAAGCAGTACGTTGTAGCTGTAAAATACATGATGCACAAAATACGCAAGTAAAAGTGTGTGACGCGGTAATTTTTATGCTATAACAGAAAAGCGCCAGCTATTAAGTGCTGTTACATTCAGTGGAGGTATGATGGATCATCACTCATAATAATATGCCTGGAATACATTTCAGCGCCACTTTTCCATATGAGTAACATTTGCATTTTCGAAACAGTGGGTTTAGTGTAATAGTGGCATTAGAACAGAATAAAACACTTGTATATAGAATAAAAAGTACAATTTAATTGAAAATGTTGCCTTTTTAGGAGAAGATATTTTTTTTAGTATTAATTTTTTTTAATCGAGCTTTTATGATCTATAATGCAGGTGAAAAAAGAAAGCCGACGATTCGAACCCACACACCCACCACTATATGACATGCATGTTTCGCCTTTGGTAAAGGCTCTTCAGACATATCGGACTTAGTTGTGCTTTCATGACAAACGCTTAGCGCTGCCTTTGAAAGTTATGAGTTTGGCTCTGAACGCTAACACGCCGTGACAACACTTTTTTCCTGTGTTTTTCAAGGACGTGGGTTTAAACCACAGCCTGGCTCATCTGATTTCATTTATTTGGAAATTTTGCCTTTTGGGCGAAGATCATTTTTATAGTATTAATTTTTTAATTGTTTTAATCGAGCTTTTATGATCGATAACACTATGCAACACTGAAAATGCAAACAACTTCTAGTATGCATTTTTTTGAAAGTACATATTTAGACAACAACAAGTAAAAAAGCATTAAGTTCGGCCGGGCCGAACTTTTCATACCCTCCACCATAAAATATTCATTCCTGTCCCCAACTTTAAGTGAGTACGTTAAAATGTCAGATAATGTACATAAAATGCTTCATTCGGGAGGCCCTTTTTTATGGTGCCTATATCTAACTGTTGACAATTTTTGTCGGCTAGAAATTGGGAGGTACTGTTATATAGGGGTTATAATAAAACATGGGCCTATGTTGACAGTTTTTGATGGGAGCCTTTAATGTCAAATAACTCCTAATTCGGTTAAAAAATTTAGCTAGAATCCTCAAAATATCGAAAATCGGTACATAACGTGGGAACTTCAAATGTCATTAACATCTAGTTCGGAGGTATCTGGGCTATACGAAAATATGAACTTAAATGAACAATTTTTGTTGCAGAATTTTTTTGACTTTTAAATTTCAAATTACAGAAAGTTCGTCCAAAAAATAAAGCCAAGGTACGGAAAATCGGGAGGTTTGTTTTGGGGCTATACAAAAACATGGACCTACGTTCGGTTAAACATTTTAAGTAAAATCCTTAAAGTACCGAAAATCGGGAAGTATCGTTATATTTGGGCTATGTTGAAAATTGTTGATGCAGATGTGTGGTGACCACTGCAACCTTCAAATGTCAAATTACAGTTAGTTCTGTTAAAAATTGTAACTAAAATTGCCAAATTACTGAAAATTGGGAGGTACCGTTACATGGGAGCTATATCCGAACATGGACCTATGTTGACAATTTTTGATGGAGAGGTGTTGTGACCACTAAGAACTTCAAATGTCAATTACTGCTAGATCGGTTTAATATTGTAGCTAAAATCATCAAATTACTGAAAATCGGGAGGTACCCTTATATGGGGGCTTTCTTGACAATTTTTGGTGGAGAGGTGTGGTGACCACTAAGAATTTCAAATATCAAATGTTCAAATTACAGATAATTCGGTTAAAACTTGTTGGTAAAATTCTCAAAATACCTGAAATCGGGCGGTAACGTTATATGGGGGCTATACCAAAACCTGGACCTATGTCCACAACTTTTGTTATATAAGTTTGTTGATACTTAAGAACCCTAAATGTCAAATTATAGCTTCATCGGTCTGAAAATGTAGCTAAAAACGTCAAAATACCGCAAAAAGGGGGGTACCGTTATATGGGGGCTATACCAAAACGTGGACCTATGTCCACAAGTTTTTTTATATATGTTTACTAACACTTAAGAACCCTAAATGTCAAATTATAGCTTCATCGGTCTGAAAATGCAGCTAAAAGCGTCAAAATAACGTAAATCGGGGGGTACCGTTATACGGGGGCTATACCAAAACGTGGACCTATGTCCACAACTTTTGTTATATAAGTTTATTGATACTTAAGAACCCTAAATGTCAAATTATAGCTAAATCGGTCTGAAAATGTAGCTAAAACCGTCAAAATACCGTAAATCGGGGGGTACCGTTATATGGGGGCTAAACCAAAACGTGGACCTATGTCCACAACTTTCGTTATATAAGTTTATTGACATTTAAGAACCCTAAATGTCAAATTATAGCTACATCGGTCTGAAAATGTAGCTAAAAACGTCAAATTACCGCAAATCGGGGGTACCGTTATATGGGGGCTATACCAAAACGTGGACCTATGTCCACATCTTCTAATATATAAGTTTATTAACACTTAAGAACCCTAAATGTCAAATTATAGCTACATCGGTCTGATAATGTAGCTAAAAACGTCAAAATACCGTATATCGGGGGGTACCGTTATATGGGGGCTATACCAAAACGTGGACCTATGTCCACAACTTTTGTTATATATGTTTATTGATACTTAAGAACCCTAAATGTCAAATTATAGCTAAATCGGTCTAAAAATGTAGCTAAAAACGTCAAAATACCGCAAATCAAATTATAGCTAAATCGGTCTGAAAATGTAGCTAAAACCGTCAAAATACCGTAAATCGGGGGGTACCGTTATATGGGGGCTATACCAAAACGTGGACCGATATAGCCCATCATCGAACTTGACCTGCCTGCAAACAAAAGACACATTTTCCCAAAATTTCAGCGTCCTATCTCCATTTTTGTGGATGCTAGAGTGATTACCACAGACGGACGGACGGACGTGCTCAGATCGACTTAGAATTTTACCCTGATCAAGAATATATATACTTTATAGGGTCGCAAATGAGTATTTCAATGCGTTACAAACGGAAAAACAAACTTAATATACCCTCCATACTATGGTGGAGGGTATAAAAACCCTAGTAGGGGTTTGTCCTGTCAGATCTAGTTCGGATTTTATGGCCTCGGGGCTAAATCTACACTTGTTTGCATTTATCAGGCCTTTATCTCAGAAACGAAAAGGACTTTGACCTTGCTGTCTTTAGCAATATTGTAGCCCTAAACTAGTAAAACTTATCTTTTGAAAAAAAAAAACACATAAGAAGGTCATCAAAATCTATAACATATAGAAAATTTTACATAATTGCTATCGGCTGTATCGGCTAATCTATTGGGAGTTAAACCAAGTAACCTTTTGCAAAAATCTTCCAAATAAAGTTCTCAACAATTCTTTGGAACATTCTGAAACTCTAAAATGCTTACTTCATGTTGTTTCAGTGGTATTTTGCTTCATATCTTTTACAACACGTATTTCAAACACAGTTCACACCAACAGTTTGTTCTCGCATTTCGGATTTCACTACATTATTGACATTTTTATTAAATCGTCGTTGAAAAATGTACTCAAAAAATGGCATAGAGGCATTTTACAACAATTACATGTTCTAAAAAATTGTGTATTACATTCCAGGGAATATTTTTCGGTTTGTGAGATACGGTGCGAAATGTATGAAAATTGTGGAATTTTTGCATATATTTTGAAATTTGAGGCAATAAATGTAGTTTTTCGAGTTCATTATTTATCCAAATATTTTATTCTTGTCCTTATCTACAAATTTGATTCAGATGTCAGAAGAAGATTCGCATTGGTTTCAGAGATATAGCCCCGAATTTCTTTAAAAACTCAATATTTAACCATCTTTAGATGGGGCCATAAAATCCGAGCTGGATCTGACACAACAAAACCCAACTTGGGTTTCTTGTCGTTTGGGTGTGTACTTTCAAAAAATCCTTAGTTCGAATTGTTTGCACAAGATCACCTTAAAAATGTTGCACAGTGTAATGTATGTGAAAAAGGAAAGCCAACGATTCGAACCCATACACCCACCACTATGTGACCAAAGTATAATATATAAACAAATACAAAGTATAAAGTATTAAATATAAAATTTAAAATATAAGATATAAAATATAGAATACAACATATAAAATATTACCCGCCACTTCGTATGCGGATAGGAAATTAAAAAGGATTGGAAATTAAAAAACAACAACAAACAATATTTAATATAAAATAAAAATATAAACTATAAATATAAGATATAAAATATAAAACGAACAATATAAAATGTACAATATAAAATATGAAATATAAAATATCAAATATAAAACATAAAATATAAACAAAATAGTCTGGCTTAATCCCATTGTTGTTTTTTTAATATTTTAAAACAACTAGTTTATTAGTGGAAAAGATTTGGCATCGATTGATGTTTGGGTATAAAAAGTTTCCTGTTGAAGAAGTTATTGAAAAATAACTTCGGTGGAGAATATCCACAAACAAGAAACAAGGGAACTGATGAGATCCAGTGGCGTGGATCGAAACTATAGTATTCCCTGCCTTATCCCTTGGCGAACAATGCCAAATCTTTTCCACTAATAAACTAGTTGTTTTAAAATATTAAAACAACAACAATGCGATTAAGCCAGACTATTTTGAAAAAACAAAATTGCAAACGCTATCTCAATAAAAAACGCCACAATGTTTATAAAATATAAACTATAAAATGTAAATTATAAAATAAAATAAAATTTAAAATATGTAATATAAGATATAAAATAAACAGCTGACGCACGTTTCGTGTTTTGTTTCACTGTCAAACATCTTCAGTTTGGTCTATAATTTAACAATGAATCGTCTTACAAACGAACAACATCTTACAACAACGAAGATCCACTTTTTTTATCGAAAAATTGTGTTCAGCGACGAACTAATTTTTGGCTCAATGGGCACGTTAATAAGCAGAATTGGCCGACTAGATCGTGCGATTTAAGGCCTTTAGACTATTTTTTGTGGGGCTATGTTAAAGCTCATGTATATACACACATGCCCGCTTCAATTGACACATTGGAAGACAACATTGATGCATTTATTCACGAGATATCGGCCGAAATGTTGGAAAAAGTATGCCAAAATTGGACTAAGTGGATGGACCATTTGAGGCGCAGTCTGGACCGTACTATCGATTCAAATAAAGATTTCATCCATTTTTCTGAATTTTATGTGTTTGCTTTTGAAAAACTTTCCTATAGTTCTTAAAAAATCACCCGTTAAAATATGAAATAACAAGTAAACAAGTAAAAAATTATCAGTCGGTTTTGCCAACAGAGATATACCCTCAGCCTGTGAATATTGAAACAATGTTGATTAGGATTAAATATCAATAGTTTATACTTGAAGGAATGGATCGACATTGACCATTATAGAAGTGGATCTCCAGCCACTACATATGGTGCCATAGGGGGTTTTTACACCCTTCAGGCTGTTTGCTCAAGCAGTATGGACTTGCCCCTGAAAAAAAACTTTTACCATCGTAATTGAGGCAGCGAATGCAAGTTGCTTCAACAAAAATCAAAGTGATTCGATATCAGGTCTTAACCGAAATTTTGTGTGGGAGGTACCGGATGGAGTGCACAAATATAGTCCATATTTAAACCTGATCTATATCTGGTAGATTTATTAGGATGTGTAAACTATGGACCAAATCGGCCACTCTCATCAAGAGTTATCGTGCGCACAAACTTTTCGAACTTTTGTGGGGGAGGTACCAGAAGGAGTGGACCGATGTAGCTCATCTTCGAACTTAAACTAAGTTTGGGCAAAATATTATATAATTGTTCCACAAACATCCCAGGCGGGACAGGGGAGACTTCTCTCATATCAATGAGTGCACCCCGATTCATATTAGCTCAATGATATGGGACCTACTGTTTATCGCCGAGTCCGAACGGCGTGTCTAAGACACCACTTGTAGAGAAGTTGTACAAGGCTGAAATACTCAGAAAATGTCGCCAACATTACTGAGGGGTATTTTGCCACCGTTGAAAAGTGTTTGATGTTGACTGGCCGGGGAATCGAACCCACGATCTTTAGCGTGCAAGGCGGGTGTGCATACCATTGCACCACGGTGGCACCCAAAAAAATATTACGAAAGCCAAAATTTGAACCGAATCGGTTCATCCGTTCGAGAGTTATCGTGCGCTCCAACCAGCAGGACAGACAGACAAACAGACGGACGGACGGACATGGCTAGATCGACTCCAAATTGTCTGAAACACATTTCGTCCAAACATACTTGGGGTCTAAAACCATTATTTCGATGAGGCACATTTTCATCGTATCAAAGTATATTTACCCTCCTTAGCCTAAAGGCTGAGGGTATAAAAATGGAGACAAAATCCTCAAAATACTTGAAATCGGGTGTTACTGTTATATGGGGGCTATAGGAAAAAATGCGCCCATATTATTTTTGGTTTCATATTCATGTATTGTCATCCAAATCCGAATAGTGTGCGAAGTGTTAGTTCCATTGGTCAACCGCAACTGTGTGAAAAATGAGTTACCAGATTTGAAAAGCAAATTTGATAAAACACTGTAAAAGGCTGGAAACAGTGTAAAAATTGACCAATATTGGTTTTGATTTCATATCAATGTATTGTCAGCCAAATCTGAAAAGTGTGCAATGTTTTAGTTCAATTGGTCAACTGCAACTGTGTGAAAAACGAGTTGAGTTGCCGCTGAAAACAGGATACGTATTTTCATGAATTTCGAAGATGTCGGGGTACTTCACTTTGTCATTTAAAAAAAACCTTTTTTTTATGGAAAGAAAATTTTACCACGCCTACTTTTTCAATTTAAATTTTTATACCCTCAGCCTTTAGGCTATGAAGGGTATATACACTTTCATACGGGCAAAATGTGACTCATCGAAATAATGGTTTTAGACCCCAAGTATGTTTGAACGAAATGTGTTTCAGACAATTTGGAGTCGATTGAGCAATGTCCGTCCGTCTGTCTGTCTGTCTGTCTGGCTGGCTGGAGCGCACGATAACTCTCGAACGGATGAACCGATTCGGTTCAAATTTTGGCTTTCGTAATATTCTGCCCAAACTTAGTTTAAGTTCGAAAAAGAGCTATATCGGTCCACTCCTTCCGGTACCTCCCCCACAAAAGTTCGAAAATGTTCGGAAAATTTGTGCGCACGATAACTCTTGAAGGGAGTAACCGATATGGTCCATACTTTGCCCATCGTGGAGCGTGTACCAGACTTAGATCAGGTTTTAATATGGACTCAATTGGTCCACTCCGTCGGGTACCTCCCACACAAAAATTTGGAAAAGTTCAGTTTAGGACCATCTCTCGAATCGCTTTGATTTTTGCTTTAGCAACTTGTATTCACTGCCCTCCATACGACGGTATAAGTTTCATCAGGGGCAAGTCCATACTTCCTGAGAAAATAGCCTGAAAGTTGCAGAAAACCCCTATGACACCGTGTGAGGAGGTTGGAGGGCAAAATAATTCTCGAACAGGTCTGCCGATTCGGTCCAAAATTTGGTCTTAGTAATATTTTGTCCAAACATAGTTTAAGTTCGAAGATAAGCCATATCGGTCCACTCCTTCAGGTACCTCCCCCACAAAAGTTCAAAAATGTTCGGTAAAATTGTGCGTACGATAACTCATGAAGAGAGTGGCCGAATTGGACCTTACTTTACACATCTTAATATATCTACCAGATATAGATCAGGTTCAAATATAGACTATATTTGTCCACTCCATCCGGTACCTCCCACACAAAATTTCGGATACATGTTCACTTAAAGACCTGCTTTCGAATCACTTAGATTTTTGTTGTAGCAACTTGCATTCGCTGCCTCAATTACGATGGTAACAGTTTTTTTAGGGGCAAGTCCATACTTCTTGAGCAAACAGCCCGAAGAGTGTAAAACCCCCTATGGCACCATATGTTGTGACCATATGTGAGATCCACTTTCATAACGGTCAATGTCTATCCATTCCTTTAAGTATCTCCTCCGCAAAACTTTTGATCTTTAATCCTAATCAACATTTTTGTCGGTTCAAACGCCCAAAATTTTTAAATCCCCCTAAATACATACGTTTTTGGAAAAAAATTGTTTCAATATACACAGGCTGAGGGTATATCTCTGTCGGCAAAGCCGACTGATACTTTTTTACTTGTTATATAATAATATATAAAATATAATACATAAAATATAGAATATAAAATATAAAATAAAACAATTCGATTTAATTGAAACTAAAAATAATTTAAATACAGAACACATGACTAAATCAACAACAACTGCCATAGATAAATTTTGCATTTCATATTTGGCTTGGTGTTGAACAGATTTGCGTCTGTGTTTTTTGCGCTTAGTTATGCTAGCAGTACAACTAATTAGCACTCTGTGCGCATTCACAAAACCTCAATGCAAGGCAAACGCACCACTTCAAGTTTCATTAGCAAAAAAGTAGAAATCAACTATTCTTCCATAGCCGTCTCTTGAGGTATCGCAGTAACCAAAGTGGCTCGTGTTTGTGTTTTTTTGCAATGAACTGCATTTTCAAATAAGTAGTTGGCTATATTATAAATATATTCGAATTCAAATATGTATTGTAAATTTCCATAGAAGTGAAGAAGTTTTTAGCAGCTAGTTTTGCATGCAATTTTATGCGATTTGAATAACAACTGTAATTATTGGAAGCGCAGCAGCAAAGCGTACCTACAACGTGTAGTAGTTTTACACTCGTTGTTGCGTTCAAACAAGTAGTGTTAAAGATAAGGTTTTCTTGCATTCAAAATTACATTCGAAATTGAATGATGGAGTTTTATATGTAGCTGGAGTTACTCAATAGTAGCTATGCAGTACATAAAATTGAAATCGGTAGTCCACACTTTTAGTGAGAACTACTATTTCCGCTCCACTATGTATTCTTATTAAAGATCTAATCTAATGAACAAAATATTTATAAAAAACTAAATAAAATTTTAATTATGTATTTTTATTAATTATGTATTATTATTAATTATTTTTAATCATTATAATTAATTTCTATTTTTAGACATTCCACAATTTCTATAGGGTGTCATTGCATTCACTATTGCCACCACCAGTCATCTATTTCACAATTCATTGAATCTTAATTAAAATATCTACTTAGCGTAAGGAAAAATATTTTTGTATCTACAGCTGTTTTTTGATCGGAAGGTTTGATGTTGTTGCTACCGCAGTCATCATCATTTCCAATTAATTATATGTTAATTTCCCTCCGATTTAATTGCATAGTAATTTCTTGCGTATTTTCTAAGTTTTACAGTAACCCTGAATGCAAATGCAGCAAGCAAGCACAATATTTAAATAGTTGTGCGTTTTATGAGAGAGATATGCATTATTTAAAAAATCTCTAGCTTCAGGAAAGCAAATTGTCTGAGGGGAAAACACAAAAGCAGACTGAACAAAATGAAAAAAACAAAAAAAAACACAGAAGTAGCAGCATTTCAATTGTATATTTGTGCAATTGCAACAATATGCACACTGGGGCAATTTAAATATTTTCCATTCAAATTTTAGAAAGTTTTGCTAATGAATTATGGCGCGTTTGTTTCTTAAGTCTTTCGTTTATGGTGGCAAAACGTATCGTTGTGAGTGTTTGTTATATGTACATAATTGCGTATTTAATGAAGAGAAATGAAATTCAGCAAATGAATGCATTTGCAGCTCATTATTTGAGTGTATATACATATTTGTAATTATAGGTTACTGGGAAATATTATGTGAATATTACAATTATTATTGTTAGTGGCAACATATTTGTTCGCAAATAGTCCGCTAAATTGGATGTTGATGTGTTATCCAACAGCAAATAAACCAGTCAAATAATATCAAAAAGGAGTGCGAAGAGAAACATGAAAAAAATCAACTTTATAAATATTATTTATAGAGCGTCAAAAATACCATGGAACGGTTCATAGTGGTGTTATAGGCCGCATAAATATTAACTTCTGTACTAATTTCTAAAAGTTTAAGAAGTGGTTTTAAAGTATTTAAGTGCAAAATTTTGAACTTTGTTTGGGAGAGGTGTCAGAAGCAGTTTAAATATAAACAAGTAAAAACGACGCTAAGTTCGGCCAGGCCGAATTTGTTATACACTCCGCCACTAGTTGTATTGAAGTAAAATGAAACAATTAGTTTCCTTTCGTTTATGAAGAAGACTAAATATCAGATTTTAGCAAATTCGGTAAAACAATGTGACTAACCTTCAAAATACCGAAATTCGGGAGGTACCATTCCATGGGGACTATATCAAAACGTCTATCTATACCTACAAATTTCTGGCGGAATGTTTCCAATATTTCGGTAAAACCTTCAGAATATCGAAAATCAAGAGGTACGCTTCTATGGGGGATATAGAAACCAGCGGACCTATACTGATAATTATCTTCTGGAAAATTTTATAACCCCATGGAAGACTAAATAACAAATTTCAGTCTTTCGGTGGGATATCGGCGTCACAACCTTCAGAATTACGAAAATCGGGAGGTAAGGTTTTATGGGGCTATATCGAAACGTGGACCTATACCAACGAATTTCGATGAGAAAGGCTTTTACCTCCAACAAAGGCTAAATACCAAATTTCAACCATTTCGGTGGGTTGCTGTGGTCACAACCTTCAAAATACCGAAAATAGGTAGGTACCGTTCTATGGGGGCTATATGAAGGTGTAGACCTATACCAACAAATTTCTGGGAGAAAGTTTTATACCCTCAACGAGGACTAAGTACCAAATTTCAGCCATATTGGTGTGATAACGAGGCTAAAACCTTCCAAATACCGAAAATCGGGTGGTACCGTTCTATGGGGGCTATATGAAGGCGTGGCCCTTACCGACACATTTCATATGAAACGTTTAATATCCAAAATGAATACCAAATATCAGCAAATATCAGCGGTGGAATATGGAGGCCACAACCTTCAAAATACCGGAAATAGGGAGGTACCGTTCTATGGGGGCTATACTAAGGCGTGGACCTATACCGACAAATTTCAAATAGTAAAATTAAATCCCCAAATGAAAACCAAATACTAAATTTCGGTCACTTCGGTGGAATATTGAGACCGCAACCTTCAAAATACCGGAAATAGGAAGGTACCGTTCTATGGGGGCTGTACTAAGGCGTGGACCTATACCCACATGTTTCTGGGGGAAAGTTTTATACCCTCAACGAACACTAAATACCAAATTTCAGACATTTCTAAGGAATATTGAGGCCACAACCTTCAAACTACCGAAAATCGGGATGTACCGTTCTATGGGTGTTATATGAAGGCGTGGACCTATACCGACAAATTTCTGGGGGAAAGTTTCACCCCCAACAAAGACTATGTACCAAGTTTCAGCCATTTCGATGTGATAATGAGGCTAAAACCTTAAAAATACCGAAAATCGGGTGGCACCGTTATGTGGGGGCTATTTCAAAACGTGGACCGATATAGCCCATTTGTAATACCAAACATCCTAGCAGTAATAGAAACTTCTATACCAAATTACAAAACTCTATCTTAACAAGTAAAAAATTATCAGTCGGCTTTGCCGACAGAGATATACCCTCAGCCTGTGTGAAGGTGCCCTAAAGAGAAGATCGATATGAACCATTTTGGAACTTAAACTACACTTGGATAAAATATGAGGAGATCTTTGGATCCCCTTTGCCAAATCGGCATGCCCGTTTTATAGATATAGTGCGTACCACTTTAGTGACATTTTTTAAACTTTTGTGGGGGAGGTGCCCGAAGTAGTGGGCCGATATGGCTCACCTTCGAACTTAAGCCAAGTTTGGACAAAATATTACGAAAGCTAAGCTTTGGACCGAATTGGCTTATCCGTTCGTAACTTACCGTCCGCTCAAGCTACTGATGTCGTTGGGGTTTTACAGCTTTCGGGTCATTTTCTCAGGAACTATAGATTTGGCCCTGAAAAAACTTGTTCCGTCGTAATGGGGATAACGAATACAAATTGCTGCAACAGAAATCAAAGGGACTCGAGAGTTGCTCTTAAACTGCACTTTTCGGAAATGTTGTGTGCGAAGTACCCGAAGGAGTTGACATATATAGTCCATATTCGAGCCTAATCTATGTCTCGTAGAAATGTTACGATGTTCACAGTATGGACCAACTCGGTTACTACCTTCGAGAGTTACCGTGCACACCATTTTAGCGAAAAGCTTAGAACTTTTGTGAGGGAGGTACAATATGGAGTGGACCGATTTTCTCAGGAAGTATGGACTTGCCCTGATGAAACATGTACATTGAATACAAGTTATTACAATAAAAATCAAAGCGATTCGAGATTAGGCCCTAAACTGAACTTTTCCGAAATTTTGTGTGGAAGCTACCCGAAGGAGTGGACCAATTGAGTCCATATTGGAACCTTATTTAAGTCTGGTAGAAGTTTCACGATGTGCAAAGTATGGACCAACTCGGTTACTTCCTTCAAGAGTTATCGCACAAATTTTCCGAACAATTTCGAACTTTTGTGGGGGAGGTACCGGAAGGAGTGGACTTATATAACCCATCTCCGAACTTAAACTAAGTTTGGACAAAATATGAAAGCCAAATTTTGGACCGAATCGGTTGATCCGTTCGAGAGTTATCGTGCGCTCCAGCCAGACAGACAGACGAACGTACATGGCTCAATCAACTCCAAATTGTCTGAAACACAGTTCGTCCAAACATACTTGGGGTCTAAAACCATTATTTCGATGAGGCACATTTTGCCCGTATGCAAGTGTATATACCCTCTTTAACCTCAGTCGGGCCGAACTTTTAATACGCTCCACCACGAACTTTATTGAAATAAATAGGAATAATTAGTTACCTTTCTTTTATGAGAGCACTAAGCTCTTCATGCAAGTGAAGGGGTTATTCCTTGGAGGACACATTATATTGAAACTTTTCTACGATCTACCCATTGAAGTCCAAAATACCATGTTAAATCCACTTCACATCTCACATGAGGAGTCATCTTTGTTCTTTCCAAAACATGGACCAATATTTACAATTTTCGAATTTTGTATCCTCTGACAACACACAATATCAAAATACAGTGATCTCGGTTGGGATATTCAAGCCTCAACCTTCGAAATGCCGAAAATGAGGGCCATACGAAGACGTGGACCTATACCGCCAAATTTGTTGTGGAATGTTTTATACCCCCAACAAAGACTAAATACTTAATTTCAGCCATTTCAATGAAATAATGAGGCCACAACTTTGAAAATACCGCAAATCGGGAAGTACCCTTTTATGAGGACCGTATAAAACATGGATCTATACTTATTATTCTCTTGTGGAGTGTTTAATACCCCTTTAAAAACTAAATACGAAATTTCACCTTTTTCGATTGTATAATGACGCTGAATTCCTCAGAATACCGAAAATTGGGTGGGACTGATCTATGGAGGCTTTATGAAGACGCGGAACTATACCGAAAACTTTCTGGTGTAAACTTTTATACACCCAACAAAGACTTAAACCAAATTTAAGCCATTTCGGTAGAGGCCACACCTTCAAAATGCCGAAAATCAAAAATATTTAGGGGGCTATACCAAACGTGGACTGATCTAAAATATTTCGATCTAAAAATCTGAGGGGAAGCAACTTAAATATTTCGATCTATATGTTGATTTCAACAGACAGACGGATTGGACTTCTTGTCACTGAATTCCACGTACGACTGGCATCCACAGATATATATATAGTTATTTACCCAACGTTTCAAATTTGTCTGCTCAATGACCTCAAACAGCGTAAAGTGATTGACAGAATCAAAGGCATTTGAAAAGTCGACCGCCAAACACTGGCCTATGGCACGGCTTGCTCTGGTTGAGTCCTCGATTAATATGTGTTAATGGTGGGCAATTTCTATTTCTGACACTGGGGATAAGTAAAGCCTCGAGAGTCTTTGCTACCGGCGACAAACGCGAATCGGGTCTGTACGATTCACCTTTGCTGTCATCATTGTCTTGGTATCAGTAGCGGGATCACCGCGGGTGACTAGCGACAGATTTAGAACTTTGTTGATATACTCAACTCCCGGCTGGTCCAGCTGTTGTAGCATTTCCATGCACCCAGAGAAGAAATTACACCAAACTGACCACATCCGTTTTTCCTGGAAGATACATTTCGGGCAAGTAAGCTATACTTGAAAGAGGGACGCTTGACCTTTCTATTGATGTCAATTGTGTTGGTGTACATGATAAGAAAACAGAGTTAAAGCCTAATATACCCAGTTTTTTCTTTGAAGTGTAATCATAAGCACGCTAGAGCTCGTAATTGTAGCTCAATAATCACGAAATTTTGTACGAGGTAGGAGATTAGGTAGAAAAAGGTGCCTACTATTTTGGATGATGATCTGATATTATTTAGCGGGTGAAATGTACCATTACTTTTGTATGAAAAATACAAAAAAAATATTTTTGATCTATATTTTATTTCCTGGAGCATATACCGGCATAGTAGGCTACATATGGAAAAATAACTACTGACCTGTCCTCCTGATGCATATTGCAATAACAGTTTAGGACCTGCACGCTAATCGCTTCGGCTATTATTGTAACAACTGCATTTGCTACCCCCCATATGACGGTACAAGTTTCATCAGGGGCAAGTCCATACTTCCTGAGAAAATAACCTGAAAGGTGAAAAAACCCCTACGATACCGTTTGTAGTGCTTTAAATGCAATAACTCTCGAACGGATCAGCCGATTCGGTCAAAAATTTGGCCTTGATAATATTTTGTCCAAACTTAGTTTAAGTTCGTAGATAAACCATATCGCACCCCACAAAAGTTCAAAAATTTTCGAAAAAATTGTGCGCACCATAACTCTTGAAGGGACTGACCGCTGTGGTCCATACTTTACACAACCTAATATATCTACCATATATAGATCAGATTCGAATATGGACTTCGTGTACCCATCACACAAAATTTCGGATAAGTTCACTTTAAGACCTGCTTCGTATCGCTTTGATTTTTGTTGAAGCAACTTACATTCGGTGCCTCAACTACGACGGCAAAAGTTTTTTAGGTGCAAGTCCATACCCAACAAAATGTTCGATGCCAAAGATGCCATTCAATCATGGGTGAAAGTGATCAGGCATGTCATCTTTTTAGCATCTTCATCGATGAATTTTATATGAGCAAGGAGCCCAAAAGATGTTATACATTTTTGGATCCAAAGCATGTCATTTACACCAATGCTTTGACATGTCATTTTCACCAATGCTTTGGCATGTCACCAACAGAGTTCGAAAATAAACAGTACACTAACATAGTGTACCGCTCCGAGAACAGTATCACTAAAATATTTTTAGCGTTAGTGTTCCGGAACACAAACACTAAAAAATATTTTAGTGATACAGTTCCGGAGCACAACGATAAACGTAGTGTTCCACATTTTGGTACACTAAAAACGTTGGGTACCGCAGTCGGAACACTAAAAATCGTAGTGCTCCGCAGTCGGAGCACTAAAAATCGTAGTGCTCCGCAGTCGGAACACTAAAAATCGTAGTGCTCCACAGTCGGAACACTAAAAATCGTAGTGTTCCGCAGTCGGAGCACTAAAAAATCGTTGTGTACCACATGTCGGAACACTAAAAAATAACGTAATGATAATGTACCACACACGAGTTTATTATGATTTGCGAGAAAAATTATATATTTATAATTTTTGAGATAAGTACAAATTAAGACATAAAAACTCAGATACACCTCTTAAATCCACGTATGTATACATATTAATTAATTACGTTGGGATCTTAAGTAGAAAATATGAAAAACATTGATGCGGTTGTTGTACATTGGCGCACTACAAATTGTAGTGTTCTGACTGTGGATACATGAGTTTATTATGATTTGTGAGGAAAATTAAATATTTTATAGTTTTTTTAATAAATACAAATTAAAAAATAAAATTTAATAGAACACGTGAAAAACGACTGATTTGATTTTTGGACAATGGATCAATAAAAATCGTAGTGTTCGATTACGGAGCACTAAAAATCGTAGTGTTCAGACTGCCGGATCACTAAAAATCGTAGTGTTCCGACTGCCGGATCACTAAAAATTTTAGTGTTCCGACTGCCGGATCTCTAAAAATCGAAACAATGGACTGAAGCTGGAGGAAGTGCCCCAAAGAAGGCAAAAACAATTCAATCGGCTGATAAGGTTATGGCAAGGTTATGGGACTTCAAAGGTATTTTATTGATTGACTATCTGCAAAAGGGTAAAACAATAAATTCAGAGTACTATTGCAACCTTTTGGATCAATTAAATGTACAAATTCGAGAAAAACGTCCTGGCTTACAACACAAAAAAATAATTTTTCAGCATGACAACGCACCAGCGCACAAGAGTGTTTTTACAATGGCTAAAGTCAACGAATTAAAGTACGAGTTGCGACCACCCACCTTATTCTCCTGATTTAGCTCCAAGTGTCGTTTACTTGTTCCCAAATTTAAAAAAATTCCTAGCTGGCAAGCGTTTTACCTCAAATGAAGATGCAATTACAGTTGTAAACCAATATTTTGAAGACCTTGAGGAAAACTATTTTAATCAAGGGATAGAATTGCTAGAAAAGCGTTGCACAAAGTGTATTGAAGTTTCAGGAGATTATATTGAAAACTAAAAATATTTTTGAAAAACTAACTATTCTCTTTCATTAATAGGCTAAAAATTTTCCGAACCGCCCTAGTATTGCACGTGGTACACTACGATTTTTAGTTATCCGGCAGTCGGCACACTACGATTTTTAGTGATGCGGCAGTAGGAACACTACGATTTTTAGTGCTCCACAACCGAAAACCACGATTTTTTTTATTTTTAGTGATCCAGCAGTCGGAACACTACGATATTTAGTGCTCCACAGTCGAATACTACGATTTAGTGCTCCATTGTCCAAAAATCAAATCAGATATTTTACACATTTACTTCTAATTTTTATTTATTAATATGTGTTTATTTATCCTAAAAACATAAAATATTTAATTTCCCTCATAAATCATAATAAACAGATGATTACCTTAACGTTACTTTTTAGCGTTTCGGCTCGTGGTACGCTACAATTTTTAGAGTTCCGACGGTCGGAACACTACGATGTTTAATGTTCTGCAGTCGAACACTACGATTTTTAGTGCTCCATTGTTTCGATTTTTAGAGATTCGGCAGTCGGAACACTACAATTTTTAGTGATCCGGCAGTCGGAACACTACGATTTTTAGTGATCCGGCAGTCGGAACACTACGATATTTGGTGCTCCATTGTCTAAAAATCAAATCAGATGTTTTACACATTTTCTTCTAATTTTTATTTATTAAATAATAGTTTAATAAATAATTTATTAAATAATAAATAAATACATATTTATTTATTCTAAAAACATAAAATATTTAATAAACACATAATAAACAGACGATTACCTTAACATTATTATTAGCGTTTCGGCTCGTGGTACGCTACAATTTTTAGTGTTCCGACGGTCGGAACACTACGATGTTTAATGTTCTGCAGTCGAACACTACGATTTTTAGTGCTCCATTGTTTCGATTTTTAGAGATTCGGCAGTCGGAACACTACAATTTTTAGTGATCCGGCAGTCGGAACACTACGATTTTTAGTGATCCGGCAGTCGGAACACTACGATATTTGGTGCTCCATTGTCTAAAAATCAAATCAGATGTTTTACACATTTTCTTCTAATTTTTATTTATTAAATAATAGTTTAATAAATAATTTATTAAATAATAAATAAATACATATTTATTTATTCTAAAAACATAAAATATTTAATAAACACATAATAAACAGACGATTACCTTAACATTATTATTAGCGTTTCGGCTCGTGGTACGCTATGATTTTTAGTGTTCCGACAGTCGGAACACTAAGATTTTTAGTGCTCCGACAGTCCAAAAACCAAATCAGATGTTTTTCACATTTTCTTTTAATTTTTATTTATTAAAAAAAAAAAATATATATATATATATATATATATATAATATTTAATTTCCTCAGAAATCATAATAAATTAATGTATGGTTCATTACCTTATAGTTTCAAAACGTGGTACGAAACGATTTTTAGTGCTCCGGCACGACGATCTTTCTGCTTCATTCCACAAAAACTAAATATTGTTTTTTCATAATTTTGTCCATATTTCGCAATGTGTTTAACTAATTTAAACATACATAGATGTAACAGTTTATCTTAATTTTTATTAATCAAATTTAACCAAATATTTCATTTTCCTAAGAAAACATAATTCCTTTGTTATTTTTTAGTGTTCCAACACGTGGTGCACTACGATTTTTAGTGATCCGGCAGTCGGAACACTACGATTTTTAGTCCTCCGCAGTCGGAACACTACGATTTTTAGTCCTCCGCAGTCGGAGCACTACGATTTTTAGTGCTCCGGCAGTCGGAACACTAAAATTTTTAGTGCTCCGCAGTCGGAGCACTACGATTTTTAGTCCTCCGCAGTCGGAGCACTACGATTTTTAGTGCTCCGGCATGCGGTACACTACGATTATCGTTGTGTTCCGGTACAGTATCACTAAAATATTTTTTAGTGTTTGTGTTCCGGAGCGGTACACTATCGTTGTGTACCTATCCACCTTGGTACGGTACAGAACGGTACGGTACGATACCATAGTGTTTATTTTCGAACACTGATTCCAACAGGAATACCCGTCAATGGAAGAAGAAAAGATCTCGTTTATATTGATGAAAAGTATGTTGGCGTAAGTGAGCAAACCGAGATATTGCAAAATTCAGTAATAAACCCAATTTTTCCATTTTTTGTAATCACGCTACAAGTAGGAATTTTGATCGGATGGTGACGAAATTTTGGGGGTAGATGGGGGCCCCACAAATGAAGAAGCCTATTGATTTTGGTGATAGTCGGATAATATTTAGGGGTCGGAATGGGGAAAAACTCATTTGGAGAAAAATTCAACGTTTTATTCTTTGTGAATATATCGGCTTCTAGTAGTGGTATTCCAACGGCAAAGCCTGTAAATGGAAGAAGAAAATATTACGTTTACATTGGTGTAAAGCAGGTTGGCGAAGGTGGTCAAACAAGGGAGATACCACAATAGTCGATAATGCATCGAATTCTTCCATTTTTTGCAATCAAGCTACAGGTCGTAATTTTGATCGGATGGTCACGAAATTTTGGTTGCTTATGGGGGTCCCAGAGACAAAGAGGCATATTATTTTTGGTGGCAGTCGGTTTATATTCCCTAAAAGAAATGTTTACCAGTGAAAAGCTTATGCACAGGGGTAGTGGTGTAGGGTATCACATGGTCGGCCCCATCCCGACTATAGCCTTTGCTCACTTGTTTTTATGTAGTTTTGGAGTTTGTTTTGTTTCCCTATGACTATTTTTGCATAGTAAGATAATCGTTACTTTTGTTTTTGACCTTTTGTATTAACATCATAAGGCAATTCATACCTTGTACCCCCTCAAGAGGAGAAAAAAGGGGGAATGCTACGCTCATGGTTTCTTAACACAATCTTCGCAGCAGCACGATGCTTTAACCAGCGCATTAGCTTAATATTTACACTGGAAATATCTTTGGCCACTTTCCACATACAAGTGGATCCACTGTAAAATGTCTCTATTACGTTGTTTTTAGAATATTTTTCAAAGACAATTTAATAAATATGCCAATAATGTGGTGAAATGCTAAATATGAGAATAAACTGCCCGTGTGAACAGTGTTTTAAATACATGTTGCAGAAGGTATGTTATAAAATACCACTGAAACAACATGAAATATGTATTTTAGAGTTTCAACACTGCGTTGCAATTCCCTAAGAAACAAATCTCTGCATCCAATTTCCCTAAGAAAGAAATCTTTGCATCTCATTAAAATTCGCCTATTGTTCATTTCGGATTGTATACAAGTGTTTAGAATAATCATTAGCATTAATAACCATAAATCCTTGTACACACAAATCCATAGATCCTTATTAGCAAAAATTTGTTTGCATTTTCACACGCTGCTTCGTTACACTTTACATTGGGCAATCACTTGAATTTTTCATGCAAATACATCATTTTTGCATAAAGGAAAGACAATATTTTTTACATAGAGAAAATGACATAAGAAGAACAACGAACCACCCTTAAAGGCAGGACAAAGGACAAATTACATGAAACTGCATGAAATATTTTACTAGTTTTTCTTATTCTGATGGGAAATTTCAAACGCAATCACCTGCACGAACATTTCTTATGCAAGTCAAGGCAATGAGAGAGGAAGATATGACAAGCATAACAAATCTCTAAAGGCGGCTAGGCAGGTATTGCTCTTACAAAGGATAATAACATTTACAATGTTACAAAGTAATGTTTCAGGTAGTTTTTTGGCTTAAGACAAATAGAATGGAATTGTTTGTCATGATAATAATAATGATGATGATGACGATAGTAAATATGCACACACACACAAACACTAGCATACTCCCAAAATCCTTTAAATAGTTTCAATTTATTTAAATTGCACTTTCACTTTTGCCAGTAAACGATTTGAAACGCTCGCTTCCGAGCATTCTTCCATCTAAAAATTATGTTCTAGTTCATATGCATACATCAACATTATTGGATGGATGGAAGGGGGAGAGATGAATGAGTACGGATGATGACAATAACCAAAATACCTTTGAGAAACTAAACAAAATCTTTTGTATGAACGCCAGTAAATGCAAAAGGAAATCAGCAGTCAGCAAGCAACCAGTCATTGTTCGCCGAAGAAACACTTGCCCCTTGCCAAGCAACGTGGGAACATTGATTTTTTTCCCTTGAAGTATGTAGAAAATTTCCTCAAAAAATTTTTGTTTCTTAGAGTACAAATATTGTTTTTGCAAATCCTTATTGTAAGCAAAGGATATGTATGGCTATGTGAGTGTGTGTTTCTTTTTGGCTTCAAATAGTCAAAAAACAAATAATATTCAAACAAGGCAATGATTGTTTTTATTACCCAGGAATTGTGAGTTTCTAGTTTTCTCAATCATCATAATTCTTTGGAGGGAAAGAGTAAAGAAGGGCCATCGGGAAATGGTAAGGTGAACAAACACACAACCTGCTGATTTAATTGTAATTCAATGTAAGGCAAATGATAATAATAAGGATGTTGGCCATACATCCTTTTATCTTTATGTGTCTGCCACGACGAAATACTGATAATAGTTAATAAAACGAAATTGTATAGAAATTTAATTTCCAACTGTAGAGGACATTATCCTCCCCTGTTTTAAGAAATTGCCCTAGTTTGGTTTGTAGTTTATTACAGGAGTCCACGATTGGGTTGTGCGTTTTGTAAAAATGTTTTGTTTTTTTGTGAACATGTGTAAGGTTATTATTTAAGATTGGTATTTTGAAAAATTTTTATGGATTTTGTAATTATGATTTTTATTGTTTTCTCTTCTTTTTGTTATCTTAGCGGATATCGTTTGAAATAATTTGATTGACTGGTCAAAAGATGAAAATCAATAATCATATTTGTTATACATCATAAAAGTATTGCATTACTTCGTAGATGTAAGGAGGATTGTTTTTGTGATTTCTGCTTATCATTATTCTTAAAATTACAAGAAACCCTACACAGATTATGAAAGAAGACCCAAAAAAGAAGACACGTGTATCGGCGTTTTGAAAGTTTACGTCGGGAAGTAAACTAAATAGGTCACAAAATATAATTTATTGAAGTTATATTGTAAATACATATTTCATTTATTCGGCGACTTATATTGAAATTTTGATGGAGATTATTTTTGTCTTTGACGTCTTCTATCTAGAATGAAGTTTTGTGGGACAAAACTTAATAAACTCAGATAAAGTACAACATTAACCCTAAAACGTGATTTTACTTTTTGCAGATTTCTGACGTTAAGGTACGATTTAGAGTTTTGGTGTATTCGGGGACCTATAGTAAAATTTTACGGCAAATAATTTTATGGTATATTTTGATCTGATATGATCACATTTTAAAGGAGTTTTTAAAAGTTTTTGAAAAAATGGACCAAAAAGACCCTTTTAGTGACTCGCATGAGGGTTAATTTTTTCACAAAAGGATACCCCGCGTTGTTGTAAGTAATATTGTCAAAGACACTTTATACCTAAAATGCAAGGATTCCAAGGAATCTGATGTCGAATATTTCAAAACTTGTAGAAATGGGTTGGACTTGCCGCGCCCATTTAGGTTACTTCTCGACGTAAACTTTCAAAACGCCGATACACGTGTCTTCTTTTTTTTTCGGTCCTCTTTCATAATCTGTGCGGGGTTTCTTGTAATTTAAAAAAAATTCGATTTTGTTGTACAGTGTAATTGAGCCCTCTTTTTACCAGACATAGAAATGATTGATCTCATCATTTATGCTAACGAGGGACAAAATGTGTGTCATACGGACAAAATGTGCCTCATCGAAATAATGGTTTTAGACCCCAAGAATGTTTGGACGACATGTGTTTCAGACAATTTGGAGTCGATTTAGTAATGTCTGTCCGTCTGTCGGCTTATGTTATGTTAGCTTATGCGCACGACCGATTAGGTCCAAAATTTGGCTTTCGTAATATTTTGTTCAAATATAGCTTAAGTTCTAAGATGGGTTATATCGGTCCACTCCTTCCGGTACCCCCACCACAAAAGTTCAAAAATGTTCCGAAAATTTGTGCGCATGATAACTCTTGAAGGGAGTAACCGATTTGGTCCATACTTTGCGTATCGTGAAATTTCTACCAGGCTTAGATGAGATTTCAATATGGGTTCAGTCTGTCCACTCCTTCGGGTACCTCCCACACAAAATTTCGGAAAAGTTCAGTTTAGGACCTGCTCTCGAATCGCTTTGTTGTTTGTTGTAGGAACTTGTATTCACTGCCACCCATACGACGCTACAACTTTCATCCGGGGCAAGTCCATAATTTCTGAGAAAATAGCCTGAAAGTTCCAGGAAACCTCTGTGACACCGTGTGTAGTGGTTGGAGCGCAAGATAACTCTCGAACGGATCTTCCGATTCGGTCCAAAATTGGGCCTTCGTAATATTTTGTACAGACGCAGTTTAAGTAGGAAGATAAGCCATATCGGTCCACTCCTTCAGATACCTCCCCCACAAAAGTTAAAAATTTTTCGGAAAAATTGTGGGCACAATAACTCTTGAAGGGAGGGACCGATTTCGTCCATACTTTACACATCCTAATATATTTACCAGATATAGATCAGGTTCGAATATGCAATATATTTGTCCACTCCTTCGGGTATCTCCACTTTAAATCGTGCTCTCGAGTCACATTGATTTTTGTCTCTATCACGACGATAAAAGTTTTTCAGAGGCAAGTCCACACTTCTTGAGAAAAGAGCTCAAAAGGTGAAAAAAACCAGATGACAGCATATGTAGTGCCTGGAGAGCACTATAACCGGTATAATGCTGGTCTACAAACTCCAGTATTTCCCCTACACAGTGGTCGAAATCACTTATCTAGTGGAGCGAAATTAATAACTTGGAAACGAATGGAGATATCTTTCTGAAATTTTGCACAAACTCAGTCTGTGCCCGTGGGTAATATTGTACTAAATATGAACAATATCGGTTAATATTTTGGTACCTCCTGATATTCGGTATTTTAAGGATTTAAGCCACCTTTTCCATCCAAATTAGTTGTAATTTGGTACTTAGGATTTCTAGTGACCTTTCTCGCCCACCAAAGTTCAACATTTGTGCAGTTTAGGGTCTGTGCAGTCTACAGATCCTTTGGACATGTATACCGATGCTGTTCGTTGTGGTCCTGTTTACAGTGATATTATGTTTTCCGTTTATAAGTTCATGCTTCCTGGTCCATACGATGACCTCTGAAATGACTAGTGGGCGAGATATCTATCGAGAAGCTATGACTCCCAAAATAAGATACACTTCCATAATGGACTATGTCGGTCCATTCCGTTAAGTACCTCGTCCGCAAAACTTTTGAAATTTAATCCTACTCCAAATATTTGTCGGCAAGTTGAAATGTCCAAAAAGGGCCACAAAATTCTAAATACATTGATCGAATGTAGATGTCCGTAGATGAAAGTTTCAATTCACATAGTCTGAGGGCATATCTCTTTCGGCAAAGCCGACTGATACTTTTACACGTGTTTTCCAAAATTACAAGAAACAAATGAAAAAGTATCAGTCGGCTTAGCCGACAGAGATATACCCTCAGCCTGTGTGAGTTGATATGAATTCTAATAACGGCTGCGTAACCAAAATCATTTTCTCCAATAAATATGTATTATTCGGCTTATGAACTTTCCGATAAAAATATGTAATACTCTCCAGTGATGCAGAGGAGGTAGCTGAAGGAATGGATCGACATAGTCCATTTTGGAAGTGGATCTTATTTTGGTAGTCATTTCAGTTTGCCACCCTATAATTTCGAGGTTTTGGACCACCATGTCAGGAAGCATAGACTTGCCCACAAAAAAACATAGCATCGATGTAATCGGGACCACAAGGAGTAGTATCGATAAATTTTCCAAAGAATTTTGGAAAAGATCCTAAACTGCTGAAATTTTCTGGGGGAGGTACCCTAAGGAGAAGACCAATATGGGTCATTTTCGAATTTAAACTACATTTGGGCAAAATATTAGGATATCTAAAGTTTGGATCAAATGGGTAGATCTGTTCAACAGATATAGGGTGTACCATTTTAACGAAAATATTGGATCATTTTTGGGTGAGGTACCCGAAGGAGTCAACCGATATGGCTTATTTACGAACTTAAATTTGGTAAAAATATTATGAAGATCAAAGTTTGGACCGAATCGGCTGATCCTTTCGAGAGTTATGGTGCGCTCCAGCCACTATACATTGCACCATAGGGGTTTTTACACCATTCTGGCAATTTTCTCTTGTACCGTTGTTATGGGGGAAGCAAACAACAAAAATGAAAGCGTTTTGGGAGCAGGTCTTAAACTGAACTTTCCGAATAGTCCATATTCAAACTTTATCTAAGATTTGCATAAATATTATGATGTCCAAAGTATGGAACAAATAAGTTACTGCCTTCGAGAATCATCGTGCACACCATTTTAGTGAAAAGTTTTGACCTTTTGTGGGGTAGTATATTAAGGGTGGACCGATATGGTTCATCTTCGAACTCAAAATTAGTTTGGACAAAATATTTCGAAGGCCGAATTTTAGACCAAATCGGTTGAACAATTCGAAAGTTATCCTTACGGGCCATGTTCTCACGAAATATGGACTTGTCCTTGATAAAACTTGAACCGTCGTATTGGAGGCAACGAATACAAGTTGCTACAAAAAAAATCAAAGCGATTCGAGAACAGGTCCTAAACTGAACTTTTCCGAAATTTTGTGTGGTAGGTACCCGAAGGAGTGGACCGATAGAGTCCATATTGAAACCTCATCTATATCTGGTAGAAATTTCACGATGTGCAAAGTATGGACCAAATCGGTACCTGAAGGAGTGGACCGAGATAGTTATCCTTTCGAGAGTTATCGTGCGTTCCGACTACAAATTGTTTGAAACACATTTTGTCCAAACATACTTGGGGTCTAAAACCATTATTTCGATGAGACACATTTTGCCCGTATATACCGTCGTTAGCATAACTGCTGAAGGTATAAACATGTGGCCAGATTATGATATACTGAAGACTTCATTTATCTGACGTCTCTCTTTGGTCCATTTAGTACATAAAGTGACCTTCGTTATAAGCGTAAACGTGTGAAAATATTGCGGAAGAAGTACGTGAAGGCAGTTCGTCATGGAACATGATCTATGATGGTGGATCCCCCCTATCGATAGTTATTGTGTCCCCCAGCCATGGCCACCGTAAAATTTTTTTTAGACCATATTAAGAACATACCCACGAAAAACATTACATTGCTGTAATCGGGACCCTAAGGACTGTATTTGCTTTACTTTTTAGCAGGATACTCGCACTTTAGAGAAAATGTTCAGTTCTGTGGGGGAGATACTCGAAAGTGTTGTTCGAAATAGTCTATCTTTGAACTTGATTTATGTTTGAGAAGACTATTACTACACAGCAAAAATACTCATTACAAAACCTCTTACTAGCCCATTATTTTAACAAGGGCATCACGCGCGATATATGTGATTATTTTTTTGGCCTATTGATTACTTATTTATGTACATATTTTACATTCAAAAAATTTCCACTTATTTTGAGGGACATGCCTTTGTTAAACAATGGGTTAGTAGGTGGTTTTCTATTGAATATTTTTTCTGGGTATCTGCAAAAGTTGGAGCAATCTCAGTCACAGCATTCGTTAGGATTTATACTCAATAGGTATGAACATGCATTCTAAAAAATTCTATCGTTTAAACCGCAGGAACTACCTACCCATCCTAAAAATGGCCTTTCGATTGGATTTAGAGCTTTCCGGATCATATCTCAGGAGGCATGTATATGCCACGAAAAATGGTATAAAATTGTAAATAGTACCACAAGGACTGACTACCTTAAGTGAACATTACAAACGGATCCTTGAATTTCCCTTAATCAAGACCAGAAGGGCTATTTTCGATAAAGATTCTGGCCTAGGCAGGCCTAGGTTAACGATTTTCGTCGCCAGAAGATGCCTCAATCAAGCCATTGTAAACAACCCAACAAATATTGTGGACAAACGTCCAGGTTTTGATATAGCCCCCTATTGAGGTACCACCCGATTTCAAGCATTTTGGGGATATTATCTTAATTTTTAGCCCAATTTGGCTGTTACTTGGCATTCCTAAAGGGATTTCTCAAATAAAACGCTTGCAAAAATGATGACAAAAATAGAAAAAAACGGCAAGCGTTTTATTTGAGAGATGCCATCATGAAGAAGAATATATTTATTGAGGCTAAGAGAAAAATTATTGTGTAGTTTTTAGTGCATTTACAAATAAAACACTATAACATATTTTTTTAATTACTTTTTTTAATTTGCCTCTCATCTCTATCACAAAGTCTTCATAATGAACAATGGAAGAAAAAATGTGGTAAAGAACATTGTTTTGATACTCCAAAAAGGTCTTATGATTTTAAACGATGCCTGTAACTAGGAAAATGGGGCAATACAGAAACTTTTTCACCTTTGTCCGATCCATTATTTTCTGAATCTAAATAAAACATTGAAAATCACATTGTTCTATATTAGTGTAGGCTAACGCTTTCACCTTTAGAAGTTATTTTAGATATGTAGATATTGAAAATGTTACGTATTTTACAGTAATGTTTATTTTAAGAATTCAGATTCTCCTTTTTAGTGTGAACTTCAATTAAAAAGTAAGTTGATCAATTCGTTTTCTTCTCATTTATTTTATATACTTCGATCAAAGCATGATTGTCAAAAATTCGTTATTTAATTTATGTGAGTGTTTCAACTTGATCTTTAAAATCAATTTATTGTAAATAAACATTCGTTACAGGAAAGTTCGTTATAGAGAGGTGTTGTTGTGTTTTCCGCTTTTATTCGCTATAGAGAAAAATTCGACTGTATATGATTTAAATTTTTAAACTTACACTATTGACCTGTCATTTAAATAGTCTGTATGTATTTCACGACACTTTTTCAAAACAAAAAAAAAAAACACAACAATGTACTTGTTTTTATTCTTATTTTTATAACAGATATATAGAAATTAAACAATGCTCATGAAAATCACGACAATTCGTATAAATTGAAACTTATTTGTTCAATGAAAACTATACAAAAAAGTGAGCGCAGCTACGGCTGCTTAAAGTATTTCAAAAATATTTTCAAAACTATTCTTTTGTATTCTACCGATCTTGTTGATGATTTTTTGCAGTGATTTTACGCTACTTGTATAAGAGTCGGCAAACCAAAAAACAAAACAAAAAATTGAAAAATAAACAAAAAATCTTCGACAAAACGTCATCACAAAGTTGTGTGACTGGTGGTTGTGGACCACATTGCCGTTTATGGAAGCTGAATTTCAGCTTCAAATTAAAAGTTAAAAGCAAAACTTAACTTATTACAATATAAAAGTGGCATTGGACGGCATTGTGAAAAGGGATGGTCAGCAATTTGAAAACAAAATGAATGTATGCGGCAAATTTCAAAACATAACGTCTTGAGAAATCAAACGGTATTTTAAAGGACACAAATCCATCAAATGTTGATGTATACTTTGATGGGAAATTGGTTGTGTTTCATTCTACAAATGAATGAATAAGTAGAAACTGAGAAATATAAAGCAGTTATTTATTATTCAAGGACAACAGCAATAACAATCAGAAATGACAATGAATATTTTTCAAAAGAAAACAAATTAGAAATTCCAGAAAGATAAAATTATTTTGAGTCAATTACAAACCTATTGACATTAATGGACTGAGGTAGAGCTTCCGAACACAGTCAAATATATGTGATTTCATATTGCTAACATTTAATTATTCGGAAATAAATGCAATAATTAGTGTCCTTTCCTATTCGCAATATTAAGTAGAGTCGTTTTTCGTCACTGAGAGCCAAATTTTTTTTGATCAGAAGAAGTGAGTATAAAACCTTAAAATTCCATAAAAGCGGGAAGTATCGTTAAATGGGGACTATAGCAAAACGTATGCCATGTCCATATCGCCAAAATTTTTCTGACCACATCCAAATCATCCCAACTGCCAAATTACAGCCAATTTAGGCAGAAAGATAGATTAGATAACAGTAACTAATCCAACCAAATAAGGCATATACCTTATTTAGTTAAGCTCTGTGGAACATTTTTAAGGTAATCTTGGGCAAACAATTTGAGCTGAGGATTTTTTGAAAGTAAAGACGCAAACGACAAAAACCCTAGTTGGGTTTTGTTATGTCAGATGCAGCTTGGATTTTACACAGAAAAACATATTTCAAGAATTTTTACATATTTTCGATCGTGATGTAGTTTTTTCATACTGTACAGGTACCTCACATAAGATACATTTGAAGTTTCTTATTTCCATCCGAAGCCACTATTTTTTTCAAAAATATGTATGATTTTCATGAGATACAAAATCACTTTCCTATTTTTCCCCATATTCCACTACTTACTCTCATATTTCCTCTCTTGGTTGGTAAATGTTCTCAACTTTGTTCTCGCTTTCTTTTGAATGGTCTCGTCGTCTCACCATCGTTTTGACAATGTATCAACAAACAACAACACAACCCCCGCCATCGTCTCACGACGGTATATCCACTTTGAAATAATGGTTTAGACCCTAAGTATGTTTGGACGAAATCTGTTTCAGACAATTTGGAGTTGATTTAGCCATGTCCGTTCGTTTGTCTGGCTGGCTGGCTGGAGGGCACGATAACTCTCGGACGGATCAACCGATTCTGTCAAAAATTTGGCTTTCGTAATATGTTATCCAAACTTAGTTTAAGTTCGACGATGGATACCTCCCCAAACAAAAGTTCCAAAATGTTCTGAAAATTTGTGCTCACGATAACTCTTGAAGGGGGTAACCGATTTGGTCCATACTTTGCACATCGTGAAATTTCTACAAGACTTAGATGAGGTTCCAATATGGTCCACTCATTCGGGTACCTCCCAACCAAAATTTTGGAAAAGTTTAGTTTGAGACTTGATCTTAAATCGCTTTGATTTTTATTTTACCAACTCGTATTCACTTCCCCCCACATGACGGTACAAGTTTCATCAGGGGCAAGTCCATACTTCCTGAGAAAATAGCCTAAACCATGTGCAGTTGTTGGAGCGCAAGATAATTCTCGAACGGATCTGCCGTTTCCGTCCAAAATTTGTTCCTCGTAATATTTTGCCCAAACTTAGATTAAGTTTGAAGATAAGCTATATCGGTCCACTCCTTCAGGTACCTCCCCCACAAAAGTTCAAAAACGTTCGGAAAAATTGTGCGCACGATAACTCTTGATGGGATTTGTCCATACTTTACACATCCTAATATATTTACCAGATATAGATCAGTTTCGAATATGGACTTTATTTGTCCAAGGATAAGTTCACTTTAAGACCTGCTCTCGAATCACCTTGATTCCTGTTCAATCTACTGTTGTTGTAGCAATGCAAATATGTTCGTTAGTGTCCTCTGTATCCAGACTAAAGAATTCTGCAACCTGGACTGTTTTCGTCCATAAGGAATCTGGAGACAGGTGAGTGGGGTTATCTGGGCAGCTAAACAAATGCAGTGTATCGTGTGGTCTCAATCCACATGCTGGGTCAATTCGGGCCTAATACGAATTGAGTCGGCTGCATCGTCCGGATCTTAACTGGTCTAATACCATTCGTGTTTGCTTTGGCAGCTGGCGTTCTTCTGCTGCGACGGATGGGGTGTGGTCTCCAAGTAGGCATTCACACTGTATCTCTGTACTGCCTGTGCAACATTCTGGATAGCATTCACACTGACAAGGTGAATGCTAACCAAACATGCCTAATAGGCTCTCTCTAGATCATGAAGAAGCCCGGAGGAAGCCTGACCATTAAATCATGACAGGGGTGCTCACAGTGATAGTTCCGAAGCATGTACTGCATCGACAACATCTTGTTGTGTTGACGCACCGGTAAAATCTTCGTCTCCTCATGAAGGTGGTCACCTGGTGTCATGAGGTGAGACCCTGCTGTAGTCCTCAGGGTGGCATACTGGCAGGTTTGAATCTTCTTTCACTGCGTAGTGCTAACATTTGCAGACCATTCTGGCATCGCATAGCTTACCATAGACCGGCCTTTTGCATTGTAGGTGGTCAACAAGGTTTCTTTTTCAGCTCCCTAAGTGCTGCCGGCCAGTGACTTGAGCACCTTTTTCCTACTTCTGATCTTATCGCAAATAGCTGTGACATGCGCAGACGACTTAAACATGCTATCGAACGTTACACCTAGTATTTTGGGGTAGTTAGTGGTCGGAATCAGTGCACCATCGACCAATGTGTTCAGTGGGAGCCCCATTTCAGCCGTCCATGTGATGAACTGTGTGGCAGTGGATTTAGCGGCGGATATTTTCATATTCCTCAGATGGAAGAACTACACAAGGTCAGCTATGTATACATTTAACCTATCACATATGTATGTCATCGACGATAGGACCCGACGCCAAGATCGTTCAATCATCCGCATACTTCACGATCTCTATGCCGTCTGGAGGTTGCGGAATTTCAAAAAGGTAGAGGTTAAACAGTTCCGGAGATATCACCCCTCTCTGTTTCACTGCACGGATTTGGAATTCTCGTTTCTGAATTCCACAAACGACTAGCGTGCGCACATACCCAACGTTTCAAACATAGCTGGAGAGTAGTCTTCTCTATGTCCTCGAACAGATTGGCATGGTTGACGGTATCGAAAGCCTTCGATAGGTCAAGAGCCACCACGATTGTTCGGTCGCACGGCCTTTTCTGGTTCAGTACTATACTTATGTATATGAGTGGATATGGCGTCTAATGCAGCTGTAGAACTATGCATTTTCCGAAATCCATGTTGATGTTGGGCAACTGGAAAACTCCTTCTCATCAGTAGTGGCTCTAGGATCTTTCCTAGTGGCGACAGGAGTGAAATCGGCCTGTACGATTCACCACCCGGCTTCTGGTATAATATGTTTGGCTAACAATAGGTTGAGGACACTTGTTAAATACTCAAATCCCGGTTCATCCAGTTGCTTAAGCATTACCATCAATATTCGGTGCGGGCCCAACGCTTTTGACGATTTCGCGTTTCGGATTACATCTGCAACCTCGCTTATCGTAAATTGTGGTGGTACCTACTCGGCTGAAAGGGCTCTTCTTATACGGCGTAGCACACTACTCTTTGCCCTATCACTCTCGGGGTGCTCTATAAACTTCCGGTTAAAATAACACGCGCACCTCTTTGGGTCAGTCACTGTCACGCCGTTGAAAGTAACTGCCGTTCTGTCATACTTTTTTTCCGGATTCGAGAGTGACTTAATCGTTGCCCACAATTTACTTAATCCTGTACCAATGTTGCATTGCTTCAGGTGGTCTAGCCACTTTTTCCGCTTATGTTCGCCTACTAGCCTTCCAGATAAAGCTCTCTAACTCTTGGGTCTTCAGGGTTCATACGACGAAGGGTAATTGACCAGCAGGTATGTATCGAGCGGCTGCTGCAGTGATGATGTCCGGGAAAGTTTTCTCAGCTACCCGAGGATCTGAAGGAGAGTGTAATTCTCTGAAGCGGTGATTGGTAAATTCTCTGAACCCTTGTCAATCAGCTTTCCCATGGTTCAGGAAAGTACGGCGTTCAGAGACGATGCTAGGGAGGTGGTCTGAGCTAAGGGATATGACGGATTGCCAGGATACGTCATTAATCAGACCTGGTGCCACAATGGTGATATCTGGCGCGCAGTGGCAGTTTCCTCTAATCCTCATAGGAACGTCTTCATTCACCATGGAAAACGTGGAGCTATCAATTTGCTATGCCAGCGCTGTAACCCTCTGGTCATTACCTAGGACGGAATGCACCAGACGGTTATTGCCTTCTAAAAGCGAACTAATATCGAGCATATTACGCCGGGCACAGCTATTCATCGGCGGTATGTTCAAATTAAGCAGCTCTACCTCGGCCGTACCACACTTTACTGCTACCCCACACATTCCATGTATGGGTCAACAGAGACAAGTTCAAGCGAGATTGGTCTGTACTGGACAGACTGGTGTATTAGGAAGGCAAGTTCTCCGGCTCCGCTTCTTGTGCGATCCTTCCGCAAAACGTTGTAACCATCACAACGTAAGCTACAGGTGGCAGTGAGCTTTGTTTCCAGGATCGCGGCGAACATGATGTTTTCCCCACTCATGAAGTTCACAATTTCACTGACCTTATTGCGGAGACCGTTGTAAATGAATTGCACGAATGATGCATTTCCGGGCCGTTGGACAACAACTTGCGGTGTTAGGTGCTGCGTTTGTTGTGGAGACTGCAGTGGCGTCTCGTATTCCGACGACGACGAAAAGCCGGGCGACGCAGTTGAAGACACACTGGGCGATGTTCGGAAGCAGCAAGCAGCAACATACCTATCGCTGTAATCCCGGGTGCGACTAACTCCAGAGCACCCACGAAAATGCACCCATACATCCATTACATCTCACCGTTGTTGACATGTGGTGGATGCGGTTCTGGCCCGGGGTAGAAAAAACCCCAATGGCACCATATGTAGTGGCTGTAGAGCATGATACTAGAAGTTATTTGCATTTTCAGTGTTGCATAGTGTTATCATTATTACAATATTGTGTATATTTCCTCTTTCAAATTAGAAATGAGATAAAAAACGTAACTTTTATTATTAAATTACTGTTAATGCAGATATTATCTTTACTATAAAAACGGAAAAATATATTTCAAATATATCCGCATTTCTAATTTAATTATAATATGTTATTTTTAATCAACACAACAACAAGAATAAACATTTCTTTCAACTTTATTTGCAGCAATTGGTGTTAACCTGATTACCCCCTTTCGATAGGCAGACAACGCCAAATGTTAATGCAAATAATTTGTAAATTGTTTTGAAATGTAAACACGTCTTTCTAATACAGTGAGACATGCATAAAAATGACATTTGTTTATTACGACTGAATCATGAAACGAAGGAAATGAATTCTTAAAAGGTCGATAAGAAGGTTATTATAAATTAACGTTAATAATTTTAAACAAATGCGTCTTCGTCAAACACACATTTTTCAATTTCACTCCATCAGTTCATTTTATCAACGGTTACCTGTATATTATAATTTCAATTCATATCATTAGTAAATATAAAAAATGTTATGTTACACACGATAAATTCCAAACAACAAAAACAAAAGAAACGCGTTTAAGACTCCTCCATTTGTAAATGGAAACTGGCCATAAGTGGTGTCTGTCCGTTTGTTGCAATTACCTGTGCAGAAGTGTTGCTAACATTTCGTTCGCATCAGAATGCCACAGTAACATCCAGTTTAATGTTGTACCTCTACATAAATATATTAGAGCACACTAGAGCACATGCTCGGATGACGACTATAAATATGGTTGAAAGTGGTGATGGTCATCTGAGGCACCCGTCGTCGTACCATTATGAAGAATATGCGAAAATAATACTCTCTATTTGCGTTTAATGTTGAAAACGCGTCAGCGTCATGTGATTCATTTTATGGCAATTTGGTGAATGTAAACTAATTGTTGTTGTTGCTGCTGCTGCTACTGCCAGTCTATTGCTGGAAAATTGTGACAACTTTGTGGCACAAGTGTTATATGCTAAATATGGTTTCTTGATAGCAAAATAAACAAAAAAAGTGAAGCGGTAACTGTTTTCTCACTATGACACAGAATTTAATTACGCATTTCGCTTTATAAGGTAATTTGTCATCATCCACCAACAAAGGTACAGTGTGTGGGCAAAATATTATTACATACTTTGTATATATTTTCTGGTCAGCGAAATTCTGGATTTTATGAGTCGAAAAAACATCATGATCGCCGTGATCCAAGAAACAAAGCTCGCCGACACCTTTAGCTTGCAACATTGCGATGGTTACAACGTTTTACGAATGGATTGCACAAGAAGCGAAGGAGGAGAACTTGCCTTTCTAATACACCAGTCTTCCTAGTATAGACCTATCTCGTTTGAGCTTGTCTTTAGTGACTCATACATGGAATGTATGGGGGTAGCAGTAAAGTGTGGTACTGCCGACATAGACCTACTTAATGTGTACATACCGCTGATGAATAGCTATGTCCCACGTTATATGCCCGATGTTAGTTTGCTTTTAGAGGACCGTCTAGGGTATTGTCTCAATTTGAACTTCTATATCTCAAAAACGGTAAAACCTACGAAACTATCATAAAGGTCAATCTTGTGGAGAATTCACAGCTACAAGGCCCGTTTACATAGGACCCGCGGTTTCCCAGCAAAATCGTGAAAACCTAAAGAACCCCTAAAAATGTGAACCTTAATCGCGATTTATTTGAAAATCCCTCCGGCGATTTTTTTGTTTCTTGAGCATTGTAGTTTCAGAACCTGCAAAAACTTCCCAGGTGTAAGCACCTTCCATTTAAATTTGTTTAAGGCACACCGTGCTTACTCATGAAGTCAGCAGACTAGTAGCTTAAGCATCTACAACAGTTGAAGCAATGCAACATTGGTATAGGATTGAATAAATTATGGATAGCAGTTAAATACGGGAAAGAAGGATGATAGAACAGCTTTTACTTTCAACGACGTGACAATAACTGACCCAAAGAGCACCCAGAGAGTGATAGGGCGAATAGGAGAGTGCTACGCCGTATAAGAAGAACCCTCACAGCCGAGGAGATACCACCACAATTTACGATGGACGATGTTGCAGATGCCATGCGAAGCGCAAAATCACCCAAAGCGTTGGTCCCACACCGAATATCGATGGTAATGCTTAATCAACTGGAATATTTAACAAATGTCCTCAACCTAACGTTAGCCACCCATATTGTTCCAAAGGCCTACACGGAGAAAAATGCAGCAAACAAATAATAAGTTTGGGTGCAAACAAATAATATGTTTGGATCCAAACATGTTATTTGTTTGCAACAGTTTCTAAAATATGTATGTTTGGATCCAACCATATTATTTGTGTGCGCCCAAACATATTATTTGTTTGCTGGATTTATTTTTCTGCGTGTATAAAATTGGAAAGTTGGGGTTGTCTCGTTTCTAAAGCCTGGCAAAGATGACATCAGAGGTGAATCGTACAGGCCAATTTCACTCTTGTCGCCAGTAGCACAGATTCTAGAAGCACTACTCCTCCCCACGATGAGAATCTGTTTTTCAGTTGCCCAACATCAAGATGGATATGACGTCTAACGCATAGTACTACAACAGCATTAGACGTCATATCCACACATATCAGTTGAGGAATGAACCAGAACAGGCCGTGCGGCTGAACAGTCATGGTGGCTCTTGACCTATCAAAGACCTACGATGCCGTCAATCATGCTTAGCTGTTCGAGGATATAGAGAAGACCACTCTCTAACGGTATTAACATCGTAATATATGCTGATGATTGTACCATATTGGCATCGGGTCCTGTGATAATATCCTCCGCTAAATCCACCGACACACTGCTAACACTTGGACGGCTGAAATGAGGCTCCTACTTAACATATTGGTCGATGGTCCCCTGATTTCGACCACTAACTATGCAAATGTTAGCGCTACGCAGTGGAAAATTATTCAAACATGTCAGAATGCCCTCCAGAGGACTGCAACAGAATGCCTCCTCATGACACTAGTGGACCAGTTTCATGAGGAGACGAATGGTTTACTTATGCATTTGCCCAACAGGATGTTGCTGATGAAGGACCTGCTTAATTGTTATCGCCGTGAGCATCCCTATCATTCACGTTCGGAGAGACCTTCATGATCGGAATCTAGAGCAGCATCCGGCAAAAAGGGGCACACGAGCCCTTGATGAGAATAACAACAGAACAACGACCACTCAGTCTTCGTTCAGAAGTCAATGAAGGAGGTTCTACTGTCGCTTGTTTCAATGATTTTTAGTTTTAGCAATGCATTAACGCACACGCTGTTTGTGGAGAGAGCGAGGGAGTCGTATGCGTGAGACCGCAAACAATGCCTTTGTATTAGTGCCGATACCTGATCTGAACGAAGACTGAGTGGTGGTTGTTCTGTTGTTGTTCTCATCAAGGGCACGTGTGCCCCTTTTTGCCGAATGCTGATCTAGAGAGAGAGGTCCAAAGGTATGAAAGATAAACTCTAGAGCCAGGTCAGGCAATGTGCGCTTGCTGAGAGCAAGTGAGCATACATTTCAATGCATTTTACATTGAAGTTTTCGCTCACTTGCTCTCAGCAAGCGCACATTGCCTGACCTGGCTCTAGAGTCTAGACCAACGAGCATATCAGACAGGCTTGGATAACATCCACATTGAGACAGTCGCCCAGGCAGTACAGAGATAAAATGTGAGCAGTGATGTCAGATTTGTCGATTTATCGGCATTTTGACGATTTTCAGATCAAACAAGTAAAAAAGTGTCAGTCGGCTTTGCCGACAGATGTATACCCTGAGCCAATGCGAAGTGATACTTTCACCTACGGAGAGATAGGATGTATTTAAGGTCTCTTCAGAATTTTGTGACCCTTTTTGGACATTTGAACTTTCGGACAAAAATGAAGATTAGGAATTAACTGCACTTAGATACAAATGTTGAACTTTTGTGGCTGAGGTACCTTAGGGAGGACCAATATGGGCCATTTTAGAAGTCAAACTAAATTTTGACAAAATATTAGGAGATCCAAACTTTGGACCAAATTGGTTGCCCCATTCAAGAGTTAATGTACGAACAATTTTTGAACTTTTGTGGGGGAGGTACCTGAAGGAGTGGACCGATATGGCTTATCTTCGAACTTAAACTATGTTTGGACAAAGTATTACTAAGGCCAAATTTTGGACCGAATCGACAGATCCGTTCGAAATTTTCCGAACATTTTCGAACTTTTGTGGGGGAGGTACCGGAAGGAGTGGACCGATATAGCCCATCTTCGATCTTAAACTAAGTTTGGACAAAATATTACGAAAACCAAATCTTGGACCGAATCGGTTTATCCGTTCGAGAGTTATCGAGCGTTCCATCCAGCCAGACAGACGGACGGACATGGCTAAATCAACTCCAAATTGTCTGAAACGCATTTCGTCAAAACATACTTGGGTTCTAAAACCATTATTTCGAAGAGGCACATTTTGCCCGTATGAAAGTGTATATACCCTCGTTAGCATAAATTCTGAGGGTATAAAAATTGGGTAGTTTTTTTGGCCAAAAACGTTCAACATTTAGAAAAGCTCTTTTTTAAAGAAAATATTTTTATGTGCTTAAAAATATGGTATAATTGTTCCACAAACATCCCAGAAGCGGCAAGTGAGGGTTGGGGCGGTGTTGTACTCAATAAGCCCACAAAAGTATATAATGATCGGTACAGTCCTTTTGGTTTTTTTCAACAACGGTGGTTCGTAGTTGATCATTTGTCACAAAACTGCTTTGTTTTATGAATTGGTGATTGTTTTCTTTAATTACCATTTTATTTTTTATCTTATATAGTAATAATTTGAACTGAAATACAGTTATTGTATTTATCGATTTGTTATCGATTTGAAATACTATTTTGACGATTTTGGCTCCCGAAAATTGGCGATTTTCGACCAAACTTATCTGGCACCACACTGTCAGAATGCCGTACTTTGAGAGTACTCTCCATCCATCGCAACAGAAGAAAGCCAGTTGCCAAGGCAAACACCAGTGGTTTTAGCCCAATTAAGATACGGACTATGCTGACGCCTCAATACGTATTGGGGCCGACTTGATACCACGATATCCAACACATGCCCCGCATTTGGATGGAACCACAGGATATGTTGCATTTGTTTAGTTGTCCAGCTGGCCCCACTCACCTGTCTCTTGATTCTTTATGGACGCAGAATTTTTGAGTCTGGATACAGAGGAACCAGAACGTGATAATTGAAATAATATGCTAACGAAAATACATATATGGACAAAACTGCCAATTATTTCATATTCCATTTCCAAAAAATTGAATTTTTTCTTTTCGCGCTACATTAACGATTTTTGGTACATAGGTTAAGAAAAAATTCCCCAGTACAAATCCGCTCGCGAGCAAATTTTTGGTTGTTGCGGACAAATGTTATCGCGGTTTTACTTCTGCTTTTAAGAAAAAATTATTATAAACACGCTAATTATTTTATTGAGCACAATTGTCACTAAAAAGTTATCACGAAGTGACGTCATTAAGTAGATTGCATAATACTTGTAAAATGTTTCTCAGCATTCGCGGAATTTACAAAAAATTGACAAAATTTTAAATGTAATCCGAATTTTTTTGAAAATATAGCTCCATATACCCGTCAAAAATTACAAAAAAAATAACAGTTTTAAATAAAGACTTCACGGGGAATCAAATGAGACCAAACTTATAATCATCGGGATAGTAGTTAGGATATTATAGCCAAAATAAGCACATATTTGTGTTACAAAAAACTAATTTTGGTTTGGAATAATAGTTTTCACACGCATTCTAGAGTCGAAAATATTGGAAAAATTCTATAGGAGTACTTCTTTTATTTTTCTTGAAACTCCCAAGAAAATGGGTGGATTTTGCTTTATCTACATTCACATAGAAGGTTTCCCATTGAGAAAAGTTATCGGGTTGTTGAAATAAATCATTAGACTTCTTAAACGGAAACAGAGTTCAAATAAACCGCTTTAACTTATATGCATTATTAAAATATGTGTAAATCGCGTAATTATCAAAATCGTTTTGTCCGCATGTGATTTTCATGTACAGCAAGACCATATCTTTTAATTTGTATATATTTTTCGAAATATAATTTGTACGCTAAGATGTAGCATCGGCTGCATCTTAGCATTAAAAAACCTATAAAACATCGCTAATTTTCCCAAAGTTCATACAATTTCGTTCCGCATCCGGTTTTAGTGTCACCATGAAAATCTGCATCGATATATACCTATTTCAAGGCAATCAGTCAAGAACCGTGGATGTAGCATCACACACTATTTTTGGGATAAAATGAATGTAGTTCCCTTATCAGTGAAGTTTTTAAATCTTTGTTTCCGCAAAAAGAAAGATCCTGCACTAGTTTTTTCATAGCAGTGCAAGTTGCCGACAGAATACGCGATAAAATGCGCGATATTTTCAAAAACAATATTAGGTGATATTCCTACCTTGGAATTTCTCGTATCTCGCGTTTTAGTAGATGGAATTTCACGAGTATTGATTTATTAGATCCGCAACGTAAAAATCAAAAATTTGCAATCAAGTACGAGTAAATCGAATGCCAATTGTAAAAATTAGGCCCGAAAAATATGATTTTTAGAAATTTGTTCACACAAAATTTTCGTATTTGGATACAGATTTCTCTGAAGCTGTGTAGGCTACATTCACGATACATATATCAAATAAATCATAATCGTGAGTTCTTCATTCCTATATATGATTTTTTGAAAACCCTGTTTGCGGAACGAAATTATAAGAAAATTTCAAAAAACACTTAAAATCTGGCTTCATAATGTCAGCATCATTTCATGGTAGACGCAGATCAAATTTTGAAAAGTAATACATTAGTGAGATGATCCTTATTTAGTTGCCTTCAACTTTTACTTTAACGGGAAAATCGTAAAAAGTGTGGTTTAATCACAAATCGAGAGAAAACAAAAAAGACACGTTGGCTTCAACCCATTTTTACCCATTTTTTACCATAAATATAGCCACAGCTTCCACGCAAATCAACTTTGAAACCCAATATTTTTTGCCAAGTCTAAAAACATTTAATTTTATCCAAAAGCATTTAAATTGTACAATATACAACCACTATTCGCGAGTTATAAAGGGGTAAACCTTGGCTTCAACGATGTTAAATTTTCAATAATATTGCCCATATACACTAACACTTCAAATTTCAAGCTTCAAGCCTTAGCGTTTTCGCTTGGGCGCTGATCTTTTAGTCAGTCAAGCCTTTATCGCGCAGATTTTTTATATTTTAGTTTTTAACATGAAGACGAGTAATTATCTCTGGAACGATCAACATGTCCAAAAACTATTTTTGTAAGGTCAGAATCTGAATTTTTGAAAAATATTCGAAATTCGTTTTATGACTTATTATAATGCAGAATTAAAAAATCCAATTTATAAGAAACTACTCGCCGAATAACAAAAAAATATTTAAGAATTTTAAAGAATTACCCATAATTTTGCAGCCTACTGCTAATGCTGAAGGTAGCTTGTTAACATTACTTTGTAAAGTATATTCGGTTCATGTGGTTCCAAAGTTTTGCTGGGGTGACATATATTCACAAAAAAAAACTGGTCATGGAATATCTATATTAGGCCGGGGCGATTTGAAAACCTTAATGAGCCCTTCGCGTTTCTGATTCCTGGGATTGAACTGAGCAAAAAAGTCCACTGGACCATATATCTACCGTGAAAATCGAGCCTCCCGATTTTGACTTTAAGTTTTTTATTGACGTTTTTTGGATATTTTGGCATATAACAGCCAAACCATTGGGATTTTCGATCCAACACAAAGACAAAGATTGTAGCCAAGACAGTAATTGAAAACTCTCTAATACATCGCAAAAGCATTGGAACGCTCCTTGAGGCAGTTTTGGCCTTAAGAATGTGCAAACTTTTCGGAAAATGTCGATAAATGAAATCGTGCTACAAAATTTGACCCGAAAAATATTCAAGTGTTCTGATGCAAAATTATATCGTGTTGGGATCCATGGACAACGGCAATGCCTGTATTTCTTTTGGGTCACTTCGTTTTATTTTTTTATAACGGTAAAAATAGTGAAAATCTGAGTTTCTTACATTTTCAAATTTAAACGGGCATATCTTATTTTTTCCACAACGGATTTCTTTTGATCCTTCTTCCTTTTAAAGGGGTGAATAATGTCTTTTGAATAAGCTATTATTGTGTTAAATCGGTTAACAAATGGCTAAGTTATAGTGGTTTATGTCTGAAAAACCCCACAAAAAACCTATAAAGGGATTTCTCATAATTTTCAAAAATATAATGTTTTTTTGTTTTGTTCAATATTTATTTTGAAAATTATGAGAAATTCCTTTATAGGTTTTTTGTGGGGTTTTTCAGACATAAACCACTATAACTTAGCCATTTGTTAACCGATTTAACACAATAATAGCTTATTCAAAAGACATTATTCACCCCTTTAAAAGGAAGAAGGATCAAAAGAAATCCGTTGTGGAAAAAATAAGATATGCCCGTTTAAATTTGAAAATGTAAGAAACCCAGATTTTCACTATTTTTACCGTTATAAAAAAGAAATACAGGCATTGCCGTTGTCCATGGATCCCAACACGATATAATTTTGCATCAGAACACTTGAATATTTTTCGGGTCAAATTTTGTAGCACGATTTCATTTATCGACATTTTCCGAAAAGTTTGCACATTCTTAAGGCCAAAACTGCCTGAAGGAGCGTTCCAATGCTTTTGCGATGTATTAGAGAGTTTTCAATTACTGTCTTGGCTACAATCTTTGTCTTTGTGTTGGATCGAAAATCCCAATGGTTTGGCTGTTATATGCCAAAATATCCAAAAAACGTCAATAAAAAACTTAAAGTCAAAATCGGGAGGCTCGATTTTCACGGTAGATATATGGTCCAGTGGACTTTTTTGCTCAGTTCAATCCCAGGAATCAGAAACGCGAAGGGCTCATTAAGGTTTTTTTGCTTCCACACAAATCGCCCCACCCTAATCTATATATATATAAAATTCTTCGAGTCTGCCATGATGTTCGAAATTAAACTCCTCCGAAACGGCTGGACCGAATTCGATGAAATTTTGTATGTGGAGTTTTTAGGTCTGAGAATAGGTTTTTAGCTATTTTTGATACTGGTCAGTGGAGTGATCAGGGTACCTCCCCCACAAAATTTTTTAAGAAAACGTGAAATTAAGGATGTTTTTGAACGTATTGTTTAAAAATTACTTGCAATACTATGGTAAATACTGCCTCGATCCTGAATGGTCATCTCGGAAGTGGAATATCGCGGTCAGCCCTATTTTTCAAAAATGTATTATTATAGATAATATCCTTAATTTTAGTAAGCGTGACAACAAAAACGCTATAAACACTGGCTTCAATAAGTGGAAAAGCGCGATCAACCCCACATTTTGGAATACAGTACAACCTCGATAATGTAAAATGCTGCGTGATCGAAATTCCAAAAAATTGATTGAGAAATAAGCAAAACGTAATTTCAAAGATGGTTAAATAACTGGAACGTCTAAAAATGTGAAATGGTCACTAAAACGACGGGTAAACTATGCTATGACCTATCTAAATGTATATAAATTCTTTAAGACTGACATGATGTTCTAAATTAGACTTCCGTGTGTGCAGGTTCATAAGGTGGTAGAATACAGAAAATGGAGGGGATGGTGGACCTCTCCCACAACAGATTTTAACAAATCGCGAAAATCGGAAGGTATCGTTTTATGGGGACTAAGGAAACGTGGATTTTACCGACAATTCTCTGCTAAAATATTTGATACCTTCAAAGGAGACTACATTCCAAATAATGTTAAATAATGCCGCTAAAACCTTGAAAATACCGAGAACCGGAAGGTATCGTTCAATGGAGGCTACATAACAACTTCTACCGGTTATGTTTTATACCCACAATGGAGACTAAACGCCAAATTGTAGCCTTTTCGGTGGAATAATGACTCTAAAAACTCCAAAATATTGAAACTCGGGAGGTACAGTCCTATGGTAGCTGTATTAGAACGTGGACCTATGCCAATAATTCTCTGCAGAAATGTTGTATACCCCGAAAGGAGACTAAGTACCAATTATTGTCATTTCGTATGAATAATGTGGCTATACACATACAAATACCGAAGATAGAAATCTAGCGATGACTATTTACAAAACCAGTACCAGTACCGAATATTCTATATTTTATACCCACACTGAACACTTAAAACCAAATTGTAGCCATTTCTGTGGGATTATGAGACTAAAACCATCAAAATATCGAGAATCGGGAGGATCCGTTTTAGAGTAGCTCTATCAAAACGTGGACCTATGTCGATAATTTATTACAGAAGTAATTTATGCCTCCAAGGGAGACTAAATACCAAATTATTGTCATTTCATTTATTTATTTTTGTATAATCATTCGGTAAGATAATGATGTTAAAACCTTGAAAATACTGCAAATCGGGCGGTCAGTGGTATGGCGGCTATATCAAAATGTGGACTGATATATTAACTTTTCAATACCAAACATGCTACGAGTAATAAATAGAAACTTCTGTACCAAATTGAAGAGTTCTATGTTAAATATCGCTAGCTGTGTCTTGATTTCAACAGATAGACGGATATCGTTATATCGACTTATTTTTTATGTTGATCACAAATTTATACATACTTTATAGGTTCTCCGACGAATATTCCGATGTGTTGCAAACAGAATCACAAAGTTAATTTTACCCTTACACATCGTATGGTGGAAGCTATAATTTAAGTAACTTTTATTCTACATCTTAAGATACTATTGTATGAGGGTTATACCAAAACATCGACAAATCGTCAATTCGGTTCGAAAATCTAGAGGTATCAATATTAGATAGGTAAATTGTTGATAGATTACTAAGGCTTACATAGAAATCCAAAACGATGGGCCAGCAACGCGGAACCGGGTCAGCTAGTATATATATAAAATTCTTCGAGTCTGCCATGATGTTCGAAATTAAACTCCTCAGAAACGGCTGCACCGAATTTGATGAAATTTTGTTTGTGGAGTTTTTAGGTCTGAGAATAGGTTTTTAGCTATTTTTCATACTGGTCAGTGGAGTGACCAGGGTACCTCCCCCACAAAATTTTTTAAGAAAACGTGAAAATAAGGATATTTTTGAACGTATTGTTAAAAAAATACTTGCTATACTATGGTCAATACTGCCTCGATCCTGAATGGTCATCTCGGAAGTGGAATATCGCGGTCAGCCCAATTTTTCAAAAAATGTATAGATAATATCCTTAATTTTAGTAAGCGTGACTACACAAACGCTATAAACACTGGCTGCAATAAGTGGGAAAGAGCGATCAACCCACATTTTGGAATACAGTACAACCTCCATAATGTAAAATGCTGCGTGATCGAAATTCCAAAAAAATTGATTGAGAAATTAGGCAAAACGTAATTTCATAGATGGTTGACTAACTAGAACGTCTAAAAATGTGAAATGGTCACTAAAACTACGGATAAACTATGCTATGATCTATCTAAATGTAAATAAATTCGTTAAGACTGACATTATGTTCTAAATTAGACTTCCGTGTGTGCAGGTTCATAAGGTGGCAGAATACAGAAAATGGAGGGGATGGTGGACCTCTCCTATAACAGGTTTTAACAAATCGCGAAACTCAGAGATTATTAGACGTGTTAGTAAAAACAATAGTAATTGTGGCCTCTGTCAATAATGGGTTTTTTGAATCAGAATATCGCGATTGCGTCCAATTTTTGAAAACTTAATTCTTTCTGATCAGATTCACTAAATTAATAAGGGGGCAGCAAACACGCTGAACATTAACTTTAGGGCTTGAAATACAGCAGAGTCTAGATAAATTCAACTAGCATTTTGAAGTCATTTTTTTATGAATCACCGATGTTTCATGTTTAAAAGTGTAAAATAATAACGTGCTCAATGAAACAGCACTTTGCTAACAACAAGTAAAAACGACGTTACCCACCAGCATAAATTATATTGAAATCAGGTTCAGACATTTCGGTTGAAAAAAATCCCCAAAAATCGGTAGGTATCGTTTTATGGGGCTATATGGAAACGTAAATTTTACCGACAATTCTCCGCTAAAATATTTCATACCTCTAAAGGAGACTACATACCAAATAATGTTGAATAATGCCGCTAAAACCTTGGAAATACCGAGAATCGGAAGGTGTGGTTCAATGGAGGCCACATAACAACTTCTACCGGTAATGTTTTATACCCATAATGGAGACTAAACACCAAATTGTAGCCTTTTCGGTGGAATAATGACTAAAAACTCCAAAATATTGAAACTCGGGAGGTACAGTCCTATGGTAGATGTATTAGAACGTGGACCTATGCCAATAATTCTCTGCAGAAATGTTTTATACCCCAAGGGAGACTAAGTACCAATTATAGCCATTTCGTATGAATAATGTGGCTATACACATACAAATACAGAAATTAGAAATCTAACGATGACTATTTGCAAAACCTGGACCTGTATCGAATATTCTATATTTTATAGCCACACTGAACATTTAATAGCCATTTCTGTGGAATTACGACACTAAAACCTTCAAAATATCGAGACACGGGAGGTACCGTTTTAGAGTAGCTCTATCAAAACGTGGACCTATGTCGATAATTTATTACAGAAATATTTTATGCCTCCAAGGGAGACTAAATACCAAATTATTGTCATTTCGGTAAGATAATGCTGTTAAAACCTTGAAAATACTGCAAATCGGGCGGTCAGTGGTATAACGGTTATATCAAAATGTGGACTGATATAATAACTTTTCAATACCAAACATGCTACGAGTAATAAATAGAAACTTATGTACCAATTTGAAGAGTTTTATGTTAAATATCGCGAGCTGTATCTTGATTTCAACAGATAGACAGACGGATATCGTTATGTCGACTTATTTTTTATGTTGATCACAAATGTATACATACTTTATAGGTTCTCCGACGAATATTCCGATGTGTTGCAAACAGAATCACAAAGTTAATTATACCCTTAAACATCGTATGGTGGAAGCTATAATTTAAGTAACTTTCTATTCTACATCTGGAGATACCATTGTATGAGGGTTATACCAAAACATCGACATATCGTCAATTCGGTTCGAAAATCTAGAGTTATCAATATTAGATAGATAAATTGTTGATAGATTACTAATGCCTACATGGAAATCCAAAACGACGGGCCAGCAACGCGGAACCGGGTCAGCTAGGTCCCTAGGTGAGCAGGTCTTCTTTACGAACAAACTGTTCTATGGTACCTATATCAGAACGTTGACTTATACCGACAAGTCTCTGCAGGTATGTTTACGACCCCCGACGGAGACCAACAACAACCATTTCGGTGGGAAAATTAGGCAAAACCTCTTTACTATAGAAATTCATGAGGTATCGTTCTATGGGAGCTTTATCAAAAAGTGGACCTGTAGCGACAATACTCTACAGAAGTATTTACGACGCCCAACAAACCAAATTATAGCCATTTCAGTTTAATAATTTGGCTAAAATCTTGCAAATACCCAACATCGGGTGCTTTATCAAAAACTGGACACAAAATGGGAGTGCTTATACCCCAAGGAAGATTAAATCCTATTTAATGGTGAATACCGAAATTCGGGTGGTGCAGTTCCATGGGGTTTATATCAAAACGTGGACCGGTACAACCCATTTCCAATACCAAACATCCTAGGAGAAATTTATTACAAAGTTCAATGTTAAATATTGTGGGCTGTATCTTGATTTCAGCTAAAGAACATCGCTACATTAGCTCATTTTTATTCTGATCAAAAAAAATTCGAAGTGTTGGAAAGGGAAACAGAAAGTTAGTTATTCCCTTCATCTTATGGTGGAGGGTATAATTAAAAGAATTTTCTATTTTAAATCTGGAGATACAATTACATGAGAGTTTTGCTAAAAATTGTATTTTATGAAGTTTCAAAAGGAATGCATAGTTACGTCAATTCGGTTCGAAAATCGCGACATTTCATTCGTAATTCGATTATTCTATTTGTAATTCAAATTGTTCCATTTGTAATTCGATTTATTTCATTTATAAAATTAATCCATTTATAAAAAGGAAAGGAACAAATAGAATAATTCGGATTACAAATAAAATAGTTCGAATTACAAGTAAAATAAGTTGAATCACAAATGGAATAATTCGAAATACAAATATAATAATTCAAATTACAAATAGATAAATTCGAATTACAAATGGAATAATTCGAATTACGATTGAAATGTTTCGAATTACAAATAAAATGTTACGAATTAAAAATGGAATTCTCGAATTACAACTAAAATGATTCGAATTGAATCTGAAAAGGTGTAGATATATAAATATGTATATGTGTTATAAATGTTTACACGGAAAACTAAAAACGGGCCAGCAACGCGGACCGGGTCAGCTAGTTTTCTTATAAAAGCATTATTCATAAGAAAATATTTCAAATTTCTTATGAATATTTGTATATTTGAGGTATGATTTAATTTTCACAATACCGTTGATTCATTTCACTTTGTCAAATACCACTCACTCGCTCACTAACTGATGGTGGTTTCATGCAAAACAGTTTTGCATTTGGCATTTTAATGTGTAGAAAGAAAAAACTTCGTCTCTTTGCCATGGAAAATGCAAATGTAATTTACTTTTTATTCATCTTCAACGAACATCATCCGGTTTTTGGGTGATTTTCATTCATTGAATATTTCTCTGTGGCCATACACCACTACTACCGCTCACCGAGTGTTCAATATTTTGCCTATTAACATTCATTGAATTTGTTGCGGGATTCATTCATTCATCGATTCATACATAGGTAGAGGTAGTCATTCAGTCAGTCATTCATTGGTGGTATATTTTCCTCGTTTCACTCATTTCTATGTTCACATATAAGGCTCTTAGGATTAAAGCTGTTTGCCACATTGATCGGTCGGTCTATCCTTCTTTTTATTCAAGAGATTGTTGAATCAATGGTTAGTTTTTTTTTCTTTTTTGTTTACGTCTACAAAAATCTGCATATTTGTTTACAGAGTTTCGTTTGATTTTTCGTTGAAATATTTTCCCATACAACAGCTCAGTAGTTGATGTGGCAGTAGTATGTGGTAGCATTATTGCCAATCGGCAGCAATTTATGAGATTTATTGCATGGGTTTCGGATGAAGACATAAAATTCACATTTTTCCAGATTTCTTGTGATTGATTTTTTTTCTGTTTGGTTTGGTTTAAATGGCTTTATTATTCAAACAAAAATTTATAGGCTTCCTTGGGTTTGTGGTTAGGGGAAAGTAGGTCATCATCATACATAGTTGCATAGTTTGGAAAATATAAGCGTAGTAATGAAAAAGATGTTTAATACAGAACAGGGATTCGAAGATGTCCTATATAAATCAACATACTAACTTAGATGCAAACCTAGTTAAGTCGATATATCCGAAATATCTTCCTTCTTCGTCTAGTCCTCAGCTATAGTATTAAGGGGGAAAGATAACTAAAAAAATGCAAATTTCTTATACACATTTTGACATTATAAAATATAGCTCTATTGTCTTCATTTTGCGTTAATTATATACATACATACGTTGGTAACCACTCCATAAAGACATTTTATCTTCCGCATATGCATACATGTATTTCTTCTTCAGTTCCCAGCAATTAGAGTCAAATTAAAATTTAATTGCCGCATATTTAAATAATGATATCAAATGTTTTAGAACAACAACAGAAACATCAAAAGCTACAAAGAACCCGTCAAGTACTTGACTTGTTTACGCATGCAAACGTAAACAAATTAACTATTCGCAGGCGGAGAAATCATGTTGTCTTTTTGCATATGCCCATCCGACAACAAAAATATATATGTATATGGAGAATACTTGTAACGTAGCAAATACCATAAGCCATAATTATAATCTAAAGACATGCAGAGCCGGACCACGGAGTCACTTTATTTAGTCAGACAATGTTAGGGATATTTGAATATCATATAAGTGGGGAAATAGAAATATGACAAGCAAAAGAAAGAAGAATAGCTGGCGTCATTATGCATGTGAGTGCACCTAGTCAGTCACATATGTATGCGTAAAGAAGACAATGAACCCTCTCTGTGCGTTTTGAAGTGCTTGGTCTACCTGTCGATGACGAAGACCCACCAATAATAATATAGTCATTCCGTATATGCAAAATTTCAATGCATTTCCCCCTTCCCATCATTGCAAAGAAGAATACCAATTCCGATGAATCACATTTGTTTTTTTTTTTCAGTTTACATAGAGAGATTAGATAAGATAAATTTACAGTGCAAAAATATTTAAAATATTGTTTGGCAGGTGGTATGAAAAGTTGGAAAATTTAAGATCAATAAATTTACTATAAGGAGAACTTTGAAAGTTCTCATATCTATATGATAATTTTAGGAAGACTTCCAACTAAATGAGCCCATTAGAAAATCTTCCAGAATAAGAACACACATGCCGTTTCTTTCACGGAAGACCCTTAAAACCCGTCCATTATTAGAAGATATTTATAAGGTCATACAAAGCTTCAAAACATTTTGAAAGTCCTCCATACATGGTAGACCTTCAGAATATATTCATCCTTAGAAGACCTTTAGAAGGACTTCAACCCTTAAAAACCCGTTTCTTTCACGGAAGACCCTAAGAAAGCCGTCCATTATTAGAAGATATTTAAAAGGTCATCCAAAGCTTCAAAACACTTTGAAAGTCCTTCATACATGGTAGACCTTCAGAATATCTTCATCCTTAGAAGACCTTTAGAAGGTTCAACCATTAAAAGTCATTTAGAGGTCTTCCATCCTTAGAAAACCTTTATAAAGTCTTCCATCCTTAGGACATCGTAAGAATGTTATTCATTCTTCGAAGATATTGAGAAGGTCTTCCCCCCTTCGAAGAGATTTTCCATCCTCCGTAGACCTTTAGAAGGGTTTCCATCTTTCTAAGACCCTTAGCAGGTCTTCCATATTTCGAAGTCATAAAGAAAGTCTTCCATCCTTCGAAGACCTTTAGAAGGTCTACCATAATTCAAAGGCCCTTAGAAGATCTTCCATAATTCGAAGACCTGTAAAAGGCTTTCCATCCTTCGAAGACCCTTAGAAGGTCTTTCATCCTTCGAAGAACTTTAGCAGGTTTTCCATACTTCGAAAACTTTTAAAAGGTTTTCCATACTTCGAAAATATTTGTAAGGTCTTCCATCTTTAAAAGACCTTTATAGGGTCTTCCATCCTTCGAAGATCATTAGAAGGTAATCCATTCTTTAAAGAATGGAAATCTTACAGATTTAGAAGAGCCTTAGAAAGTCGTTCATACTTCATAGGCCTATAGAGGGTCTTCCATCCTTCGATGGCCCTTAGAAGGTATTCCATTCCTCGAAGACGTTCAAAAGGTCTTCCTTCCGTCGGAGACTCTTTGAAGGTCTTCCGTCCTTCAACGACCTTCCTTCATTCAACGGTCTTTCCTGATTCGGAGGCCCTTAAATGGACTTTAGAAGGACTTCCATACTTCGAAGACCTTTAGAAGGTCTCCCATACGTCGAAGACCTTTAGTAAGTCTTCCATTCTTTGATGACCCTAATATCCATATTTCTTAGATCCATAAGGTATTTCATCCTTAGAAGACTATCGTGAGAAAATATTGGGAAAGTCCTCCATTCTTCGAAGACCTTAGACATATCTAGAGGCTCTTTGATCTATAAAAGACCTGGAATCTGTCGAAGACTCCTAGAAGGTGTTCCATCCTTAGAAGACTTTTAGAATGTCTTTACAAGGTCTTCCATCCCACGAAAGCCGTTAGGAAGTCCTTCACCCTTTGAGAACTTTAGAAGTTCTTCCATCCTCAAAAGACCTTTAGGAGGTACTTGATCCATGGAAGACCTCTATAAGGTCCTCCACCTTTAGAAGACCTTTAGAAGGTATTCTATCCTTAGAAGACCATTAGAAGGCCTTCCATCCTTAGAAACCCTTTATAATGTCTTCCATTCTTAAAGACCTTTATATAGAATTCCATTCTTAGAAGACATTGATAATGTCCTCCATTCCTCGAAGACATTTAGAAGGCCTTCTATCCTTCGAAAACCCTTAGAAGATCTTCCATCCTTGTAAGACCTTTAGACTTTCCTTCACCCACGAAAGTCTTTCATCCTTCGAGTACTTTAGAAGGTCTTTGATCCATGGAGCACCTTTAGAAGGTCTTCCATTCTCAGAAGACCTATAGAAGGTATTTGATCCATTGAAGACCTTTATAAGGTCCTCCACCCTTAGAAGACCTTTAGAAGGTATTCTATCCTTAGAAGACCATTAGAAGGTCTTCCTTTCGTTGAAGATCGTTAGAAGGTCTTCCATCCTTAGAAGCCCTTTAGAATGTCTTCCATTCTTAAAGACCTTTATATGTAAGACCATCCTTAGAAGCAATTGAGAATGTCCTCCATTCTTCGAAGACCATTAGAAGGTCCTTGTAAGACCTTTGGAAGGTCTTCCATCTTTAGGAGGTCTACCATTCTTCGTAGACCTTTGGAAGGTCCGTCACCCACGAAAGGCATTTAGAAGTTCTTGTATACTTAGAAGATCTTTAGAAGCGCTTTCACCCGTTAAAGACTCATAGAAGCTATTCCACCCGATATATACTCTCAGAAGGTCTTCCCTACTTCGAAGGCCTTCCATAAGTCTAAGACCTTTAGGATGTCTTCCATCCATGAAACATGTTTATAACATTGTCGATCCATTGCCCATACTTCGAATACCTTTAGAAGGTCTTCCATCCTCAAAAGACCTTTAGGAGGTATTTGATCCATGGAAGACCTCTATAAGGTCCTCCACACTTAGAAGACCTTTAGAAGGTCTTCCATCCTTAGAATCCCTTTAGAATGTCTTGCATTCTTAAAGACCTTTATATAGAATTCCATTATTAGAAGACATTGAGAATGTCCTCCATTCTTCGAAGACCATTAGAAGGCCTTCTATCCTTCGAAAACCCTTCGAAGGTATTCCATCCTTGTAAGACCTTTAGAATTTCCCTCACCCATGGAAGTCTTTCATCCTTCGAGTACTTTAGAAGGTCTTTGATCCATGGAGAACCTTTAGAAGGTCTTCCATCCTCAGAAGACCCATAGAAGCTAGTTAATCCATTGAAGACCTCTATTAGGTCCTTCACCCTTAGAAGACCTTTAGAAGATATTCTATCCTTAGAAGACCATTAGAAAGTTTTCCTTCCGTTGAAGATCATTAGAAGGTCTTCCATCCTTAGAAGTCCTTCCATTCTTAAAGACCTTTATATGGAAGACCATCCTTAGAAGACATTTAGAATGTCCTCCATTCTTCAAAGACCATTAGAATACCTTCTATCCTTCGAGAACCCTTAAAAGGTCTTCCATCCTTGTAAGACCTTTAGAATTTCCCTCACCCACGAAAGATCTTTAGAAGGTTTTGCATCCTTAGAAGACCTCTAGAAGGTCTTGCAGCCTCATAAGACCTTTAAAAGCTCTTCCACCCGTTAAATACTCCTAAAGGTCTTCCCTATTTCGAAGACCTTCCATAAGTCTAAGACCTTTATCCATTGAAGACCTCTATAAGGTCCTCCACCCTTAGAAGACCCTTAGAAGGTATTCTATCCTTAGAAGACCATTAGAAGGTCTTACTTCCGTTGAAGAACATTAGAAGGTCTTCATCCTTAGAAGTCCTTTAGAATGTCTTCAATTCTTAAAGACCTTTATATGGAAGACCATCCTTAGAAGACATTGAGAATGTCCTCCATTCTTCGAAGACCATTAGAAGGCCTTCTATTCTTCGAATAGAAGATAGAAGGTCTTCCATCCTCAGAGGACCTATAGAAGTTAGTTGATCCATTGAAGACCTCTATGATGTCCTCCACCCTTAGAAGACCTTTAGAAGGTATTCTATCCTTAGAAGACCTTCTACCTTCCGTTGAAGATCATTAGAAGGTCTTCCATCCTTAGAAGCCCTTTAGAATGTCTTCCATTCTAAAAGTCCTTTATATGGAAGACCATCCTTTGAAGCCATTGAGAATGTCCTCCATTCTTCGAAGACCATTAGAAGGCCTTCTATCCTTCGAAAATCCTTAGAAGGTCTTTAATCCTTGCAAGACCTTTACAATTTCCCTCACCCACGAAGGTCTTGCATCATAAAAGACCTCTACAAGGTCTTCCAGCCTCAGAAGACCTTTAGAAGCTCTTCCACCCGTTGAAGACTCATAGAAGCTATTCCACCCAATAAATACTCTTAGAAGGTGTTCCCTCTTTCGAAGACCTATAGAAGGCCTTCCGTATGTCTAAGACCTTTAGGTTGTCTTACATCCATTGAACACCTTTATAACATTGTCCATCCTTCAAAGATCTTTGGAAGGTCTTCCATATTTTGAATACCTTCAGAAGGTGTTCCATCCTCATGGAAGACCTCTATAAGGTCCTTCACCCTAAGAAGATCGTTAGAAGGTATTCTATCCTTAGAACACCATTAGAAGGCATTCCATCCTTCGAAGACGTGAAGGAGGTTTTCTATCCCTGGAAGACCTTTAGAAGGTCTTTCAGATGGAAGACCGTTCTTAGAAGACATTGAGCATGTCCTCCATTATTCGAAGACGTTTAGAAGGCCTTCTGGCCTTAGAAGGTCTTCCATATTTAAGAAAAGTTCCATCCTTCGAAGACCCTTGGAAGGTCTGCAAAACTTCGAATACCTTCTATAAGTCTGAGACCTTTATGAGGTCTTCCATCAATGGAACTCCTTTATAGTATTGTCCATCCTTCAAAGATCTTTAGAAGGTCATCCATATTTCGAATGCCTACAGAAGGTGTTTCATCCTCAGAAGATCTTTAGAAGGCATTTGATCCATGGAAGAGCTCTAAAAGGTTATCCACTCTAAGAAGATTTTTAGAAGCTATTCTATCCTTAGAAGGCATTCCACCCTTCGAAAACCTTTTGGAGGTCTTCTATTCTTAGAAGACCTTCCATTTTTAAAGACATTCAGATGGAAGACCATTCTTAGGAGACATTGCGAATGTCCTCCCTTCTTCGAAGACATTTAGAAGGCATTCTATCCCTCGAAATTCCTTAGAAGATTTTCCAAATTTCGAAGACCTTAAGGAGGGTTCCATCCCGCGAAAACACTGGGAAGGTCTTCAGAACTTCGAAGACCTTTAGAAAGCCTTCCATAATTCTAAAACCTTTAGGTGGTCTTCCATCCATGGAATTCCTTTATAACATTGTCCATCCTTCGAAAACCTCTAGAAGGTCTTCCATACTTCAAATACCTTTAGAAGGTGTTCCCTCCTCAGAAGATCTTTAGAAGGTCTTTGATCGATGGAAGACTTCTCTAAGGTCCTCAACACTTAGAAGACCTTTAGAAGGTTTTCTATCCTTAGAAGATCATTAGAAGGTCTTCCTTTCGTTGAAGATCATTAGAAGGTCCCTCATCCTTAGAACAGCTTTCGAATGTCTTCCATTCTTAAAAACCTTTAAATGGAAGACCATCCTTAGAAGACATTAAATATGTCCTCCATTATTCGAAGACATTTAGATGGTCTTCTATCCTACGAAACTCCTTAAAAGGTCTTCCATATTTCAAAGACCTTAAGGAGGGTTCCATCCTTCGTGGACCCTTGGAAATTCTTCAAAACTTTGAAAATGTTTCAAAGGTCCTTAGAAGACATTGAGAAGGTCCTCCGTTCTTCAAAGACATTTACAACATGTTTAGAGGGTATAAGATTCCATATAGGATCTTTATAAAGCCTTCCATTCAGATTGTTTCCCATTCTTAGAAGACATTAAGAAGCCTTCCTTAGACAACGTTTAGAAGGTCTGGCATCTATGGAAGCATTATAAGACTTTTAAAAAGTCTTCCACTCTTAGAAGACATTTAGAAATTTACAATCTTCGAGGACCTTTAAAAGGTTTTCCATACTTAGAATACATACTAAGAAGACATACAAAAGGTCATCCATTCATGGAAGACGTTTAGGAAATCTTCTGTTCTAAGAAGGCAATTAGGAAATTACACGTATTCATCAAAGGATAGCGATAGGAGATCATGCAACCATGGAAGAAGAGAAGGTCTTCCATCCTACGAACACCTTTAGAAGGCCCTCCATTCACGGTAGACCTTAAGAAAGTTTTTGTCCGTAAAAGTTGTTTAGAAGGTCTTAGAATACCTTTAGAAGCTCATCTATCCATGGAAGACCTTAAGAAGTTTTTCCATCCAACTTTTTAAACTTCCCCTCTATGCAAATTTTTAATAGACTAAAACACCAACAACTTCAACAACAAATATTGTTTAAAACATAACAAACGCAACAATTATAACAACAAGACCAACAACATAAACAACACAGCTCATGTACATTTGTATGTATATAGACTCAATATTATAGAGTGTAAGTCTGAACAACATTACCATAAACGACATTACCATCAGCAGCTTGGCGTAGAAAACAAGTGCAACATTTTCCAGACCAAATTTGCGTGTCACAAGGCAATAAGTAATTTGTTTACATTTTGCCTATCTTACCACACAACGTACTGACTGGCGGAAGGCAAATAAAAACGCAAATGAATAGTAAAAACTCCATGCCTTTGAGTATGCAAAACTATTTCCACAAAACGCAAAACACGGCTCAGTGAATAAACAGACAAAACGCATCAACACTTTGGTTGAGGGGAGCAGAGCGGAAGAAACACTAAAAGGGTACATCGTTGTGCATCATAGAAAACAGCTGTTTTGCCGACTTATGTAGTAGCTTGTTCCTCTACGCAAACGCAGCATAACACTTTTTCTTCATTTCTTTTAGAGAAAGTGAGATCATATTTCCTACGTCATGAAATTATTTGAAAATCGTAATATTTGTCAATACTTTAAGACATAGACAACAACTTGTGTTAGTTTGTGTCACGAGACAAGAGCTCACAAAAAGTCACCTTTTTGAATTTTACAAGGAAGCGAAAGTGTTGCATTACAACCCTTTTAGATCCGTGAGGTTGGCAAGGAAATGTGTAATTTGATATCAACGAACACGCGTCTTTCTTAGAAACATCTGTAAGTGAAAGGAAATCAAGGAAGAAGGAACAAAGGATGCGAAGATCTTTAAAAGTGAATTTGATTTCTTTTGCTGATCAAATTAATTCCGATTGCAAATTTACTTTCTTCGAGGTAGAAAAACATGTTGACTATAATTGCAAAACATTTGATGGGTAAGGGTGCCTTGTAGTTGATTTTATTTATTGTGTAAAGATTTCACTTTCATCTGATATCAATTGAAGTGCAATTTTAATAGATTCAAAATATAAAATACGTATAAAATATAAAATGTTAAATATAAAATATAAAACATAAAATATAAAATAAGAAATCTAAAATATATAATATAAAAAATACAAAATATCTATATCTATATATATAAAAGAGCTTAGTGAGTGAGTGACTGACATATCATCGCCCGGATGAAAACGCTGAAGCTAGAGAGTTGAAATTTTGACTGTGGGTTGATGTTGGTGTGTAGGGGTGAGATAAGGCTGGGTTTTTGGAAATTCGAGCTGGAAGGGTACGAAAAATACAAAAAGGTACCCTTTGTATTAGGCAAACGGGAAGAGCTAGAACGAAATTTAGAATTAGGCTCACTGATGGAGAGTTAGAAAGATGTACCAAATGGTTTTTAGAAATTCGACTTCTAAGTGTACGAAAAGTTACTAAATTTAGTAATAATTGTATATTTTGAACGGATACGGCTAGAATCTTGGAATTTGGTATGGAAATCAAGGTTGGGAAGTAATGTTTATAAAAGGAAATGGTTTGGGAAATTCGTTCTCATGTGTACCAAAAGTACTAAATGGTACTAAATTTGGTACAATTTGGATTTAAGTGAACGGATAAAGCTGCAAACCTGAAGTTTGAAATTACGAATACTGTTGAAGTGTATGATTGAGATAAGGAGGGTAGCCTTGTAAATTCGCACTTATGTGTACGAAAAGTACTAAATGGTACTAAATTTGGTACAATTTGAGGTTATGTGAACAGACACACCTGCAAACCTGAAATTTGGAATAATGCTTACTGTTGAAGTTTAGGATTCAGATTAAGATATTTATGTGCACGAACGGTACTAAATGGTACTAAATTTGGTACAATTTAGATTTGGGTGAACGGATAGAGCTGGATACATAAAATTTGGAATAAAGATTACTCTTGAAGTGGAGGATGAAGATATGGATGTGGTTTTGGATTATCGTACTTATGAATACGAAAAGAACTAAATGGTACTAAATTTGGTTCAATTTGGATTTGGGTGAACGGATAGAGCTGAAAATTTGAAATTTGGAATTCAGATTACTGTGGAAATGGAGGATGAAGATATGGAGGTGTGTACGAAAAGTACTAAATGGTACTAAATTCGGTACAATTTGGATTTGCGTGAACGGATAGAGCTGGAAACATGAAATTTGGAATTAAGATTACTGTTGAAATGGAGGATTCATATGCATTTTTCATTTCATAAAAAAATGTATAATTGATTTAAAATTTTTAAGAAAATTAAGTACGAAATAAGTTGTAGCCATCTCAAATCGAACTATATTCAAAATTTGCCTTCAAACCAACTTTAAACGAAAAATGCTGCCTACAGGAAAATAAAAAGTTTTTGTTAAAACTCACTAATACTTTCTGAAAAAAATCGAGCGATTTTTTACAAAAATATTTTCACAATTTAACAAGATAAAAAGTTTTTGTAAAAATATTCAAATGCTTTCTGAAAAATGAAAAGCGCCTCAGCCAAAAATATTATTGAAAAAATCGCGCGGTTTTTTACAAAAATATTTTCACAATTTAAGAATATAAAAAGTTTTTGTAAAAATATTCAAATACATTGTGAAGAACGAAAAGCGCCGCAGGCGAAAATATTTTTGAAATAATCGCGCGATTTTTTACAAAAATATTTTCACAATTTAAGAAAATAAAAAGTTTTTGTAAAGAATATTCAAATACATTGTGAATAACAAAAAGAGCCGCAGGCGAAAATATTTTTGAAAAAAATCGTGCGATTTTTTACAAAAATATTTTCACAATTTAAGAAAATAAAAAGTTTTTGTAAAAATATTCAAATACTTTCTGAATTACGAAAAGAGCCTCAGGCATACAATTAAACCACGGTGGCACCGTGGAGATGGAATTAATAAGATTGCTGATAGATATAGAATCAATAAGGTTGCTGTTGAAGTATAAGATTTAGGTAGTTTTGGAAATTCGTACTTATTGCGTACAAAAAGTTTTAAATTTCGTATAGTTAGGTTTTGGGAGAAGGCATTGAGAGTGTAAGATTGAGTTTTTCGTACTTATGTGCGTGAAAGGTACTAAATTGTACTTAATGGTACCATTTGGATATGGATAAACGGATAGAAGTAGAATCCTTAAACTCGGAATTATGATTACGGTTGGAGTGGACGATTTATGTAGGTAGTTTTTGAAATTTGAACTTATATGTTTGAAAAGTACTAAATTGTACTAAATGTGATACAATTTGGATTTGGTGAATTCATCGAGCTAAAATCCTGAAATGTTGAATTATGATTACTGTTGGAGTGGAGGATTGATATAGGTTTTGAAATTCGAACTTTCGTTCGAAAATTATTAAATGGTACTATATTTGCTAAATGAATAGAGGTGGAATTCGGTATTATAGTTGCTGTTGGTGTGTTGGATTGAGATATGGACGTGGTTGTGGATATATGTATGTACGTGCCATAAGTGTACGAAAATTACTAAACGGCACAGAATTTGGATCATATTGTTATTGTGTAAAGTGGGCAGAGCTGAGATTGTTAAATTCGGTATTAGGATAGCAATTGGCATTTACAGTGGAGAAAGGAGGAGGTTTTGGAAATTCGTACTTATGTACACGAAAAGTTCAACAATAATTGGTTTCGGGAGAACAGCTAGAACTGTAAATGAATATCGCGCTTGGGATATACCTTTGAATATAGAGATGTAATTTTTAAACTTTGCATATATCCCTATATAGCTGAAATTTCGAATTTATGTATTAGGGTCAATGTTGATGTTTAGATAAGGAGTTTTTGAAATGGATACAAATACTGAATTTTGCTACGGAGGTGGTTTGGAAATACGAAAAGTTTAAAATTGTACTAAATTTGATGTTGGGTGTAGCAAAGAGGCTGGAATTATACAATTAAAGTGCGAAAAGTAAAAGTAAAATGCAATAAAATTGGTATTGGCCTAAGAAATAGAAGTGGAATTCTAATTTATTATTTATTTGTCAGGTTCACTGTTAGAGGTGGTAGTACAATAAGTGTACTAGAAGTATTAAAAATATCAAATTTTGAAGCACTGGTTATGAGTGAATCGGTAATTGAATTTTGTTGTGAGCATAACTGTTGAGATTGGATCAGAATGTTTATGAAAATTCACCTTTTAAATATACGAAATGTTTCTACATATAATACCATGGATTTTAAAAATTGTACTGAATAGTGTAATATTGTTTTCATGTTAACGTGAAGGCGGTTTCTAAATAATGCACTAAAATCAAAAAGTCAAACGTATCTTTTGAACAGAATTGCTTTGAAAATGTAGATCTATGTTTTACAAGAATGTTTTTATCCTTTGAGAACACAAAGGCCTCAATTAAAATCTTAAAAAAATTAACTATTGTATAGGGGCCAGGTCAACACGTGCGCATTAAGTAACATTTTTTAATTAAGGTTTTCTACATTTTGATATCACAAATTCCGAAATTATAGCTACTTCGGTTGTAAAATGTGGATAAATCTTCAGAATACCGTACCGTTCTAATAAACGTGGAATGAAATATAAAATGTGAGTTGATATTGATTGATAAGGTATTATTTTGGAAATTCGAACTAAAAGTATTCGAACTGTACTTAAATGAAATTAAATATCAATTAAAATAGGTATTAGTACATCAAAATTTTCAGTGTCCACAATTTTCATATTAAATATTGTTTATTTGTATTTTATTCCCTTTCCGCATACGAAGTAGCGGTCATTTTTCTAGTAACATGGAAAATATAAAATATGTAATATATAATATAAAATAAAAATACTAAACATTTTATATAAAATATAATACATAAGATATAAAATATGAAATATATAATATAAAATATAAAGTACAGAATATAAAATATAAAATATATTTAAATAAAAATTAAATGTCGCTCGTTGGTAATGGCATCAGTTGAGAACGGCCGTACCGATTTGGATAATTCTTTTATTTTAAATGTTCGTCATAACCCAACTTGGGTTCTTATACCCTCAGCATTTATGCTAACGAGGGTATATACATTTTCATACAGGTAAAATGTGCCTCATCGAAATAATGGTTTAAGACCCGAAGTATGTTTGGACGAAGTCCGTTTCAGACAATTTGGAGTTGATTTAGCAATGTCCGTCCGTCTGTCTGTCTGGATGGAGCGCACGATAACTATCGAGTGTTTCAACCGATTCGGTCCAAACTTTGGCTTTCGTAACATTTTGCCCAAACTTAGTTTAAGTTCGAAGATGGGCAATATCGGTCCATTCCTTCCGGTACCTCCCCCACAAAAGTTCGAAAATGTTCGGAAATTTTGTGCGCACGATAACTCTTGAAGGAAGTAACCGATTTGGTCCATACTTTGCACATAGTGAAATTTCTACCAGACTTAGGTGAGGTTCCAATATGGAATCAATCGGTCCACTCCTTCGCGTACCTCCCACACAAAATTTCGGATAAGTTCAGATTAGGACCTGCTCTCGAATCGCTTTGCATATTTCATCAGGGGCAAGTCCATACTTCCTGAACAAATAGCCTGAAAGATGCAAAAAGCCCCTATGACACCGTGTGTAGTGGTTGGAGCGCAAGATAACCCTCGATCGAATCTGCCGATTCGATCCAAAATTTGGCCCTTGTAATATTTTGTCCAAACATAGTTTAAATTTGAAGATAAGCCATATCGGTCCACTCCTGCAGGTACCTTCCCCACAAAAGTTCAAAATGTTCGGAAAAATTGTGCGCACGATAACTTTTGAAAGGAGTGACCGATGTAATCCATTCTTTGCACATTCTAATATGGACTATATTTGTCTACTCCTTCTGGTACCTCTCACACAAAATTTCGGATAAGTTCACTTTAAGACCTGCTCTCGGATCACTTTGAGTTTTGTTGAAGCGATTTGCATTCTCTACCTCCATTACGACGGCAAAAGTTTTTTCTTGGGAAAACAGCCCGAAAGGTGTAAAAAGCCTCTATGTCACCATATGTGGCGGTCGGAGAACACGATAACTCTCGAACTCTTCAGCACGATAACTCTCGAACTGGTCCAATATTTGGTCTTCGTCATATTATATCCAAATTTAGTTTCATGGGACAATGCCCGAACGGTGTAAAAAGCCCCTATGTCACCATATGTGGCTGTCGGAGAGCACGATAACTCTTGAACTCTTCAGCACGATAACTCTCGAGCTGGTCCAATATTTGGTCTTCGTCATATTATATCCAAATTTAGTTTCATGGGGCAATACCGGTCTACAACTTCAAGTACTTCTCCCCAATATTTAAAAAAAATGTCACTAAAATGCTAGGACAATATCACTTGAATGGGGCACCCAATTTGGTCCAGACTTTGGATCTCCTAATATTTTGTGAAAATTTAGTTTAACTTCAAGAATGGCCCATAAATTTGTGTCTTAGTGCAGTAAATTCCTAATCCACATTTTTGTCTGCAAGTTCAAATGTCCACAACGGGCCACAAAAGTCTGAAGAGACCTTAAATACATTCGATCTGTCCGTAGGTGACAGTTTCACTTCACATTGGCTGAGGGTATATATCTGTCGGCAAGCCGACTGACACTTTTTTGCTTGTACATTTTAATATTTTCTTCAAAAATTACTTAACTGATTTTCTGAAATTGTCAGGGAATGTACAGCGACGACCCCCGGTAAAAATAGGCTACATATTTTTGTTGAATTTCGGAAGGGGCGGGGTACTTCCCCTATTCTCTACTTCTTCAAAAATGCTGTATTTACAATAATTACGAAAGCATTAATTTGGGAACTAATTTGCGAGTCAATTGTGGCTGTGCCTCCGACCTTACCTACTTATTTGGGACCCAAAAATGTTACATATACAAAACTACTGAACCTATTTTCTTGAAATTGTCAGGGAATGTACAGAGTTGGCCCCCAAAACAGGTCACATATTTTTTTTTGAATTCCAGAAGGGAAGCGGTACCTCTGCTATGCGATATTTAAAAAAAAAACTATATTTGCAAATATTACGAATGTATCGGTACAAAAATTGACGAACTAATCCGGCTTTTTTAAGTATGTTATATCTCCAATACTTCTCTACAGGTGGTGTCTTAGGACACGCCGTTCGGACTCGGCGATAAACTGTAGGTCCCATATCATTGAGCTAATATGAATCGGGGTGCACTCATTGATATGAGAGAAGTCTCCCTTGTCCCGTATGTGATGTTTGTGGAACAATTATATTATATTATTATATCTCCAATACTACTGAACAAATTTCCATGAAATTTGCAGCAAAAGCTGAATATTTGCCGTTATTATGTATATTTTATGAATTTCGAAGGAGTTGGGGTAACTTCCCCATGCCTTTCTGTTAAACGCTATATGTATAAGCCAAACCTATGATTATATCACTTTCAGAATAAATTTTCGGAGACAATGGGGTTGTGTGTATACTAGGTACATATTTGGAGCCAAGTTACTGAACCACGTCCACTTTTTAAATACGTTGTATGTATATTGAAAACTAATGGCTGATGAAAAGATAGGGGACATGGACGATAATAAATCCTAAACAGCATCAATGCACACTGGTCGTTTCAGTGAATATGACGATGCCTCTGGTCGTTTCAGCGAATATGCCGTATCAGTTTCTTCTTTGTTTTGTGTTTTAATTTGTTTGTTTGTTTTGGTTTTTTTCTTTAAAGATTTAGACTTTTTTTTGGATCTGCTTATGAGTGTATTTTTTTACATTTGTATATTTTTGATATATGTATGATGCTACATATAATATGAAAAACAAGTAAAAAATTAATTACAAATATTTTTGTCGCACCTTCCCATACAAGTGGGACCACTGTGCAATGTGCGAAAAAATTCAACAAAGTTCGTATGAGAATAGAAAGGTTACAGACAAAATCTGTAGATACATTTGACAATGGATCGAAGAAGTGAGGTAGAAAATACCATTTTTTGAATTATCAAGCATAAATAGTTGTCTTTAAAACTCATTACGACGGGACCGCGGACCGGACCTGCTAGTATAAAATATAAAATGTAAAATATAATATTTTTAAAACATATTTAAAAAAAAACTGTAAATAGAAATTTTTTTAAAGAATTCACATTATAATAAAAATTTAAAAAAAAATAATAGTTGGAATCCATTCTATATTCCTTACAGACTCTTGGCCAGTGAGAAACGTTTGTGAATTACTTTAAGGTCTCTGTGGAATTCATGGCTATTGAGTGGGTATCTTTGGCCTCTTTTTAAAAATTAAAATAGATTTTCCACGTGCCAAATAACTACTGCAGATTTTACCTTATGTGACTGTACCTTACATGCACGCAATAAACGTGTGCTCATCATGATTATTGTCATTATCTACGACGTCATTAAAAACCCCCCCAAGTGATTGAAGAGTTAAAACACAATGAACATTTTTTCGGTTTTACTTAATAATGATAAATGCGTTTAAATACATGATGTCTGTCCATGGGTAATGCTTTCGAATACTGTAGAAAATTCAATAACGTTCCACACGACAAAATAAAGGCAATGAAAGTGAATCGATTGCGCCGTCGCCTTTCATAGGAGACAAAATAGATAGTCAATAAAGTGATAGTAAAACAGCATCCCTACAACTCTTCTCTTGGTCCTCTTCAAAAAATATAGGAAATAACATTTGTTGGCAAACTAACCCTTCTTGAGGCTAGGCTTAACACTCACGTATTGGATTACATAATAGTAGTATCAAAAATAGCAACAACAACAACAACTATGGAAAATTTCAGTATCAATATATTGGCTCACCTCTTTGGCGTTTTCCGTTTCAATGTTGCGCATGCGCACAGCACGCACACGCCAATCTTCCCCCATGTAGCATCGGCACCCATTTAACGATCATTTGCAGCAGTTGTTGTGGTGGCTGTAAGGACAATAGGAAAGGGATATCTCTAAACATCACATCATTTCATATTAGAGATGACACAAAACAAAAAAAAACATGAATTTCATCATCATCATCTAGCAGAAAAAAAGGTGTTGCAGAAAAGCACGCGTCTGTTCTTGTTTGAAAAAAAGTGAAATTTCACATATCCCTTTTTTTAAAATGGCAGGCATCCTTTCGTTTTTTTGTTATTTGCAACATAAAGGCTGCTGGCTGGTTGACTGACTGGGATATATCAAACACACCCATGCCACGAGTATGCAAGGCAAACAACAACAATTTCAAATTGAAACCGAATTCTAAAAAAACGAAATCTTCCATTCCAAATGTCATAAAGGTCATCTACATACTGCGAATGAAATAAAGGATACGTAAATAAAAAATCGTTATTTACTACACACAAACAAACAGTATGTATGGCTGTATGTATGGCTGTATGTATAGCTGTATGCATATTATACACAACCACCATTTCGGCACCACCACTATTTTAAAGAAAATACATTTTTAACTGATTTCAATATTCAGAGATTTAATAGTGAAATTAGGGTTGCAAATTCGCTAATGCCAAAACATAATCTGCTTGATAGGGAGAATTTTAAGCAAAGCCTTTCACGCAGACTCACCCCTTTGCCTGAGTAACCGTTTCAATTTGCTTTTCAATGAAAATGTGCAGCTGCTGCAAAATTTTTAAAGGATTTATGTGAAAATTTCCCAAGATTTTCCCTTAAAAGCGATGCAATTAAATTTTTTTTGGGAAAAATTGTGTGTGTTTTAAAAGATTTTTTTCTAATTACTTTTTTATAACCACCCCTATTATTTTTTTTATTTTTGGGTTGTTTTTTTTTTTTCTTTTGAGGAAACATACTTTTTAGCATTGAGATTGGATGATTTTTGAAATTTATGAGACAGTTTGTAATGATTTTTCATAAAGATGACCAAATGACCTCTACACATTTGTTGGTAGTTATGTAGGAGCGATTTTTTAAACAAAATTTAGTGGCCAGCATTCGTTAAAAAGATACAGGCAATTAGAGGATATTTAGGAACTATTCAGTACTGTGAGAAAATTCCAATTCAGAAGAAGACAATTTTGGCATCGTATATAGTCCCCTTTTAGATAGTTTAAATGAGGGTTTCATGGTCACATAGTTTCTTGACACCATGGTATGTCTATTCACAGCTAATGAATGGAAGTCTTGTTGCATGGGGACGTGCTACATAAGCGCACGTCCCCAAAAATATTCTAAACTAAATACTGGATTTGGTTTAATAAAAAAGCATACATATGTTTTTTAAATCTGATACCCATGAAAATATTGTAATTGGACCCTTAAATTTTAAAACGCTTTAGTATAAAATCCATGGTCCCCGAAAAAGGATAAAAATACATTTTAATCCACGCTCTGCCGTCTGATGGCCCAGAAAAAAAGTCTAAATTGAATTCTTAAAAATATATTGAAGTTTAATTAGTTGATTGATTGTTTTTTAGTTTAAAAATTAGGCATTTTCTTTTAGAAAATATTCTAAATTAAATCGTAAATTTCTGAAATTTCACAAGTTATTTTTAAGCTCTGTGATCTGATGATCCAAGAAATATAACAAGAAAAACTAAAGTGCAAAGTGGCGCAAAAGTAATCCTCCTATTAGAAAATGCTATAATTTTTGCCATTGTCCACTAATGTCAGTTCTGTTTTGACATTTGTGTAGTAAACAAATGCAAAATACACGTTGATGAACAATGTTACGCTACACTGCTCCAGAACGCGGAATATTGGTGACTATTTATTTGACCAATAATCGGTCGGTGATTTTGGCGCAACGTGAATTTCGTCGCAGACGTTTATCCGCTGGCTTCGAAGAGACTGGCACAACACGAGATGCTGCCAGGCATGGCAGACCCCGGAGTATCCATTTTGCAGAGAATATTGCTGCTGTAGCCGAGGATGTCACGGAAGCGCCTTCGACATAGACCAGACGACGTGCCACGCAAATGGGTATCAGTTGACGGTCTTTAAAGCGAATTTTTGTACGATATTTGAAGATGTTTCCGTACAAAGTCCAGACGGTGCATCAGCTGTTAAACGCTGACCGCCAATCGCGTCTAACATACGATCAATCCATCCTTAATCACCACCAAGAGGAAGATTTTTCATCAAAAATAATCATGAGTGATGAGGCGCTCCAGACTTCTTTTTGTGGGGCTTTTTGAAATCGCGGGTTTATGTCAACAAGCCTCAGACTCTTTCAGCTCTTAAAGACAATATCCGCCAAGAATGCTAGGACCTATCGCCGGAAGTTTTGGCCAAAGTGATGTAAAATGCCATAAAAAGGGCTCAAATGGCAATAAACTGTGGCGGCGGCCATTTATCTGATATCATATTCTCGACTTGATGTAAAAAATTAAAAGGCCAAATAAAACTAATCCACAAGAAAAATCAAAATTTTTAATTTTTTTTAAATGACAGCCAAAAAACTTCGGAAGATTACTTTTACCTTGTAGGTTATGAAAGTAGAGTTAAAAATATGATACACGTGTATCGGCGTTTTTAAAGTTTACATCGGAAAGTACCCAGCAAAATGTTCGATGCCAAAGATGCTATTCAAGAATGGGTGCAAGTGAAATGGAATGTCATTTTTTCAGCATCTTCACTCATTCTTTTTACAAGAGCGTGACCCCCAAAAGATGCAATTCATTTTCAGATCCTAAGCATGTCATCTTTACTAACTCGATGGAATGGCATCTTCAACAATTCTTTGGCATGGCATCTATACCAATCCTTTGGCATGCCATCTTAACCAATTCCCAAGAATAGCAACTTCACTAATCTTTGGCATATAATTTTCACCAACCCTTTGGCATGTAATTTTCACGACTTGTTCGGAAAATGGAAAATGCTGTATTGAAAAATGATTTTCATTTTTTTTATTTTATTAATTCAAAGGAATTAACTACTGCAAACTTAAGTTTCTTAGCAGGATTGGTAGGGCAATTGAAAAGGAGCAGTGTGTCGTGGGGGCCTGTGCTGTATGCTGGGCAGATGTTTTCCACGGTGTCATCAGTACTTGCCCTATAGGAATTTTGACGGCTGCACCATCCCGAGCGTATTGACCCAAAACTACTTTGATTTGTCCTCACAGCTGGCGCTTCTCAGCTGCGATAGATGGTGGATGTTCTCCAAGGACCGCATTCACACGATAACTGTTTACTGCATCTGCGACTGCATTCGTGTGAATGCTACTTAAACCTGGTTGAAATGCTTGTTGATCTAGAGGTTCTCTCTTGTAACGTTAGACTTCTCTTTCTAGATTATGAGCACGGCTTGCTCTGAGTGAGTCCTCTGCTAATATGGAGATGGCCTTCAGCGCAGTTGTTGTGCTGCTGACGGATCCTATGCTATTGATCGGCAACTGGAAAGTTATTTCTGATGCTGAAAGAACTATAGCCACAAGGGTCATTGCTACGGGCGACAAAGCGAAATCGGTTTGTAAGATTCACCTTTGCTGACATCCTTTTCGGGCTTCAGTAGCTGGCCTATTTTCCAGACTTCGAGAACGATGTGTTTGAGCGACAGGTTGTAAATTTAAGTGAGAAACTTGATTTCCGGCCGTCCCAACTGTTGCAGTCTAAACACCGCCGCTGCACGCAACAGAGTTTACTTCCTCCGCAACAGATTTTGATTCATCTTACAAAAGGATTTTACTTCCCATCAGTGCAGTGCAGATTTCGACATTGACTCCAACAATCCAACTGCAGATTACTTTTTCGTGAATTTTATTTTACAACGTTTTGGAAATGTTTGTTGTTTTGTAGGGATCTACTAATCGACTTGTTGAGCGGGGTTCTCTAGAGCAGACAAGGAAACTTTTATAATCGGTCTGTTCCTTTACTTTTAAAAATGGTAATTGTTGCAAAAATGGTAAAAGTCGTGAACTGCTCTCATATAAATTATGTGCTTTTAAAAGTAAGGAAACACTGCGGGTAAAAACTGGTAACCTCAGGCACGTAAAGGAACACGACTAATACCAAAGAGTGCAGTCCGACTCTACTTTTAGCTTAATGATTGGGACTTCCTAGCATAATAAATCTTACATTGCTTTAAACGTACATATTTAGATAAATAAAAGAATATATATGTACATGTGTAAAAATAAAAACACAAAATTCATCTCTATTGGATCGATGGAATGGGTTCAAATGCTAAGGAAAAGATCGGATCTATCACGACTTCCTTTTAATTGGTTCAAATGCTGATGAAACGATCGGATCTTTCACGACTTCCTTCGAATGGGTTCAAATGGTGACGAAAAGATCGGATCTTTCACGACTTCATTTGAACCAATGCAAAAGATCCAGTGAAATTATGGCATCTCATGGAACCACTTCCATAAAATTTTGCTGGGTAACTAAGGTATGTGGGTCAAGCTCCGCCCATTTGCAGTTTTTTCCAAATATTCGAGTTAAAATATCTTGGAATTCTTGCATTTTAGGTATATATTGTCTTTGGCAACTTTACTGAGGAGGATGTGGAGAATACTTTTGTTAAAAATTTTAAACCTCATGCTTTTCTTCAAAGGCGTTTTTTTGGTACTTTTTTCAAAAATCTCAAAAAAACTTCTTCAAAATGTGATCATACAAAATCTGTAAATCTTATCCAATCGCAACGATTCTCTAAAAATGAAAAACACGTTTTAGGGTTAATTTCGGACTTCATTGGAGTTTATTCAAAACCAGCAGACCCCTGTCTGCGTTGCTGGCCCGTAGTAATGAGTTTTAATGACAACTTTGTATGAACTTTATGCTTGACAATTCAAAAATAGGTATTTTCTACCTCACTTCTTCGGTCCATTGTCAAACCGAGGAGGATATTAAATTTATCAACAGATTTGTCTGTAACCTTCCTTTTCTCTTACGGACTTTGTCGGATTTTTTTTCGCCTATTGATGCTGTTTAGGATTCATAAGTCGAATTCTCCCGCTTATTGAGAGTTATATGTTTTAGTTTTTCATGGCTGATGGACCGTTGAGCCTCACCATTTAAGAAAATTTGATAATATATCGTTTTTCTTGATTGGTAGTCAACCACCGTTGTCTAGAAAATTAATTTGCTATCCGATGCACTCATAATTGTACAAATATATAGAATTTAGGACCACGGGACATTCCTTAGTCCCGGTCCACACTAGCGTGAATTTCATTAAAAAATTTCATGAAATTAGGTGTTCTTAAATCGAATTCCTCACTACATCAATTTTATGATTTTACCCTACTATGGACGTCTATCTAGAGACGCATAATTTCATATCAAAATTTCAATGAAATTACTGTAGTGTGGCCCGGGACTTAACATTTTCTGAAAATTGTATGAAATTAGGTTCAGTAGTTTTGGAAAAAAATTAATTGAAAAGAGTGGGTGTGCTGATCAGTTTTCAATATATAAGATATTTAAAAAAGTGGGCGTGGTCCGGTATTATGATGACATTATTTCCTTATTTTTTTCAAGTTTATACGTGAAAGTAATATGAAACTTGGTTCTCTACACAAAATTTCACTACTAGTTTCGGAATAAACCATATATCTAAGTATCTTATTTCCTTAAGAATGTTAGATAATCAATTTATATATATTAGGATGAGATTATTTGTTTTCCAAAAGAAATTAAACTATGTGTTTCTGAATAAAAGAAATCTTTAACCATAACATTCATAGCAGCCTTTGTTTTTGATATAGGGTTTAGGCCCATATTTTAAAATTTTTATCCAGATTGTCGTTGTGATTGGACACTACAAACATCAAATTGAAGATTAATTCCGTAAATGTCATCAAAGCAGGAGTTACACCCATCATTGTGCTATTTTGGAGCACGCCAAATCATACGTGTGACAGTCCCTATGACACATATATTTTCACTGGACCATTGCCGTAGACCTCTCACATATTTTCACATAAAATATAAGCAATGGCATATCCTAACTACGTAATTTAAGTTAAAAGTACTAAAAGAACGCAATTTTGGCAGGTCCGATCTGGGTTTTCTATATTTTTCAAATATATATTCACCACAAATATTTCGAAAGCTGTTTAAATGGAGCGCACAATATCTTCTGTATAAAATCATAACAAAAAACCATCAATATGATGTTGTGCCCAATTACAACGGCAGTCTGGATACAAATTGTAAAATATGACCCAAAACCATATATCAAAAACTAGTGCTGCTAAGAATGTTATATGTTATGGTTACAGATTTCTTTTGCAACATTTCTTTTTTTTAAATATCCCAAAAGAGTGAAGGATTTTGCTAGATTTTGATCCAGTAAGGAATTATGTAAAATTAACCGTCCAAAAATAAAACAAATAATTTCATCCGAAAATATATAAATTTGTTATCTAATTTTCTTAAGGAAATAGTATACCTAGATACATGGGCGTAGCCAGGCATAGCTAGGGAGGGGCAGCTGCCCCCCCAAGATCCTACAAAACAGTTCATTTGTATGTAAACAAGTAAAAAAGTATCAGTCGGCTTTGCCGACAGAGATATACCCTCAGCCTGTGTGGATTGAAATACTTTTTTTCCCAAAAAAAATATATATGTATTTAGGGTGGTTTTCAAAATTTTGGGCGTATGAACCGACAAAAATAGGATTAATGATCAAAAATTTGCGGGGATAACGATAGATGGGGCATTTTTATCACACTAGCCTACGAAAATCATAATATCGATGTAGAAAGGGCACTAGGAAAACCTTCGGTAAAAATGTTTAAAGGATCCTCGAACAGACCTTTACCACACAAAAATGTTGAACATTTGTGTGGGTGGTACCACAAGGATTGGGCAGATAGGGCCCAAATTTGAACATCAACTAAGTTTCGACAATACTTAGAGATCAAGAGTTTGGACCAAATCGGTTATCACGTCTATGAAAAATCGCGCGTACCATTTTAGCGAATATTTTCGATCTTTTGTGGGGGAGGTACCGGAATTTTAACTAATATTCTAAGAAATATTATAATATCCAAAGTGTGGACGAACGCATTATTCGGTTCGAGCTCTCTAGCCACTACATATGGTGCCATAGAGTTTTTTTTACAACTTTCGGTCCGTTTTCTCAAGAAGTATGGACTTGTCCTGAAAAAACTTTTACTGTCGTAATTGAGACAGCGAATGCAAGTTGCTTCAACAAAAATCAAAGTGATTCGAGAGCAGGTCTTGATGTGAATTTAAGCAAAATTGTGTGTGGGAGATACCGAAAGAGTGGACAAATATAGTCCATATTCGAACCTGATCTATATCTGGTAGATATATTAGGATGTGTAAAGAATGGACCAAATCGGTCACTCCCATCAAGAGTTATCGTGCGCACAATTTTTCCATTTTGTGGGGGAGGTAACTGAAGGAGTGGACCGATATGGCTTATCTTCGAACTTAATCTAAGTTTGCACAAAATATTTTTGGACCGAATCGGTGTCAAAGGGGTTTTTGTACCTTTAAGGCTATTTTTCATCAAAAGTCGAAAATTACAAAAAAGTCGATTTTTTTGAAGAGCTTGGGTTTTAGGCCAATTGCGTGGAAATGCGTAAGTCAAATAAAGCTTTATAAATGTGAAGTGACAGATAACAGATAATACTATAACAAAATGCAAAAAACCCCACAAAAATATTCGTAAAAACCAGAGTTTTACGCCAGTTTTTGCAACCATATTTTGTGGCTTTTAAATGACCAGTGACGGAGTTTTTAAAAGATTTTCGAAAAAGGACAAAAAGTACCTCTTTGATGAAGCGCATGAGGGTTAAAATTTTTACAAAAACATTCCCTACATCCTCTTCAGTAAAGTTGCCAAAGACCCTACATACCTAAAATGCAAGGATTCCAAGATATCTTAACTCGAATATTTCGAAAAAACTACAAATGGGCGGAACTTACCCAGCCTACTTTAGTTACTTTCCGATGTAAACTTTAAAAACGCCGATACACGTGTCTCATATTTTTAGCTCTATATTCATAATCTACTCGGTTTTTCCACAATTTTGAAAAAAAAATTGAATTTTGTTGCACAGTGTAATCTAAATTAGATTCTTGAATTACATTGTGCAACATTTTTAAAGTGACCTTGTGCAAACACTTTGAGCTGAGGATTTTTTGAAAGTGCAGATCCAAACGACAAAAACTCTAGTTGGGTTTTGTTGTGTCAGATCCAGCTTAGATTTTATGGTCCCATCTAAACATGGTTAAATACTGACATTTTAAAGCAATTCTGGTCTATATCTCTGAAACCTATGTGAATCTTCATTTGACCTCTGAAGCAAATTTGTAGATAAGGCCAAGAATAAAATATTTGGAGAAATAATGAACTCGAAAAACTAAATTTATTGCCTTAAATTTTATAAAATATCGAAAATGTCCATAATTTATATAAATTTCGTATATCCAAAATTTCATATATCCAAAACCGTTTATTTTTTCTAAATGGTTTCTTTTGGAAAAATATTCGCTGGAATGTAGTATACAACTCTTCAGAACATTGTCATTGTTGTAGTTTTCAACTACAATTTAATAAATAATGTGGTGAAATCCGAAATGCAAGAATAAACCTTTGGTGTGAACTTTGTTTGAAATACTTGTTGTAAAACATATGATGCAAAATACCGCTGAAACAACATGAAGTAAGCATTTTAGAGTTTCAGAATCTTCTAAAGAATTGCTGAGAACTTTATTTGGAAGATCTCTGCAAAAGGTTACTTGGTTGAACTCCCAATAGTTTAGCTGATACTGACCAAAATTTCAACAATTTCGTAAAATGTTCTATATGTTATCGGTTTTGATGCCCTAGATGGAGTTTTTCTTATGTGATCTGTTCGAAAGATAAGTTCTACTAGTTTAGGGCTACAATATTGCCAAAGACGGCAAGGTCAAATGATCGTTTCTGAGATATAGGCGCGATAAATGCATAAAACTGTAGTTTTAGCCCGGTTTAGATGAGGCCATAAAACCCGAACTGGATCTGACAGGACACGACCCTACTAGGGTTGTTGTTGTCTCAATAAGTGCTTTCAAAATATCCATATCAGAAGATGTTCGCACTTTCAGTGTTGCATAGTGTTATTTAAAATTTAAAAATCCATTTATATAAATTTACACTTTGGTGTCTGAATTTATTGTTGTTTTGGCCCTGTGGGCTAGGTAATAATAATAATAATTGTTACACAAACATCCCAGTCGGGACGAGGGAGACTTCTCTCATATCAATGAGTGCACCCCGATTCATATTAGCTCAATGATATGGGACCTACTGTTTATCGCAGAGTCCGAACGGTGTGTCTTAAGACACCACTTGTAGAAAAGTTTTACATGGCTGAAGTACTCACGAAATGTCGCCAACTTTACTGAGGGGTATTTTGCCATCGTTGAAAATGTTGATGTTGTCTGGCCGAGGAATCGAACCCACGACCTTCTACGTGCACGGCGTCTGTGCATACCATTGCACCCTGTGGGCTAAGTACTACGTTTTTTAATAAAATTAAAATAAATCCACATTTGTCCACAATTGCCTGAATATAGGTATTCCGGGTTCTCAGATTACTTGCTTATGCTAACGACATAGACATCATGGGGGTTGATCGGTAAGAGAAGAAACTGATACATTTGATAAAGGCCGAAACAGAATCTGCTAAAGTCGGTCCGGCAGTGAACGGCTATAAAACCAAAATGATGGTATCGACGCGTAATACGTCCACAGATCTCGCACCGTGAATGTTGGTACATACAATTTTGAGGTAGTAAAGCAGATAAGACAGTGCTTGGTGTGTTCAAGATGAAAATTCTTCGAAAGATCTATGGCACAATCCGCGGTGAATATCGACGTCTTATGAACCACAAGCTGTATCGCATATACAACGACATTAGTATAGTTAAACTTATCGAATTGCAACGATTGCGTTGGTTAGGCCATATTTTGAGAATGAGCGACGATGACCCCAATAAAAAGGCGTATAAATACGATCCCCATGGCGGCACACACAGAACTGGAAGGCCATGGCTTAGATGGAGTCAGCAAATGGAAGAAGAAATCAGAAAACACCCGAAAATATAGCAACAAAAAGAGAGGAACGGAGATCTTTTCTTAGTTCGGCTTATGGAACAAATGTTCTCTAAGGGCCAGTAATCTAAGTAAGTAATCTCTGTGATTGTAAAAACCTCTGTATTCACTTGTCCTTTTTTGTTTTAGTCCTTTTTTGCTTCATTCTTATGCTTGTTAAGAACACATATATTTTTTTTTTGTTTTATATGTTCGACATTCTCCCCTCCCTATTAATTGTAAAGTGAAAACAGATCGTATTCTTCTACCCTTTATCAACTAATAGCATCATAACGCATATACAGCACGTACATATAATAAACTCTTTAAAGATATTAACTCTTTCCAATGAAATCATAATTTCTTATTAAGAAAATAAGATGTTTAATTTATAATTAATATGCGTTTCTATATAAAATTAAATTGTTTATGATCTGTTACACCTAGGCTATGATTAGCATTTTCTTGCTTGTTTTTTAGCTGCAGCAGCAGTAGTACCCCTCTTGCATTTGCATGTTATGCGTTGAGCAGTAATGAATAGCCGCTAGCACTTTACATTAAATACTCATTATGATGTTTATGCTTGCAAAAAAGAAACACCTTAAACGCAAAAAAAACATTTTCAATGTTTCAGACACATGAACGGGAACACACAAACACTCACATATAATTTCTCTATATAATAAACATAATTTGTTTATGCCACTTGCCTGTTTGCATTTCTACTTATTTTTTCCATAAACATATTTGATGAGTAGAGCGGTGGCAATGCTGCCGATGATAATGTTGGCGATGGTAAAAGCAGTTTCTCTGTTGCATACATTTCTGAGCAAAAACAACAACAACAGTAGATGTTTGCAACACCAAACAAATCATTAACATTTTGCAATGAAATGCAAAGCCAAGCTAAAAAAATATGATTTCAGCTTTTGTTGTTTTTTTGTATATTTTGTAATTGTAACGAAATGGATTTTAGACACGCAATTTTCCCCAACATTTTCTTTTTTTTCATTATTTTTTGTTTACTCTACAATGAGGGAAGTTCGTTCCAAGCAACGCAACGCATTCAAAATAAAACTTAGGGGTAAAAGAAATCAGCCTGCATGTCTGACCGATCGAATATAAACTTAATTTATTTCAACTATATTTCAGTTTTAAAATGGGGTCACAAAAAAATAGGGCTAATGACCTATGGCCATCGAAAGACAATATGCAAACCACAAATGAAAAGATTATTTAAGGGATATGTCAGTGTGGCATTCTAGAATCTCAATTATTATAAGGTGGAATTTCTGTGATTTTCAGATAAAACGGCACAGTCGAAAATGGCAAATTTTCAAGACAATAAAAATAAGAATTTTGGATTTATTTTGTATATCTGCTAAATTTAGGGTATTGTCAGAATTTTGTGGCTCTTTTTGGACATTTAACTTGCCGACAAAAATGTGGATTAGGATTAAAGTTCAAAAGTGTTGCAGAGGAGGTACTTGAAGGAATGGACGACATAGTCCATTATGGAAGAGTATCTTATTTTGGGAGTCATATCTTTTCGATAGATATCGCGCCCACTATTAATTTGAGTGGGTCATTGTATAACTTTTAGACCAGTATGCCATGAAGCACGGACTTCTCCACAGAAAACATAATAATATCGCTGTAAACAGGACCACAACGAACAACATTTCCAAGAGACATCGTGCATACCATTTTAGTGACATTTAAATTACTGGTTGAAGTACCGGAAGCTGTGGACCGGTATTACCCATCTTCCAACTGAGACTAAGTTGTTGGGGGAGGTACCTGAAGGAGTGGACGCATATGGCTTATTTTCGAACTTAAAATAAGTTTGGACACAATATTACGATGGTCAAATTTTGGACCGTTGCACAGTGCAAAATACGAGCACTGTAGCGGATCTTTACTAATAACTTTAAAAGGAAAAGGTGTATATTCCTAAAATTTTGCACAAATGCACCATTAATTTTGTTAATAATGTCTTTCAGATCAAGTTCAGGTCTGCACTTCATTACAATTTTTAACGTATTTTGGTATATGCACCGCAGCATCTAAAAATGTTGCACTATATGTAAATCACCAATATTTAGAGGTCAAACCTATGAAAAATTGCGAGAGGTTTCTTAATTTTACAGAAATTAGCATTGTTAGAATTAGTGAGTCCAGTTCTTCAAAACACAGTCAACAATGGCGTTCATTGTCGCGTTTACCTTCCACTTTTGGAAAATGCAACTGAATGAAATTACCGGAGTTTTTTAGAAAATCTTGAATATCTCCAAAGACCGCGCGATACCGCAGCAGTTTTATAGCTTTGCGAACAGAGGAGAATCCAATCTTTCAGATTATATATATCTCAACACGTGAATGTACGGAACTCACTTTTGAAATGTCCACGGAAAATAAAAAAATTTTAATTTTGAAAACTTATAAAAATCACTTCTTTCCGACTAAAATTGCACGAAAATAATAAGGATTTTTTGCATTTTTTTAAAGTGTAAAATATCATAATTGTTTTCCATTTTTTTAATGAAACAAAAATACATTTCTTACAAAAAAAAATTATTAAACAAAAGTGCAGCAAACTGAGTATGGACCATTTGCAGTGGAGTACTTAGCTAACGAATTCAATAAAAGTTTAATTAATTTCATGTACTTTGAAAATCCCTTAAAGTTCCACTAAACTTCCCAAATTTCGCACTGTGCGTTGGAGAGTGATAATGCGTCATAGGGGGTTTTTGCACCTTTCAGGCTATTTTCTCTGGAAGTATGATTTTGGCCCTGATGAAACTTGTAGCGTCGTAGGGGGGCAGTGAATACAAGTTGTTACAGCAAAAATAAAGCGATTTAAGATCAGGTCCTAAACTGAACTTTTACGAAATTTTATGTGGGAGGTACCCAAAGGAGTGGATCGATTGAGCCCATATTGGAACCTCATTTAAGTTTGGTAGTATGAACGAAATGGGTTACTCTCTTCATTTTCGAACTTTTGTCGGGAGATACCGGAAGGAGTGGACCGATATAACCCATCTTCGAACTTAAACTAGGTTTGGACAAACTATTAGGAAATCCAAATTTTAGACCGAATTGCTTAATCCGGTCGAGATTTATCGTGCGAATTATCAGCCAGCCAGACAGACAGACGGACGGACATTGCTAAATCGACACCAAATTCTCTAAAACGGATTGCGTCCAAACATACTTGGTGTCTAAAACCATTATTTCGATGAGGCACGGAGGTTGCAAACGTTTAAAGAGACTTGATCTGCGAATCTGTACCTGGAATGTTCGCACTCTTTATGGAGAAAGTGCAGTATACGCACTGGCAAATGTACTTGAAAATTATAAGTCCGATATAACCGCCATACAGAAAATACGATGACTTCGGAAAGGCGTCGCAACAACACCTAAAGGTGACGGACTGTATTATAGCTGCCATGACATAAAGCATGAGTTTGGATGAGGATTTGTAGTTGGTCGGGGGTTAAAAAATCTGGTCTCCAACTTCACCCCAGTGAATGAAAAACTTTCTACAATACGGATAAAAACAAAATTCTTCAACATCAGCTTTATTTGCGTTCATGCTCCCACTGAAGGCATGGAAAAACATACCAAAGTGATATTCTACGAGCGCCTAGAAGAAACATATGAACGTTGCCCTGCCCATCACATAAAAATTATTTTAGGCGATTTTAATGCCAAAATTGGAAAAGAGAATATCTTTGCCCCAACAGTCGAGAAATTCTGTCTTCACAGTGAAACATCTGACAACGGTATGAGGCTGATAGACTTGCAGCGGCAAAAAACTAACTACCAGATGTAAGCATCTCGATATCGAGATATACAGGAGCCAGAACGAAGTCCTAAATTTCTACAAAAGGGTGCAACATCAAAATTAGTTTAAGGTCGAAGATGGATTATATCGGTCCACTCCTTCCGGTACCTCTCCCACAAAATTCGAAAATGTTTGGGCGCACGATAACTCTTGAAGGGAGTAACCGATTTGTTCCATACTTTGGACATTGTGAAATGTATATTAGATGAGGTTCCAATATGGATTCAGTCGGTCCAATTCTTCAGGTACCTCCCACACAAAATTTCGTAAAAGTTAAGTTAAGGGCCTGCTCCGAAATCGCTTTGATTTTTTCTGTATTCAAGGCCCCCAATACGATGGTACAAGTTTCATCTGGAGCATGTCCATAATTCCAGAGAAGATAGTCTGAAAGGACCAAAAAGCCCTGCGACGTCGTGTGTAGTGGTTAGAGCGCAAGATAAGTATCGAACAGATCTGCCGATTCGGTCTAAAATTTGGCCTTCGTAAGTTAAAAAAGTTCAAAAATGCTCGGAAAAATTGTGCGCGCGATAACTTTTGAAGGGCGTGATCGATTTGGTCCATACTTTACAAATCCTAATATGTGTACCAGATAAATTTCAGGTTCGAATATGGATTATATTTGTCCACTCCTTCGTGTAACTGCCTCAATTACGACGGAAAAAGTTTTTTCAGGTCGTCTTAACAAAACAGCCCGAAAGTTGTAAAAACCCCCTATAGCACCATCTGTAGTGACTGAAGAGCACGATAACTCTTGAACTAATCAACCGATTTGGTCCAAAATTCGTCTTATTTTGTCCAAAATTAATTTCAGTCCGAAGATGGGCAATACCGATACTCAACTTCCCCCCAACATTTAAAAAAATGTCACTAAAATAGTATGCACGATATCTCTTGAACAGGGAAACCAATTTTGTCCAAACTTAGGATCTCCTAATATTTTGTTTAAATTTAGTTTAACTTCTAAAATGGCCCATATCGGTCCTCTCATAGGGTTCCTCCACCCAAAAGTTCAACATTTGCGTCTAAGTGCAGTTTAGGGTCTGTTCGAAGATCCTTTAGAAACGCATACTGATGCTGTTCGTTGTGGTCCTGTTTACAACGACATTATGTTTCCCGTGTTGAAGTTCATGCTTCCTGTCATACTGGTCCAAAAGGTGTACGATGACGAACTGAAATGACTAGTGGGCGCGATATCTATCGAAAAGATATGACTCCCAAAATAAGATCCACTTCCATAATGGACCAAGTCGTTAAATTTTTTTAAGTTCCTCATCCGCTGCACTTTTAAACTTTAATCCTAACCCTCATTTTTGTCGGCAAGCTCAAATGTCCAAAGGGCCACAAAATTCCGAAAAGACCCTAAATACATTCAATCTGTCTGTAGATGAAGTTTCAATTCACATAGGCTGAGGGTATATTTCTGTCGGCAAAGCCGACTAATACTTTTTTACTTGTTTAAATATCAAACCTATTTTCACCGGGGCCAACCCTGTACATTCCCCGAAAATTTCAGTAAAATTGGTTTAGTAGTTTTGTAGATGTAACATATTTTAAAAAGTAGGCGTTGTCAAGTCGTTGGTCCCACATAAGTACGTAGGGTCGCTGACACAACCACAATTGTCTCGAAAATTAATTTTCAAACCGGATAGGGTATAGCGTATTTTCACCGGGGCCATCCTTGTACATTCCCTGACAATTTCAGGAAAATCGGTTCAGTATTTTTTTAGATAAGATTAAAATTGAAAACTGAAAAACGTGGACAAGGTCAAAGGTCATGAAAACCCAAGTTGGTTTAGGAGGAACATTTCAAAAAAGAATTATCCAAATCGGTCCAGCCTAGAGTTTGGGAATTCCCGACTTTTTTTCATTCCCGGGAAATCGGGAATGAAAATTTCTCATTCCCGGGAACCCGGGAATTCCCGGGACTTTGGTAAATCGAATTCGTGGGACATAGACGTGACAGAGAGTAAGCAAACATGAAATACCTACTCCCTTTATGTGTAGTTGTGTCATTAATTACCTCTTTGTAACAATATAAAGGGTAAAATAGCAATAGGGTCAAAAAGCAATAGCAAACATCTTAAACGACATTGTGCCAAAATCTTGAAAGAACCAACAGATCATATATGACATAAGGCAGCTGTTCAAGAATATCTTATGTATGCGGTCAAAATCCAATTATTCCTGACTAATTAGCGGAGGTTATATAAAATATCTTTTTCCAACTACCATCCTAGGCAAGCTTCCCTGATATCGAAGAGTGCTGTCCGATTATATTTTTAAAGTCAACGATATCGAATGGTCTTCTTATGGTTCGAAATGCGTGTTGATCATATAAGAAATCCGTTTATAACGAATTTTTACACGGCAGACCTTTTGAGTACACGGCTTCACAATGGCAACACTTTGGCACCAATGATATAGAGTGGTACCATACATACCATGGTTATTACTGGTTTCCAATCCTAATATGCTCTATTTGCCACTTACATATTATACAGTGTTTTATATTGCAAACAAGAATTTTGGAGAAAACAACAATTCGAACGGATCACAGCTTTTATATCTTAGCAAATTAATACCCTTCAAGAATGCCACCAATAAAAATTTAGACTAGAAAGCCGTGCTAAACTATAAATCAAGAATTATGTGAGGTTATACAGACTTCGAATTCCAGAAAAAAAAAACACAAATTATCGAGAGATACAATACATACATACATATTATATACGAATTATAGCGATTTTTCCAATGGGCCCGCAATTACGAATAATCGGGGCACGAATTATCGCCATTCTACTATATTTCCAATATTTAATAACTATAAGACAAATAATATATGACTTATACATGAAAGTACAAATGCCCGTATTCCCGGGAATTTCCAAAAATTTTCCCGGGAAATCCCGTTCAAAAAATGTCGGGAATTCCCGGGAAATCCCGGGCCGAGAATTCCCGACCAGAAACTCTAGTCCAGCCGTTATAAACTGATGCAATTACATGTGTTTTTTATTTATATAGATATATCATTTTTAAAGAAATAGGGTATAGGGGAAGTACCCCGCCCCTTCCGAAATTCAACAAAATATGTAACCTATTTTCACAGGGGCCCTCCTTGTACATTCCCTGTCTATTTTAGGAAAATCAGTTTAGTAGTTATTGCAGAAAAGATTAAAATTTAAAATTGAAAAAAGTGGGCGTAAGAGTGGGCTTGGTCAAATTACAACCTAAGTTGGGTTATGACGAACATTTCAAAAGAAGAATTATCCAAATCGGTCCTTCCGTTCTCAACTGCTCCATTACCAACGAACGACATTTGATTATACCCTCCACCATAATATGGTGGGTATAATTAAATTTGCCATTCCGTTTGTAACTTATCGAAATATTCATCGCAGACCCTATAAAGTATGTATATATATTCTTGATCACGGTAAAATTCTAAGTCGTATAACCACGTCTGCCCGTCCGTCCGTCTGTTTAAATCAAGATACAGCTCGCAATTCTTAAGAAAGAGCTTTGTAATTTAGTATGGAAGTTTCTATTACTCCTAGGATGTTTGGTATTGCAAATAGGCTATATCGGTCCACGCCTTCATATAGCCCCCATAGAACGGTACCTCCCGATTTTCGGTATTTTGAAGGTTGTGGCCACAATAATCCACCGAAATTGCTGAAATTTGGTATTTAGTCTTCGTTGGGGATACAAAACTTTCCCCCAGAAATTTGTCGGTATAGGCTCACGCATTCATATAGCCCCCATAGAACGGTAACTCCCGACATGGTTGAAATTTGGTATTTAGTCTTCGTTGGTGGTACAAAACTTTCTCCCAGAAATGTGTCGGTACAGGTCTACCCCTTAATATAGCCCCCATAGACCGGTATCTCCCGGTTTTCGGTATTTTGAAGGTTGAGGCCTCCATATTCCTTCGAAATAGCTGAAATTTGGTATTTAGTCTTCGTTATTGGTATAAAACCTTCTCCCAGAAATGTGACGGTACATGTCTACGCCTTAATATAGCCCCTAAAGAACGGTACCTCCCGATTTTCGGTATTTTGAAAGTTATGGCCACAATAAACCATCGAAATGGCTGAAATTTGTTATTTAGTCTTCGTTGGCGGTATTCAACCTTCCCCTCTAAAAATGTAGTTATAGGTCCACGCCTTCATATAGCCCCCATTGAACGGTACCTCCCGAATTTCGATATTTTGAAGGTTAGCCACATTGTTTTACCAAACTTGTTGAGTTTTCGCATTTAGTCTTCTTCATAAACGAAAGGAAACTAATTGTTCAGTTTTACTTCAATACAACTCGTCATGGAGGCTTTAACAAGTTCGGCCTGGTCGAGCTTAACGCCGTTCCTATCTGGTATTTATATAGATAGTACTGGTCCTGAGAAACAGTTTCCTTTCCCATAGAAATCACTTGCCTTAGTTTCTTTATTCAAATTTAAACAAACGATTATGTCCTTGATCTTTGACATTTTCTTTCAAAATTACCTAATGAATTCCGTAAACCAAAACAGTGTGGGGTGAATTTGATAGAAAGGAATTTTTCGACATAAAATCCGTTTTTTGCAGTAGCCCTTTTTTGTTGAATTGAAAATTAAAAGAAAAAAGAAAACAAAACCATTGACGACAATGATAGACAACTGTTTATGGAAAGTATAAAACCGTAACCAATGGATAAAGAAAACCTGTAGTCACATTTTGCGCAAGATGCAGTTCCCACGCTACATTTCGCCTGTATTCCTGTCACAACGAACGGTGCATCCCATGCACTATTCTAAGACAATCGAAAGTTATTGTTGTTTTATATTTTGTGGTATCTAGATATTCTGCTCGCTTACACCTGGCAGCCACACAGGACCTGCACCATAGAATTGCAATGTCTGCACTGCACTGCCTATTCTCTTCTACACTTCATTAGTTTGAAATCAAAAGATATTGCAGTGAGAGTTCTTTGTTTTCTTTTGTTAGTTCATTTTTCCTTTTGGCTTTGAATTTTATTGTTTCTCTAGGCGATAGCGAGACAGAGAGCGAAAGATGACAAAAGGACTTTAGAAATGATTTTGTAGGGAAGAAATGATTGTTCTTGTGTCTGTTTTTATGTAACATTTGATTTTTGCAGGTTCTATTCTTCTTCTTTTGCTTCTGATGATTCTCCAACAAAAATTAATTATAACAAAAATTTCTAAATTCGATGTAAGCGTATGCGCGCGTATGTAGTGGTGAATATCCTGTTGAATATCGGCAAGTGACATAAATTTATGTGTCCTCTGTTTGGCATTTTTAATAAAGAGAGACACACACATACAGATCATAAAGTTGGGTGGTTATTGTCACAGCGTTTCCTTGAAATGTCCTTTTGATTGACATACATGAGACCTGTTAGCCATTGTTTGTTGGTTTATTATTATTTTTTATTTTTTTTTGTGAAACAACGGTAAATAATGTGTAATAATTATTTCTTCTTTGGGGTTTTTTGTAGCTCATTCTCTTAAGCCGTCAAAGTCCTTTGATCAATGTTTGTGAGTTTTTGTTTTATTTTTGGTTACTAAATGTTTTGTTTTCATTTAGAGGATCACTTTTTATGATTTGTTTTATGGACTGCAGAGAGGAAATTCTTGGAAGCATGTGATTATTACGTATTGCTTGTCTAAATGCCGTTATGGTTTTGAAATTAATCGCTGTCCTATAAAGACTTTTGATTTATGAGTTAGCAACCGATCACTTGCCAGTAGATTATCCATGTTCTGCTTTGTCTATGAACAATTTTCAAGAATTTATTTAATAAAAAAAAACAATTGCATAGATTTTTGAAATTCTAAGGAATGTATATGTATGTCCACATCCATATTAATTATTAGTCTATTACATACTAGAATATTTGAAACCAATTTGTACGTGAACTATTTAAAATGTATTGAATATACGTTCTTGTGACGTGATTGAAACTATTTTTATTCTGAAAAATATGATGTGATCACTGTTTTCACTTGAATAAACTATGAGTTATTGATGCCACTTATCTACGAGTATGTACATATATATTTGAGAGCTTTCTTTAGCAATCCAGCAACAAACCGCCTGATGTATAAAAAGGACGTAAGAGGTGATTGCATACCAGCTGAGCTCTTCACACCCGGAGGCGACACGCTGCTGAAAACATTTTAGAGTTATGTTGCACAATAGCCATTTTAGTATGTGCCGGCAGGGTTTTGGAACTTTTGGGCCATTATATCAGGAAGTATGACATACTCCGGAAAAAATTGTACCGTTGTACATGAGGCCGCTAGAACAACCTACTGAAAAGGAATCAAAACGATACAAGAGGAGCTCTTAAACTTCACTTTATACGAATTTTGTGTGGGAGGTATCCGAAGCAGGCGACCGATATAGTCCATATTACAACCTGATACATGACTGGATGAAATAATACGATGTGCAAAGTCTGCACCTATTAGAAACTCCCTGCGATAATTATCTTGCAGATTTGCCATTTTGGTTGGTGACGTCAGGGTTTCTTGGATCTTTTAGGCCAATATTTCAGGAAGTAAGGACTTGCGCAAGAAACAAGTAAACAAGCATCAGTCGGGTTTCCCGACTTAGATATATCCTCAGCCTATGTGAATTGAAACTATCATCTACGGATAGTTCGAATGTATTTAGTGTCTTTTTAGAAGTTAAACTAAATTTGGACAACATATAAGAAGAACCAAAGTTTGGACCAAATGAGTTGCCCCGTTTAAGGGATGCATACCATTATAGTGACTTTTTTAAATATTGAGGGGAAGTACCCGAAGTTGTGGACCGGTATTGTTCATCTTCGAATTGAAACTAAGTTTTGAAGGCCAAATTTTGGACTAAATCGGTTGATCCGTTCGAGAGTTATCGTGCTCTCCAGCCACTACATATGGTGCCATAAAGGGTTTTTGCACCTATCGGCCTGTTTTCTCAAGAAGTATAAGCCTGGCCCTGACAAAACTTTAACCGTGGTAATTAAGGCAGCGAATGCAAGATGCTTCAACAAAAATCAAAGTGATTCGAGAGCAGTGAACTTATACGAAATTTTGTATGGGAGGTACACAAAAGAGTTGACAAATATAGTCCAAATTCGAACCTGATCTATATCTGGTAGATATATAAGGATGTGTAAAGTATGGACCAAAACGGTCACTCCCTGCAAGAGTTATCGTGTGCACAATTTTTTCGAACATTTTTTAACTTTTGTGGGGGAGGTACTTGAAGAAGTGGACCGATATAGCTTATGTTCGAACTTAAACTAAGTTTTGAAAAAATATTACGAAGGCCAAATTTTGGACCGAATCGGCAGATTCGTTCGAGATTTATATTGCGCCTCACTTTTAGGCTATTTTCTTAGGAAGTATGGACTTGCCCTTAATGAAACTTGTACCGTCATATGGGGGGGCAGTGAATACAAGTTGCTACAACAAAACTCAAAGCTTTTCGAGAGAAGGTCCTAAACTCAACATTTCCCAAATTTTGTGTGGGCGTTACCCGAAGGAGTGGACCGATTGAGTCCATATTGCAATCTCAGCTCTAATCGGCTGATACGTTCAAGAGTTATAGTGCGCACCAGCCAGCCAGACAGACGGACGGACATGGCTAAATCGACTCCAAAATGTCTGAAACGAATTTCTTCCAAACATACTTGGGGTCTAAAACCGTTATTTCGATGAGACACATTTTTGGTCGTATGAAAGTATATATACCCTCTTTGGCATAAATTCTGAGGATATAATAATTGGGTCATACTAATCCGTCTTTAGTTAAAATAGGAAAAAATACCTATCCGAATAGTTCAGTACTAAAATAGGTGTTAGGCAATGAGACAAGCCTTTCCTGTGATCTATTTAACATCCTGCTGGAAAAAGTTATAGGAGATGCAAACGTCAAAGAAATGGCACAATATACACCAACACGTTACTTGCTTATGCTGACGATATTGACAATATGGGGTTGATCAGTAAAAGTATTAACTAATTTCATTAAAAAACATGTAAAAAAAAGTGTCAGTCGGCTTTGCCGACAGCGGTATAACCTCAGCCAATGTTATTTAAACTTTCATCTACGGACAGATATAATGTATTTATCGTCTCTTCAGAATTTTGAGGCCCTTTTTCAACATTTGAACTTGCCGACAAAAATGTGGATTAGGAATTAACACAAATGTTGAACTTTTGTGGGGGAGGTACCCTTAGGGAGGACCGATATGGGCCATTTTAGAAGTTAACCTAATTTTTGACAAACATAAGGAGATCCAAAGTTGGACCAAATTGGTTGTAACATTCAAGTGATATCGTCCTAACATTTTAGTGACATTTTTTTAAATATTGGGGAGAAGTTACGGCAGGTATTGCCCCATGAAACTAAGTTTGGATAAAATATGACGAAGACCAAATGTTGCACCAAATCGGTAGAACAGTTCGAGAGCCACATATGGTGACTAGGGCTTTTTACACCTTTCGGGCTGTTTTCTCAAGAAATATGGACCTGCTCCTGAAAAAACTTTTACTGTCGTAATGGAGGTAGCGAATGCAAATAGCTTCAACAAAAATCAAAGTGATTCGAGAGCAGGTCTTAAAGTGAACTTAACCAAAATTTTGTGTGGGAAGTACCCGAAGGAGTTGACAAATATAGTCCATATTGCAACCTGATCTATATCTGGTAGATATATTAGGATGTGCAAAGTATGGATTACATCGGTCACTCCCTTCAAGAGTTATTGTCCGCACAATTTTTCCGAACATTTTTGAACTTTTATGGGGGAGGTACCTGAAGGAGTGGACCGATATGGCTTATCTTCGAACTTAAACTATGTTTGGACAAAATATTACGAAGGCCAAATTTTGGACTGAATCGGCAGATCCGTTCGAGAGTTATCTTGCGCTCCAACCACTACAGACGGTGTCATAGGGGCTTTTTGCATCTTTTAGGTTATTTTCTCAGGAAGTATGGACTTGCCCCTGTTGAAACTTGTGCCGTCGTATGGGGGGCAGTGAATACAAGTTGCTGCAACAAAAATGAAAGCGATTCGAGAGATGGCCCTAAACTGAACTTTTCCGAAATTTTGTGTGGGCGGTACCTGAAGTAGTGGACCGATTGAGTCCATATTGCAATCTCATCTAAGTTTGGTAGAATTTTCATGATGTGTAAAATATGGACCAAATCGGTTACTCCCTTCAAGAGTTATTGTGCACATAAATTGTCCGAACATTTTCGAACTTTTGTGGGGAAGGTACCTGAAATAGTTCACCGATATGCCCCATCTTCGAACTTAAACTAAGTTTGCACAAAATATTAGGAAAGCCCAATGTTGGACCAAATAGGTTCATCCGTTCGAGAGTTATCGCGCCAGCAGTCAGACAGACGGACGGACATTTCTAAATCGACTCCAAATTGTCTGAAACGGATTTCGTCCTAACATACTTGGGGTCGAAAACCATAATTTCGATGAGGCACATTTTGCCCGTATGAAAGTATACATATGTATATGTATACCCTCGTTAGCCAACAGCCACACGATATTGACATCATGGGGTTGGTCAGTAAAAGAAGTAACTAATTTCATTAAAAACAAGTAAGAGGTAGTTTACACCATCTATCAATGTCATATGACACGAAATAAGAATATTCCATATCTACCCACGCAGGCAACGTGGGGACGTAATTTTATAAAATTTTTGCTGGTGTGGACGCGCAAAGTAAATGGCGTAAGGAAAATCCCCAAAAGGGACTTTATCGGTCCACTCCTTCGGGTACCTCCCACACAAAATTTTGGATAAGTTCAGTTTAGGAGCAGCTCTCGAATTGCTTTGATCTTTGTTGTAACAACTTCTATTCACTGCTCTCCATACGACGGTACACGTTTCATCAGGGGCATGTCTATACTTCCTGAGTAAATAGACTGAAAGTTCCAAAAAAAAACCCCTGTGACACCGTGTGTAGTGTTTGGAGTGCAAGATAACTGTAGAACGGATCTGCCGATTCGGTTTAAAATTTGGCCATCATAATATTTTGTCCAATCTTATTTTGAGTTCGAAGATATGCCATATCGGTCCACTCCTTCAGGTACCTCCCCCACAAAAGTTCAAAAATGTTCGAAAAATTGTGCGCAGGGGAGTGACAGATTTGGGTAATACCTTACACATCCATGGAGTATATTTTTCCACTCCTTCGGGTACCTCCCACTCAAAATTTCGGATAAGTTCACTTTAAGACCTGCTCTCGGATGACTTTGATTTCTGTTGAAGCAATTGCATTCGCTGCCTCAATTACGATGGTAAAATATTTGTCAGGGGCAAGTCCATACTTCTTGATCAAACATCCCGAAAGTTGCAAAGCACGATAACTCTCGAACTGATCAACAGATTTGGTCCAAATATTGGCACTCGATCCTGTTTCATAATGGTCTATGTCGGTCTATTCCTTTAAGTACCTCCCCCGCAACACTTTAATACCAATCCAAGGTTTTGAAAAGACCCTAAATACAATCGAACTGTCCGAAGATGGAAGTTTCAATTCACATAGGCTGAGGGTATATCTCTGGAGGACCTTTATTTAGGTGTTTTAAACAATAATCACGGTGCGCCTTAACTAATTTTAAATGGAAGGTGCTTACACCTGGGAGGTTTTTGCAGATTCTGAAACCACAATGCTCATAGATGAGAAATATCAAGAAACAAAAAAAAATCGCCGGAGGGATTTTCAAATAAATCGCAATTTAAGTTCACATTTTTAGGGGTTCTTTAGGTTTTCACGATTTTGCTTAGAAACCGCTAGTCCTATGTAAATGGGCCTAAAGAAAATATTGTAGCTGTGAAAATTCTCCACAAGATTGGCCTTTATGACATTTTCGTAGGTTTTACCTTTTTTGATATAGAAGTTCAAATTGGGACAATTCAAATTGGGACAAGTTTCCTTATAAAAAAAATGTTATGACTGCAATTTCCCAACTTAAACATATATATCTCAAAAGTGGTACAGCCTAAGAAAAAATAAATTAGCCAATCTTGTAGAGAATTTTCACAGCTAGTCCCATTTTGACATGACTTGCGGTTTTCAAGCAAAATCTTGAAGACTTAAGATAAAAACCTAAAAATTTGAACTGAACCCCTATATTTCAAAAATGGAAAAACCTACGAAAAAACCTAAAGGTCAGTCTTGTACAGAATTTTCACAGCTACAACATTTTCTTTAGTCCCATTCCGATAGGACTTTGACCGCGATTTATTTAAAAATCCCTATAGCAATTTTTTCTAGTTTTGGGATTTTTCTCATCTATGAACATTGCTGTTTCAGAATTCACAAAAACGTCCCCTGTGTAAGCGTTTTTCATTAAACGTTAGTTAAGGCGCACCCTTCACGATAGTGTTTTATAAAGGGGCGATACAGTCAGTGCATTGTCTCAATTTGAACTTCTATATCTCAAAAACGGTAAAACCTACGAAAATATCAGAAAGGTCAATCTTGTGGAGAATTTTCACAGTTACAACATTTTCTTTAGCCCATTTACATAGGACTGGCGGTTTACAAGCAAAATCGTGAAAACCTAAAGAACCCCTAAAAATGTGAACTTAAATCGCGATTTATTTGAAAATCCCTCCGGCGATTTTTTTTTTGTTTCTTGATATTTCTCATCTATGAGCATTGTAGTTTCAGAATATGAAAAACTTCCCAGGTGTAAGCATCTTCCATTTAATATTGGTTAAGGTACACCGTGTAATTTAACCGACAGCGTCAGCAAATTTTGGTTTGTTGACCCCGAAAATTCAAATAAATTTATTTTATTTATTTTTTAATGGCAATATAAATACTACCAAGACAACGACCCTAAACACAAATCTTATATATGTATGTAGGACTTGGTTGTTATACAACTGCAGCTAAGTCATCGACACCCCCGCCCAAAGTCCAGATATAAATCCCATCGAAAATTTATGGGCACACCCGAAGAAAAATATCGGGAATGGGTCGCACAATAATAGGAGCGACTTAATAAAACATAAAAGAAGAATGACGAAAAAATCCATTGGAACTTATTTATTCAATTCCGAGACTTTTACAAGCTGTTATTGATGCCAGAGGTGGGCATAGGAAATATTAGATTCAAATATTCCCGAAATACCGTGTAAGACTATCAAGTTGTGAATTTTGCAATTCCTTAGTTGACAGTACAAACAATAAGTTCTTCTCCTTTTTGTTAATTTTAAGAAAATAAACAGGTGTAATAATTAAACTGTTAACAAATATAAGGGACTAGGGATACTTCTCTCAAATATATTAAAAATGTTATTTATTAATACGAATAAAGCATTGTTTTATTTTAAATTTTGTAATAATTTTGGTTTTGCAATAATTTAGTTAACTATATTATTCGTTCAAAAACTACAGAATTTTATCCAGTGAAAATGATTCAGAATCACTGATTATCGACTATAGCCTACTTGTTTTTAAATTAATCGGAATTTTTAAGAATATATCGGGAAAAGGCATCGCAAACTTGAAGGACCTTTCATATGGTTCTTTCCTTTAAATATTTCGTAATGGACACTCTGAACTCAAATCATAAAAAACCAACAGAAATTTCTCACATTCTTATTACGCCATTTTTATTTCGTCAAAACGACAGACTCCTAAACAACCAATTAGAACGTCGAACTCTATTTCCTACTTCCCGGAAAGGGTTGAAATTTACATTTCCGATTTACATAATACACATTACCATATAAAGAAAATATGCAAAAGAGTTTCAACGAATCACAAATTCATAATAAAAAAATCTCAGTTCATACTACATACGAAAGAGCTCTCCGTATATAAAAACAACCCCTTTCAATAAAAAACAGGCAAACAGCGCTTCATTCACACCTCGCAAATCAACCCTTTCTCCTACCCTTTCTTAAAAAAACCTAAAAAATGCAAATGTATAGAAAAGTCACCGAAGGGGGTTTGAGTCAAAAGGAGGGTTGCTTGTTTTGAATACTTGTCATTACCACCAAAACACACAAACTTTATTTTATTTTTAATATTTCACTTTGATTTGCTTTAAGGGTTGTTTTTGGGACTAAATTTACATAAATCCGTCATAACACGTACCAGAACTCAACTGTGATTGGAACTTTATGTATGGTAAACAAAAAATAAAATTCCCTTGTTGTCAGTGTATGTGTGTGTGTGACTTGCACATTTTTTATGAAGACCATTAAAAAACGATTTTCGATTGGATTTGTTTTTTTTTGTATATGGAGTTTGCGTATGAAACGATGATATCCTGTAGCGTTAGTGTTGGCCTACCAAAACAAAACAGAAATATGTTTCCATATTGATAAGCATATCAGTATTTTCCGTGCCTTAAGGGGTTTCTTTAAAGCAAAAAAATGTTTTGAATTTTTTTACACGCTATGATGGGCTTTTGTTTTTTTTTTTCTATTTTGCTCTGGTGTTGTTCTACGTTTTCTCACTGAAAGGCCAATGAATTCCTATGGTTTGTGTATTTGTGAAAACGCAATATGTTATAGTTCCGCATGAAAATTCAAGTACTCTTCTCACCAACACCTTGTGCGAGGTTATTTGCGCGTATATTTTTCTTTAACTGGTGTGTTGTGCGTTTTTGCCCCTTTTGTTTTGTTCGGGTATCATGCAGATTTGCAGAGGCTTTAAAATATGCCAAAGTGTTTAGTGAACAAGAGGGTTTGTGTTAGGTTTGTAATTGATCCTTTAAAAAGCAGTGGCCTGTGAAGTTTCACGATTTGAAGTGTTCTTGAAACAATATGCGAAATAAGGGCAATGTAATTAACCAAGAAGTACCTAGTTGAAAAATGAAAGGAAGAAACAAGGGAGAAGGAAGAAGAATATTGCAAAAGATGATTGGATAGCAGAGAACTCCTCGTGTTGAGGTCTTCTATAGACCAAGTCCTTTTGAAGTCCTCTTTAGAGGGAAGACAACTAACTGGAAAACATTGAAACATTTAAAAATAGTTTTAAATATTTTATTTTTCAAATAATCGACAATTATTGAAAGAATATTTTTCAAAAAATCTACAATTTTTGAAAGAATATTTTTCTAAAAAAAACACGATTATTGGAAAATATTTTTTAAAAAATTTACGATTATGGAAAAAAAATATTTTTTTAAAAAATTCACGATTATTGAAAAAATATTTTTAAAAAATCCACGATTATTGAAAAAATATTTTTTAAAAATCCATGATTATTGAAAAAAATATTTTTTAAAAATCCACGATTATTGAAAAAATATTTTTTAAAAATCCACGATTATTGAAAAAATAATTTTTAAAAATCCACGATTATTGAAAAAATATTTTTTAAAAATCCACGATTATTGAAAAAATATTTTTTAAAAATCCACGATTATTGAAAAAATATTTTTTAAAAATCCACGATTATTGAAAAAATATTTTTTAAAAATCCACGATTATTGAAAAAATATTTTTTAAAAATCCACGATTATTGAAAAAATATTTTTTAAAAATCCACGATTATTGAAAAAATATTTTTTAAAAATCCACGATTATTGAAAAAATATTTTTTAAAAATCCACGATTATTGAAAAAATATTTTTTAAAAATCCACGATTATTGAAAAAATATTTTTTAAAAATCCACGATTATTGAAAAAATATTTTTTAAAAATCCACGATTATTGAAAAAATATTTTTTAAAAATCCACGATTATTGAAAAAATATTTTTTAAAAATCCACGATTATTGAAAAAATATTTTTTAAAAATCCACGATTATTGAAAAAATATTTTTTAAAAATCCACGATTATTGAAAAAATATTTTTTAAAAATCCACGATTATTGAAAAAATATTTTTTAAAAATCCACGATTATTGAAAAAATATTTTTTAAAAATCCACGATTATTGAAAAAATATTTTTTAAAAATCCACGATTATTGAAAAAATATTTTTTAAAAATCCACGATTATTGAAAAAATATTTTTTAAAAATCCACGATTATTGAAAAAATATTTTTTAAAAATCCACGATTATTGAAAAAATATTTTTTAAAAATCCACGATTATTGAAAAAATATTTTTTAAAAATCCACGATTATTGAAAAAATATTTTTTAAAAATCCACGATTATTGAAAAAATATTTTTTAAAAATCCACGATTATTGAAAAAATAATTTTTAAAAATCCACGATTATTGAAAAAATATTTTTAAAAAATCCACGATTATTGAAAAAATATTTTTTAAAAATCCACGATTATTGAAAAAATATTTTTTAAAAATCCACGATTATTGAAAAAATATTTTTTAAAAATCCACGATTCTTGAAAAAATATTTTTAAAAAATCCACGATTATTGAAAAAATATTTTTTAAAAATCAGCGATTATTGAAAAAATATTTTTTAAAAATCCACGATTATTGAAAAAATATTTTTTAAAAATCCACGATTATTGAAAAAATATTTTTTAAAAATCCACGATTATTGAAAAAATATTTTTTAAAAATCCACGATTATTGAAAAAATATTTTTTAAAAATCCACGATTATTGAAAAAATATTTTTTAAAAATCCACGATTATTGAAAAAATATTTTTTAAAAATCCACGATTATTGAAAAAATATTTTTTAAAAATCCACGATTATTGAAAAAATATTTTTTAAAAATCCACGATTATTGAAAAAATATTTTTTAAAAATCCACGATTATTGAAAAAATATTTTTTAAAAATCCACGATTATTGAAAAAATATTTTTTAAAAATCCACGATTATTGAAAAAATATTTTTTAAAAATCCACGATTATTGAAAAAATATTTTTTAAAAATCCACGATTATTGAAAAAATATTTTTTAAAAATCCACGATTATTGAAAAAATATTTTTTAAAAATCCACGATTATTGAAAAAATATTTTTTAAAAATCCACGATTATTGAAAAAATATTTTTTAAAAATCCACGATTATTGAAAAAATATTTTTTAAAAATCCACGATTATTGAAAAAATATTTTTTAAAAATCCACGATTATTGAAAAAATATTTTTTAAAAATCCACGATTATTGAAAAAATATTTTTTAAAAATCCACGATTATTGAAAAAATATTTTTTAAAAATCCACGATTATTGAAAAAATATTTTTTAAAAATCCAGGATTATTGAAAAAATATTTTTTAAAAATCCACGATTATTGAAAAAATATTTTTTAAAAATCCAGGATTATTGAAAAAATATTTTTTAAAAATCCACGATTATTGAAAAAATATTTTTTAAAAATCCACGATTATTGAAAAAATATTTTTTAAAAATCCACGATTATTGAAAAAATATTTTTTAAAAATCCACGATTATTGAAAAAATATTTTTTAAAAATCCACGATTATTAAAAAAATATTTTTCAAAAATTCCACGATTATTGAAAAAATATTTTTTAAAAATCCACGATTATTGAAAAAATATTTTTTAAAAATCCACGATTATTGAAAAAATATTTTCTAAAAATCCACGATTATTGAAAAAATATTTTTTAAAAATCCACGATTATTGAAAAAATATTTTTTAAAAATCCACGATTATTGAAAAAATATTTTTTAAAAATCCACGATTATTGAAAATTTTTTTTTTAAAAAATCCACGATTATTGAAAAAATATTTTTTAAAAATCCACGATTATTGAAAAAATATTTTTTAAAACTCCACGATTATTGAAAAAATATTTTTTAAAAAAATCCACGATTATAGAAAAAATAATATTTAAAAAAATTCACGATTATTGAAAAAGATATTTTTTAAAAATCCACGATTATTGAAAAAAATATTTTTTAAACATCCACCATTATTGAAAAAATATTTTTTAAAAATCCACGATTATTGAAAAGATATTTTTTTAAAAATCCACGATTATTGAAGAAATATTTTTTAAAAATCCACGATTATTGAAAAATATTTTTTAAAAATCCACGATTATTGAAAAAATATTTTTTAAAAATCCACGTTTATTAAAAAAATATTTTTTAAAAATCCACGATTATTGAAAAAATATTTTTTAAAAATCCACTATTATTGAAAAAATATTTTTAAAAAATCCACGATTATTAAAAAAATATTTTTTAAAAATCCACGATTATTGAAAAAATATTATTTAAAAATCCACTATTATTGATTTTTTTTTTAAATCCGCGATTATAGAAAAACAATATTTTTAAATATTTTAAAATATTTTTTTTAAAAATCCACGATTATTGAAAACATATTTTTTTAAAAATCCGCTATTATTGAATTTTTTTAAAAAATCCGCAATTATAGAAAAAAATATTTTTAAAAAATCCGCGATTATAGAAAAAATATTTTTTAAATATCCATTGAAATTTTATAAAAAAATGCGATAATAGAAAATAATATTTAAAAATAATTCACGATTATTGAAAAAATATTTTTTAAAAAAAATTCCCGATTATTGAAAAAATATTTTTTAAAAAAATCCACGATTATTGAAAAAATAATATTTAAAAAAAATTCACGATTATTGAAAAAGTATTTTTTAAAAAAAATTCACGATTATTGAAAAAATATTTTTTAAAAAAATCCACGATTATTGAAAAAATAATATTTAAAAAAATTCACGATTATTGAAAAAATATTTTTTAAAAAAAATTCACGATTATTGAAAAAATATTTTTTAAAAAAATCCACGATTATTGAAAAAATAATATTTAAAAAAAAATTCAAGATTAGTGAAAAAATATTTTTTAAAAAAATCCACGATTATTGAAAAAATAAAATTAAAAAAATTCACGATTATTGAAAAAAATATTTTTTAAAAATCCACGATTATTGAAAAAAATATTTTTTAAACATCCACCATTATTGAAAAAATATTTTTTAAAAATCCACGATTATTGAAAAAAATATTTTTTAAAAATCCACGATTATTGAAAAAAATATTTTTTAAAAATCCACGATAATTGAAAAAATATTTTTTAAAAATCCACGATTATTGAAAAAATATTTTTTAAAAATCCACGATTATTGAAAAAATATTTTTTAAAAATCCACGATTATTGAAAAAATATTTTTTAAAAATCCACGGATGTTGAAAAAATATTTTTTAAAAATCCACGATTATTGAAAAAATATGTTTTAAAAATCCACGATTATTGAAAAAATATTTTTTAAAAATCCACGAAAAAATATTTATTAACAAATCCACGATTGTTTAAAAAAAACACGATTATTGAACAAATATATTAAAAAAACATATGAGAATTGAAAAATTATATTTCAAAAAAATCCATTATCATTGAAACATGTTTTTAATACAGAAGACTTCTATGTAAAGATAAAAGACTCTCTAAGTGGTCGTTTGTCTATAGAAGTCTTCTATAAGCTTAAGGCTGACCGGTAATTGGTTAACCATATTCTGTCTTGAACCTCCTCGAACAAAGCAACCTTACTTATATCAACAATATTTCATTTTTCGTTTCAGAACCCTCGCTAAAATTTGGACCATTGCCCTCGTTGAACTCTTTGGAGTTCTTACCGGAACTATTTAAAAGTCAAATAGAACGTACTTTCAATCAGCATGTAGTCAGCCAAACGAATTGTAAAAAAGAAACCACAACAACAACAGCAACAAGTGAAACACGAAATGCTCGTAATGACCTGCAACCCACTACCACAGCTACTAACAATAACAACAACAGCAATAAGTTCAATAACTTGTTATTAGCCGACATACTTGAAACAACAAACAAGGAGTCACAGCAGCAATTCAATTTCTTTATGGGTGCCTTTAATAACACTGATGAGGTACCACCACCACCACAATTGGTCAACTGCAAATCGGAGCCTGATGTTGGCGCTGTCAAAGTCAACGATGACGACATTAAAATACACGATGTCAGCGTAAATTTGCCAAATTCAAAAGTTTCGCCAAGCAATGTAAATATGGATGTTGATTCCTCGGCATTTGATGCTGATTTAGGTTCAAAGTTGAATTTTCACAAATCAGCTGATGTCAAAAGTTTGTCCCGCACAAATATGGGTGTTACTGATGTGGGTGACAGAGGTAACAATGATGTTGGTTCTTTAGCTTCAGCTTCTTTAAAAGTACGTGATGAATTTGTGAAATTAAAAAACCAAAGTGACAATGAAATGCGTGCCTCTGACAATCAACAGCAGCAAGAATCTTGTGCTAGAGAACAAAGAAGAGGACTAGAGCACCAAAGTCAGCAACAGCAGAGAAAGCATTCGAGTCACCAATGTCATCGTCAGCAGTCACAACTTCATCTGCATCATAATCAAGCTAATGATGGTGGATTTTCACCAAGACATAGACGTAGCCATAGTCGTGACAGTTCAGAAGCCAGTTCCAACAAAAACAATTGCCTTGATAATAATAAGAGTTCGATGGAAACGGGTGATGAAAGTAAAGTTGGAGTTGCTACAACAAATACGAATGTGGGTGGTGGTGGTGGCACTGCCACAGATGATTGTAATCAAAAGACAACTTCATTTCCATCTGTCAATCAGTTATGCCAAGCAGAAGAAGAAGAACACAAGGATAAAACTAAAGGTTTTGACAAAATTAAGGGTAAGTTATCAACAGTTTTACTTTTATACTACATATGTGTTTGTATGCTTTGTTTTAAAATATACATGTATCTCCTAAAACTTGAAAACTACAAAATTTGCACAGTTGTTTCATTTTCTCCCGAAAATTTTCCGAATGCCCTATGATAATGATCTATGGCCATTCATTTACTCAATCGCTTATTTGTTGGATTTTAATCAGTTTGATTACACATGAAAGAATGTGTATGTATATCCTGTAAGGTTATCTTGTATGGTGACTATGGGGTGGATTATTTTCACCCCCAACAAAATTTACATTTTTCATGTTGAATTCAATGGGTCTTTTGTTTCGTTTAATTAATTTTATTTTATTTTTAATCAAAATTCTCCTTTATTTGTTATATTTTGTCGACAAATTAGTAACAATGTGTGTTGTAATGATGAATGGTTTGTTATGTATTAATCCAGGAACAACATTTGAGGTCATTCGGTACATTGACCTTGTTCTAAGTTATGTTAAACACTAAGTAGCCATTTAAAAAAGACTTAGTAAAACAGTTGCGAACTTTAAACCTTCCCGTAAGCGAAACTTCTTCTTCCCCAACCAAAGACTGCCTATTTCCAAAAAATAAAAAAAATTAAAAAAACATTAGACTTATGTAAATTTCTTTTTCGCGTATTGGCGATTTGAACGCCTTATTGGGCCCTTCTCGTTTCAGATTCTTGGAATTGTACTGAGCAAAAAAGTCGACTAGACCATATGTCTACTGTGAAAATCGAGCCTCCCGATGTTGACTTGTAGGTTTTTATATTCAGAGCCAAAACTGCCTGATGGAGCGTTCCAATGATTTTGCAATGTACCAAAGAGTTCTTAATTATTGTCTTGGCTACAATTTTGTCTTAGTGTTGGATCAAAAATCTCAATGGTTTGGCTGTTATATACCAAAATATCCAAAAACAAGTAAGAACGGCGTTAAGTTCGGCGGGGCCGAACTTGTTATACCCTCCACCACAAGTTGTATTGAAATAAAATGGAATAATTAGTTTTCTTTCGTGTATGAAGAAGACTTAATACTAAATTTCAGCAATTTCGGTAAAACAATGAGAGGCACCATTCTATGGGGGCTATTTCAAAACGTCGATCAATACCGACAAATTTCTGACGGAAAGTTTTTAGGCTCAAAGAAGACTAAGTACCAAATTTCCTATATTACGGTAAGAGAATGTGGCTAAAACTTAAAAAATACCGAAAATCAAGAAGTTAGCTTCTATGCGGATATAGGAAGACCTATACTGATAATACTCTTCTGGAATATTTTATAACTCTTGGAAGACGAAATAACGAATTTCAGCCATTTCGGTTGGATATTGACGTCACAATCTTCAGTATTACGAATATCGGGAGGTACCGTTCTATGGGGGCTATATCGAAACGTGGACCTATACCGACGAATTTTAGTCAGAAATGGGGCAATATGAAAGCGTGGACCTGTACAGACATATTTCTGGCGAACAGTTTTATATCACATTGAAGACTAAATACCAAATTTCAGCCATTTTGGTGGAATATTGAAGACACAACCTTCAAAATACGAAAAATTGGGAGGTACCTTTCCATGGGGGCTATATGAAGGCGTGGACCTATACCGACAAATTTAAAGGGGAAGCTTGAGTACCCCCAACGAAGTCTAAATACCAAATTTCAGCCATTTCGGTGGAATATTGAGGCCACAACTTTCAAAATACCGAAAATCGGGAGGTACCGTTCTATGGGGGCTATATGAAGGCATGGACCGATACCGACAAAGTTCTGGGAGAAAGTTTTATACCCCCAAAGAAGACTACGTACCAAATTTCAGCCATTTTGGTAGGATAATGAAGCTAAAACCTTCAAAATACCAAAAATCGGGAGGTACTGTTCTATGGGGGCTATATGAAGGTGTGGACCGATAACGACGAAATTCGAGGGAAAAGTTTTATACCCCCAAAGAAGACTACGTACCAAATTTCAGCCATTTTGGTAGGATAATGAAGCTAAAACCTTAAAAATACCGAAAATCGGGAGGTACCGTTCTATGGGGGCTATATAAAGGTGTGGACCGATAACGACGAAATTCGAGGGAAAAGTTTTATACCCCTAAAGAAGACTTTCAGCCATTTTGGTAGGATAATGAAGCTAAAACCTTAAAAATACCGAAAATCGGGAGGTACCGTTCTATGGGGGCTATATGAAGGTGTGGACCGATAACGACGAAATTCGAGGGAAAAGTTTTATACCCCTAAAGAAGACTACGTACCAAATTTCAGCCATTTTGGTGGGATAATGAAGCTAAAACCTTAAAAATACCGCAAATCGGGAGGTACCGTTCTATGGGGGCTATATCAAAACGTGGACCGATATATCCCATTTTCAATACCAACCATCCTGCAAGTAATAAAAACTTCTGTGCCAAATTTGGACTTTCTATCTTTAAAAATGCGAGCTGTATCTTGATTTCAACAGACAGACAGACGGACGGACGGACGGACTGACGGACGGACAGACGGACATGGTCAAATCGACATAGAATTTTATGCTGATCAATAATATATATACTTTATAGGGTCTCCGACGAATATTTCGATGTGTTACAAACGGAATGACAAATTTAATTATACCCTCCATATGGTGGAGGGTATAAAAATGGATAGACTTTTTGCCCAGTCCAGTCCCAGGTATGAGAAATGTGAAGGGCCCAATAAGGTGTTTTTCCTTCCATACAAATCGCCCCGGCCTAATGGAGATGTATGGACTTCCCAGATGTAATAAATTGGAGTTATAAATATGCCAGCAAGCAAATAGTAATGGACAAGGGCATTGTAATGTATACAATATATGATGCACACTGGGAGCAATGGCAAGGTCACACGACATATGTACCTTCACCTTGTCTTAAACCTCGCTCGCTTGGAATACTCGGAGAGGTTATTTCCCAATTCTTAAGATTGGTCTTCGACCACTTTTTAATATTCGGCAAAATAATAATAATATTGCATATAGTGAGAATCTTGGTAAGTCACCTAAAAAACAGAAAACAAACAAACCTTTACAAGTACTACGTCATCTGAAAACCTTTTAAGAACCGTGATCTGCTATTCACTAATCTAAAATAAACAAGTAAAAAAATTAAGTTCGGCCGAACTTTTTATACCAACCACCATAAAATATTCTGAACTATTGGCTTTCGTAATATTTTGTTCAAACTTAGTTTAAGGTCGAAGATGGGCCATATGTTCAAAAGTTCAAATTTTTCCGGAAAAATTATGCGCACGATAACTCTCGAAAGGACCAACCGATTTAGTCCATACTAAAATATCTACCAGACATAGATTAAGTTCGAATATGGACTATATTGGCCCACTCCGTCAAGTACCTCCCACACAAAATTTCGGAAAAGTGCAGTTTAAGACCTCCTCTCGAATCGTTTTCATTTTTGTCGTAACAACTTGTATTCGCTGCCCTCATTACAACGGTACAAGTTCAGGGACAAGTCCATAATTCCTAAAAAATTGTCCGAAAGCTATAAAAACCCATTATGGCACCATGTGTTGTGACTGGAGCCCACAATAACACTCGAACGGATAAACCGAATCGGACCAAAATTTTGGCAGTACTTTGTGCAAACTTAAATAAAGTTAAAAGATGGGCTATATCGGTCCACTCCTTTTCGTACCACCGTTTCAAAATTTTCGTTAAAATGGTGTGCACGATAACTCTCGAAGGCAGAAAACGATATGCTCCATACTTTGCCCATCGTAGTATTTCTACGAGACATACATCCGGTTAGAATCTGGACTATATATGTCAACTCCTTCGGGTACCTCCCACACAAAATTGCGGAAAAGTGCAGTTTAGGACCTCCTCCCGAATCGTTTTGACAGGTTGCATTCACGGCCCCAATTACGATGGTACAAGTTTTTTTGAGTGGCAAAGTCCATACTTCTTTAGAAAATGACTCGAAAGCTGTAAAAAACCCCTACGGACAGCAAGCACCACCTTTGAATTACACCACCAGCCACACTTTGCATATCGTAATATAATAACAATTGTTCCACAAACATCCCTGAAGGGCCAAGGGAGACTTCTCTCATATCAATGAGTGCACCCCGATTCATATTAGCTCAATGATATGTGACCTACTGTTTATCGCCGAATCCGAACGGCGTGTCTTAAGACACCACTTTGTAGAGAAGTTTTACATGGCTGAAATACTCAGTAAATGTCGCCAACATTACTGAGGGGTATTTTGCCACTGCTGAAAAATGTTTGATGTTGCCTGGCTGGGGAATCGAACCCACGACCTTCATGCAAGGCGGGCGTGCATACCATTGCACCACGGTGGCATATCGTAATATTTCATTAAAACTCGAAGGTGGTGCTTATAGGTCCACTGCTTCCAGTACCTCCCACACAAAAGTTCGAAAACATTCGCTAAAATGGTACGCGTGATATCTTATAAACGGAGCAACCAATTTTGTCCATACTTTGGAGCTCGAAATATTTTGCCCAAACTTAGTTTATTTTCAAAAGTGGGTCCTACTGGACCCCTCCTTGAGTTGGAATTCACACAAATGTTCAATATTTGTGTGCGGTTAAAGGTCTGTTTGAGGATTTTTTGGAAATTTTTACCGGCGGTACTCCTAGTAGCCCTGTTAATAGCGATATTATGTTTTTCGTAAGCAAGTCCATGTTTCCTGATATAATGCTCCAAAAGCTATAAAATAAATTGTGACCAGCTAAAATTACTGGTTTTCGCGATATCAATCAATAGGAATGACTCCCACAATAAGACCAACTTCAAAATGGACTATGTCGGACCATTCTTTAGGTACATCCCCTGCAAAACTATTGAGCTTTAATCCATATTTTTGTCGGAAAGTTCACATGCATACATTCTGAAACCCCTCTAATTAAATTTCAATTTTTTGGAAAAAAAAAGTGTTTTAATTCACACAGCCCGAGGGTATATCTATGTCGGCAAAGTCGACTGATACTTTTTTACTTGCCGGGAAGTTTCGTGATTGCAGAGAATCTCAAATGTCAAAATACCGAAAATCGGGAGGTACCACTAAATGGGGCTATACCAAAACATGGACCCATGTTAGCGAGTTTTGGTGGTGAAGTTTCGTGACCACAAAGAACCTCAAATTTCATATCACAGATAGTTCGGATAAAAATTGTAGCTAAAATCCTCAAAATACAGAAAATCGGGAGGTACCATTATATGGGGCCTATACCAAAATTTGAACCTATGTTTGGCGATTTTTGGTGGAGATGTTTCGTGACCACAGTTATCCTCAAATGTTAAATTACAGCTAGTTCGGTTAAAACTTACTTACTTACTTACTTAGCTGGCCCATTACATAACATTTGTCATCTTTTCATCCACTTGTTTGCGCCATCTTTTCTTTGGCCTGCCTATTCTGCGTGCACGCGTTTTCAGCGGGTTCATCATCGCTAATTCTTATGATATGGCCTAGCCAGCGTAATCGCTGCATCTCGATACGTTTATCTATACTGATGTCGTTGTATAGCTGATACAGTTCGTGGTTCATGCGACGTCGATATTCACCGTTAACACAGATTGGTCCGTACATCCGTCGAAGAATTTTTCTCTCAAACACGCCAAGCACTGCCTTATCTGTTTGCGCAATTACCCAGGCTTCGGAACCATACATCAGCGCGGGTAGTATCAGCGTTTTGTAAATGTTTTTTTTTTTGTTTGACGAGTTGTGGCTTTGTTTTTAAACTCCTTACTTAAGCCAATGTAGCATCTGTTGGCCAATACAATTCTTCTTTTTATTCCACAACTGATGTCGTTTGTTGTGTTTACGGCGATGCCTATGTATACGATGTCTTTTACTACCTCAAAATTATAGGAACTAACTTCAACAGTTGGTCCGAGCTCAATGCACGCTTTGCGCGTCGACATCATCAACTTGGTCTTCTCGCCGTTTACCGCCAGACCCACTTTAGCAGATTCTCCTTCGACTTTCATAAAGGTATCGGTTACTTCTTTTACTGATCTTCCTATGATGTCTATATCATCAGTATAAACAAGTAACATGTGGCTATTGGTCTTTTGACGTTTGCCTCTCGTATAACCTTTTCTAGCAGGATGTTGAAAAGATCACACGAGAGGCAGTCTCCTTGCCTGAAACCTCTTTTGGTACAAAACTCTTCGGAGAGGTTGTTTCCTATTTTAACTGAAAGCCAAATGAGCGTTGCGGGGATACCAAATTCAGGCATGGCTTGGAATACCTTTGAACGTAGCGTGCTGTCGAAGGCTGCTTTATAACACTGTGACACAAAATGGAACTCAAAATCTGGGGGGTGGAAAATTTCTTTTGGACATGAGAGCCCTTGATGAGTATACTAAGAACCCAAAAGGAAATTTTCGCCATAGGTCAAGTTTCTGAGATATCGCGCGATGAAGTTTTTGATTTCTTCCCTATAATACTTGGGAAAATATCTCCATATGTCTGTTTGGCGTTGTTGTAGCATCGTTTTGAGGTGACATGTCTTCAGTCAAATCGATTGGCGAATCTTTTTGTAGAACATTTCATTCTTCTAACTCGATCCCTTTCATGTCCTTTTCGTCCTTTATTTCTTGAACCGTAGTGAAAGTACCACAAGATGCGATTTTCCAGCATCAAAATATTCTACAAAAATGTTGCTCAAAAGATTTTAGGTACGGTTGTCTTTGACAACTAATCGATTTTGTTCCGTTTTCATTGTCATTTTTGACACTTATTCGGACTTGGTTCAGAATTAAACTATGTTTTGTTTTTCTGTATATTCGTTATTGGTTATGCATAGGTATGTAGACATTACCAATGGGTATTGCTTATGTAGACATCTGGGGTGCTTCTGAAATATTTACCACAAATAGCTCTTGTATTGATGAACATGTTAACAACAAATTTTTTTGGAGGATAGATCCGGTTATCTCAGTTTTTGAACCGGATATTCCGACACTAAAACCGATTTTTGAACCGGTTTTAAGTAACCGATTAAACTTATATGTATACCATTAAAAAGCTTATAGAGTTGTCGAACAAATTAAATTAATTCGCTTATGAAAACTTTGCTAGTTGCAGTTCTAGAACAAAAAAACCGTTTTCTTAAACCGTTTTTAAGGAAAAATATCAGTACGCGCATATATGGAGATCAAAGGCTGGGGGGTAAAAAATTCTTTTTGGCGATGAATGTCGATGAATGTAATATGATGAACCCGGAAGGACAGTTTTGCCATAGGTCAAACTTCTGAGTTATGGCATGATAAAATGTCGCTATGTTTTTGTCATAACCCCCCGGCCTTTGATCTCCATATATGCGCGTACTGATATTTTTCCTTAAAACGGTTTAAGAAAATGTTTTTTTTTTTGTTCTAGAACTGCAACTAGTAAAGTTTTCATAAGCGAATTAATTTAATTTGATTGACAACTCTATAAGCTTTTTAATGGTATACATATAAGTTTAATCGGTTACTTAAAACCAGTTCAAAAATCGGGTTTAGTGTCGGAATATCCGGTTCAAAAACTGAGATAACCGGATCTATCCTCCAAAAAAATTTGTTGTTAACATGTTCATCAATACAAGAGCTATTTGTGGTAAATATTTCAGAAGCACCCCAGATGTCTACATAAGCAATACCCATTGGTAATGTCTACATACCTATGCATAACCAATAACGAATATACAGAAAAACAAGTAAGAAAAGTCTATAGTCGGACGGAGCCGACCATGGGATACCCTATACCACTATCCCGGGACAATCGCTCTCCACGGAATTTCTTTTCAATGATTGTGAAAATTTAGTTATCAAATATCAAAGATGTAATGTATAATAATTATGACCAAAACCAAAAATGTACTATCATGATAAAAACTTTTTTGTAGCAGGAAGGGAAAATTTAGTTCACACAAACTAAAATGTAATGAAACCCACTTATGTAGTACTACTACTTCCGTTGTTTTACCGCTACGTTATTGAAATTTTTACCAATTTCACACAACAGTTTCAGTCCATTAACCCGCTAAGTATTATCTGATCTTCACGTTGGTTTGTACGCTTCTTCTTCATCATAAACTCAAACTTTGTTTAACATTTTGCGGGTTATTATTTTGACCTAGAGAGCCGCTACAAAATTGGTTAAAATTTTTGTTTTTGGTCCGTTTCATCACCTGAACATTTCACGATTATTACCAAAAACTAATCATTACTATTCTGGCCCGAACCCAATCTCCTTAAAAAATTTGTTACAATCGGTCCATAATTGCGGCCTTAAAAGCTTGTTTAGTCCCGGTCCACACTAGCGTGAATTTCATTAATAAATTTCATGAAATTAGGTGTTCTTAAATCGAATTCCCCACTACAGCAATTTTATGATTTTACTCTACTATGGACGTCGATCTAGAGACGCATAATTTCATATCAAAATTTCAGTGAAATTACTGTAGTGTTGCCCGGGACTTACAATTTTTAATGGACGGACACACAACACTAGATCGCTTTATCTCGTCGAGATATGAATTTTGGCATACCAAATAAGGGGTCTAGAACGAATATTTCGTGGTGTTACATAAACTTTTGGAGAGACAATGTGTAGCATGGTATAAAAATGTGGTTCTCTACACAGAACCCATTATATATTAGGCAGTAGGCCCGTTATCTAGGAAACACTTTATTGCAATTTACATCAGAGGAAAGGTCAGTAGTTTTTTTCCATATGTAGGCTACTTTGCGAAATATATATGTCCTCAAGGAATTAAAATATCGACAAAAATAATTTTTTTATATTTTTCATATTAAAGTAGTGGTCCATTTCACCTGCTAAAGAATATCAGATCATCATTCAAAATTGTAGGCATCTTTTTTGACCTATACTCTTACCCGGTGCAAAATTTCGTGACTATTGATGTATAATTGCGACTTCTAGCGAGTTTATTATTACACTACAAACAAATAACGGGATATATTAGGCTGTAACTCTGTTATCTGATCATGTATGACATCAACTGAAAGATCAAGCGTTCCACTTTCAAGTATATCTCACTTGCCCGGAATGTCACTTCCAGGAATTAAGATATAAGCTGTATATTAAAATTTTTCACAATTTTCACACAAAAGTTTTGGTCCATTTAACCCTCTAAATATTATCCGATCGCCATCTCAAATTGCAAGCTTCTCATTTATGATATACTCGTACCTTATTTAAAATTACGCGTTGATCGGACTATTATTGAGGCCTACAAAGCCGCTACAAAATTAGATAAATATTATGTTTTTGGTCCATTTCACCTGCTAAATATTTCACGATCATCACCAATAAGAATAGGGATCTATTCCGATCTGAACCTGACCTCCATACAAAATTTCGTGACGATCGGTCCATAATTGCGGCCTGGAGCGTGTTTACAATTTATAATGGACAGACGGACGGACGGACTGACGGACGGACACACATCTCAAAATCGCTTTATCTCGTCGAGATATGAAGAATGGTATACCACATTGGGGGTCTCCGACGAATATTTCGCGGAGTTACATGAATTTTTACCAAAACAAACTTATAATACCCTTTTCCACATTGTGGTATAGGGTATAACAAAACATAGTTTAATTCTGAACCAAGTCCGAATAAATGTCAAAATTGACAATGAAAACGGGACAAAATCGATTAGTTGTCAAAGAGAACCGTACCTAAAATCTTCTGAGCAACATTTTTGTAGAATATTTGGATGCTGAAAAATCGCATCTTGTGGTACTTTCACTACGGTTCAAGAAATAAAGGACGAAAAGGACATGAAAGGCATCGAGTTAGATGAATGAAATGTTCTACAAAAAGATTCGCCAATCGATTTGACTGAAGACATGTCACCTCTAAACGATGCTACAACAACGCCAAACAGAGATATGGAGCTATTTTCCCAAGTATTATAGGGAAAAAAATCAAAAACTTCATCGCGCGATATCTCAGAAACTTGACCTATGGCGAAAATTTCCTTTTGGGTTCTTAGTATACTCATCAAGGGCTTTCATCTCCAAATGAAATTTTCCACCCCCAAAAATTCTGCTGCACAGTGTAATCGACAAAAATGTGGTAGGTTTCGATCTGTATCTCTTGGGTCTTCTCCAAGATTTGCCGCAGGGTAAATATCAATGGTGGACTAGCCAGGTCTAAAGCCGCGTTGGTAAGGTCCAATTATTTCGTTGACCATGGGCTTTAGTCGTTCGCACAATATCCCTGACACTATCTTTTAGGCGATAGGGAGAAGACTTATGCCCTTATAGTTGAAGCATAAAGTCTTATCTCCTTTCTTATGGATGGGACACATGATGCTGAAGTTCCAATCGTCGGGTACGCGTTCTTCCTGCCAGATGGAACTAACTAGCTGATGCATACACCTTATCAGCGTGCCGCCTCCGATTTTAACCAGTTCGGCTGATAGGCCATCAGCCCCTGCTGCCTTATTATTCTTCAGCCGGTATATTGCTGTCTTTACCTCATCTTGGCCGGGTGGTATACATTCAATACCATCTTCTGGGATTGGATCTGTGGTATCTTTGTCGACTTCGCTACTATTGGATACCAACAGTTTGGAAAAATGATCTTTCCATATCCTTAGCACACTATATGTATCAGTTACCAGATTACCTTGCTGGTCTCTACAGTAGGATGTGCCAGTGCCAAAGCCATCAGTTTGATGTTTCACTCTTTGGTAGAATTTTCGGACTTCATTCTGTCTCCTGTACATCTCGATTTTTTCACACTCCCGCTTTTCCATCTCTCTCTTTTTCATGCGGAAAAGACTTTCTCCTCTCTCCTTTTCTACCGACACCGCTCTCGTGCGCTACGCGTTGCTACTGATTGTAGACTAGCCCTATATGCCGAATTTTTCTCTTCGGTTGCAGCACGGCACTCCTGGTAATACCATGAATTCCTTGGTGGAGGTCTCTGGTATCCAAGTACTGATTTTGTGGCTGTTTGCATGGAGTGGGCAATGTTTTGCCATTGTCCTGATATGTTATTGGGACGAGGAGTGCTTTCATTAAGCAATTGGGCCAGTTGAGTGAAATATGCTGTGGCTATATGTTGTGATTGCAGCTTACCGATGTCCAACTTCTGTGTAGTGTCTTTTCGCACTTTGTTTGCTACGGTACGTACCTTTGCTGCAACAAGGTAGTGGTCCGAGTCTATGTTTGCACCTCGAAACGATCGTACATCCAACATGCTCGATGCATGTCTTCCATCTATCACAACGTGATCAATTTGATTTTTTGTTCTTTGATCTGGCGACAGCCAGGTGTCCTTATGAATATCGAGATGCTTAAATCTGGTACTGCTAACCACCATGTTTTTTGCAGCTGCAAAGTCTATCAGCCTCATACCATTGTCGAATGTTTCGCTGTGGAGACAGAATTTCCCGACTGTTGGGCCAAAGATATTCCCGACTGTTGGGCCAAAATATCCTTTCCAATTTTTGCATTAAAATCGCCTAGTATAATTTTAATGTCATGGGCAGGTCAAAAACTGTTAAAACGGTTAAAAACTGTTGTTAAAATCATGAAAATCGGGAGGTACTGTTATCTGGGTGCTATACCAAAACCTGGATCTATCATGGTAATATTTAGTGGAGAAGTTTTTTGGCCGTTGGGAACATCAATTGTCAAATTTCAGCTAATTTTAGCATGATTTCAAGGCTTAGATGGACGGAGTGACGGACACACAAAGTCATATCGACTCAGCTCGTCGAGACATTCATGTTGGTATATATGTATTAGTATAGATCTACGACCATTATTTCAATATGTTACAATCTCTGTGGTCAAAACCAGCATATAATACAGCCTCCCCAGATAATAGTGTAGGGTATAAAAATATAGGTTTATTGCCTCCACTAGCCCTCCAAAAGTATTGTTATAAATCCACGTTTATTGCTTCCAGCTGCTCCAAATACAAGTAGAATTAAAAATATACGTTTATAACCAACAATTGTCCGCCAAAACAATGTTAAAAACTTCCTTTATAGACTCCAATTATCATCTAAACATATAGCGAGTCCTCTAAAAAAATTAATTTTAAAAAATTAAATTGAAATTTTTTTCAGTGTAAACCTGTGATTTATCTGTACTTTATATTCGTATTTAAAAAAATAACCATGACAATCAAAGTAATTTCAAAATCCATGGTTTAAAATGAAATTTTGCGCTACTATTTATTTTTTTATGCCCTTTACAACACACACCAAAAATTCTAGTTACATATTTATGATATTCCTTAGAAAAAATCATAAAAAATGCAAAGGTGAGTAAGAGAAGAAGAAAAAAACAAAATTGTTGTAGGCAGGTCATAAAATTTTTTATTTGATTTCTTTATCGGTTGTGCACGCATTTGGTTAAAAGCGAAGGAAAAATATTCTACTCAGCATCTTTTTTTACATGGCACCGCACACATTTCCCTATAATTTAAGTAAGGCCTGGGAGAAAACTAAACAAAATAAATAACAATAAAAACAAAATTCAGTTCAGCAAGAACAACATGACAAGGATTCTATTTTAACTGATTTTCCGCTCATGATGCCATGCTTATTATTACTGGCGGCTTGAACATGTTAATTAGCCAAATACAAAAGCCAGTACTTCTAGAGAATTTTATAAGCAAAGTTATGTTGATTTTGTTTTGTCTTGGCACTGCTACTGTGCAACACATCAGCATACACCGGCAGCTGAGTGGCATGCGGACAGACCAAAAAGGCCTTTTTCACACTTCCCTCCGAAGAAAAAGAAGAAGAGGCAGCAGAATTTTATTACAAGGCAAGTATATTTAGTGGGATGCTGTATGGATGGCTAGGAGCGACGGCCCAATATTAAAATCAACTTTTTCTTTCCACTGTTAGCATCTCTCACGTTCACAGGGAGTTGTTAAATGTTTCATGTTTAGATTGGCTGGTGATTTTTTGACTTGGTTTTATGATCTCTTCTAGCCTCTTGTCTTTAATAGTTTGCGGCAGTAGTTTCCCAACGAAAGACAAAAAATAACAAAAATTCAAAACAAAACTACTCAGGTGTACGTTGAGATAGTCTTTTAGTGTAAAGGGCGTTGAATAGTTGCCATCTTAAAACGTCCTTTTTTCGTTTGATGCGGCCACTTTGTTCTGTGTGGACGGACAGACAACAATAATTTTAGGCGTCCGTGTACTTTGTAATAACCATAAAAAATACACACATATTTGGTGGTGTTGTTCTTGTTGTTGTAGAACACCAACAAAAATTGTCTGGTTCAGTTTGTTGCACGCTGGACCTAATAAAAAACTTACAATTTTATTTGGTACCAAGGTAATATTTGTTTTTTGTTAGAAGGTCGGAAATTTTTATTACTTCCATGTTTTGTGTTGCCGCTCCTAGATTTAGTTGTTATTTCGTAGAAAGTGAAATTTTTCGTTAATTCTTCTTGTTTTACTTTGTGACCCTGAAAAAAGGGTTCTAGATAGGAGAACCTTGAATTCAAATATCACAACATAATTAAAATGTCACAAAAATCAAACGATTTAGGATTGAGTTTTGAGAAAAGTCATAAAAATTATTATTTTGACTTTTGAGGTTTTCCCCCAACAATATGTATGTAGGGAAAATGTTGAGATAATTAAATTAGCTTGAATATAAAACATATAAAATTTGATTTAAATAGAAAACATATTTTTAAATATAAAAATATTTTAGGGGCTCATAAATAACATAACTATGACAACTATAATAATTAATATGGTTTTTAGGAATATTTGAAGTGGGCTATTAAAAAATTTCAAAAATTTTTCATTAAAAAAAATACAAAAAAATTTCTATTTGAACCAATATTAACAATATTACAATATTCGACATTTTCAAGGCGCGATATCGCTGGAACCGTTAGTCAAAAAATCTGAAGATATATTAAAAGTTATCCTGAGGAACAGCATCAACAAAGCATAAAATAAAGGAAAGTGGATCTAGCCATATCAGTCTGTTGTAATCACTCTGACTGTACCTCCGATTTTTTTTAATACGTTAACTGCATTTTTTGTCCGAACTAGCTGCAATTTGATACAGTTGAACCTCAATTATCCGTGAATCGATTATCCGGGAACCTCCATTATCCGTGATAGAAAATAAATGTTGGATTTTGTTCCATTTCCTCTATTTATACCCTACACCACTATGTGGGGAGGGTATTATAAGTTGGTTTTGCCCAAAAAGTTTGTAACTCATCGAAATAATGGCCGTAGACCCATACATATATATACAAAATGATTGTCTCGACGAGCTGAGTTATCTGGCTATATGTGTCCGTCCGTCCGTCTGTCCATCTAAACCTTCACGCTACAGGTCGCAATTTTGATCGGATCGTCACCAAATTTTGGGTGTCGATTAGGGTCCCGGAGGGGAAGAAGCCTATTGATTTGGTGATGGTCAGATAATATTAAGGGATCGGAATGGACAAAAAACTTATTTGGGGAAAAAGTCAACGTTTTTTCCAAAGCACATATCTCAGCATCCATAAGGGATATATCAAAAGCAAGACCTGTTAATGAAAGTAGAATATCCCACTTTTAGAATGATGCAAAGTAGGTTGGCGTAGGTGTCCAAATAAAGGAGATATAGCAATTGTTGGTAATACATCCCATTTTTCAATTATTTTCGAAATCGCCGTAAAGGTCGCAATTTTGATGGGATCGTCACGAAATTTCCGAAGTTAATGGGGGTTCCACAGAGGGGGAAGCCTATTGATTTAGATGATGGTCGGATAATATTCAGGGGTCGGAATGGGCAAAAACTTATTTGGAGAAAAGGTCAACGTTTTATTTCAAAGTTAATAGCTCTGATCGGATAGTCACGAAATTTTGGGTGTTGATGGGGGCCCCACAGAGGAAGAAGACTATTGATGTTGGTGATAGTCGGATAATATCTAGGGGTCGGAATGGGGAAAAACTCATGTAGAGACAAAGTCAAAGTTTAATTCTTTGTGAATATCTCGGTTTCTAGTAGGAGTATTCCAACGGCAAGGCCTGTCAATGGAACAAGAAAATATTACCTTTGCATTGGTGTAAAGTAGGTTGGCGAAGCTGGAACAAGGGAGATACCACAATAGTCGGTAATGCATCCTATTCTTCAATTTTTTGCAATCACGCTATAGGTCGCAATTTTGATCGGATGGTCGCGAAATTTTAGTTGCTTATGTGGGTCCCAGAGAGAAAGAGGCATATTATGTATGGTGGTAGTCGGATTATATTCCCTAAAAGATGTTTAGGGTAGGGTTTAGGTAGGGTATCACATGGTCGGCCCCGTCCCGACTATAGCCTTTGCTCACTTGTTTTCGTTATAAACTTCATTACCCGGCATTAAAAGAACACTTTCCAATTAATTTGATTAAGCAAACAAAAGGTAAACAAACAAAAACTGGAAATTCTCCCTATTACACAATTTGTGTATTTATGGTATCTCAAAAACCATGGGACAAAGTCAATTCAGATGAATCCGATGATGATGATATTAAGTTTTTTTTTTTAAATTTTGGTGGATTGCCGTAAAAACCGTAAAAAAATTGCAGATTTTCATATTATTGTACGATACTATGCCATTTTTACTTCAAAATATGTTCAAAAACTGCATAAAAGCATTACCTCCATTATCCACAAAAATCGATTATCCGTAATGCCTCCGGTCCCGACCATCACGGATAATCGAGGTCCGACTGTATTTTAAATTTCTAGTGGTCACAGAAACTCTCCACTAAATATTGTCAACATAGGTCCACACTTTGATATAGACAACATATAAAGGTGGCGCCCGATTGAAGACATTTTTAGGTACCTGACCTAATCTGGGCATTTTGTGGACAGGGAAAGAAAAGAATGTGGGTCGAATAAGAATATTTTATGAGGTTCAGTGTATTCACGAAACTTAGCCTGTAAAAATCGTAAACCTAGGTCTAAATATTGGTATAACCCGCAAATAACGGTACCTCCCGATTTTCGGTATTTTAAGAATTTTTACTCCAAATTTTAACCGAACTAGCTTTCATTTGATATTTGAGGTTCTCAATGTTTACAAAACTTCTCCGCCAAAAATCGACAATATAGGTCCATGTTTTGGTATAGCCCCTATTTAACGGTACCTACCGATTTCCGGTATTTTGAGGATTTCATCTACAATTTTTAACCGAACTAGCTGTAATTTGATATTTGAGGTTCTCAGTGGCCACGAAACTTCTCCACCAAAAATCGTCAACATAGATCCATGTTTTGGTATAGCTCCTATATAATGGTACCTCCCAATTTTCGGTATTTTGAGGGTCTTATCGACATTATTTGACGGAACTACCCGTTATTTGAGTTTTGAGGTTACCTGCAGTTATAAAACATTTCCATCAAAAATTGTAAAGATAACCCTGTAGGTTCCACCTTTCACCTGGCTGAACACATTTTTAGATTAGATTAGAGAATTTCGGCTTTTGGAGTATCCATGGTCGAAACATTTTTCCATCTAAAATTAGTTTTGGTTAGGGCATTTCAACAATAGTGACCAGTATTAAAGAAGACCTCTGAGTATTGTGATATCAAAAGTGGTAAAATATTAGAGATATATAAAAATACCCAATTTCCAAATTGTGGGATTTTATTATAATCTCTGCTTATGTTGGATGTACTTCAAGGGAACCCCTGATAATGAGAGAAGGAGGTCTAGGCTTTGAATTAATACAGGATGGTCAAAAGTAAGAGTTATTGCAAAATGCGCTAAACTATCGCAATTTAAAAATTTTGGAATTATTATTTGATTAAACTGAAATATAATGGATGGAAAGATAATTATTGTTATTTACATAATTTTGATTATCTAATTGAAAGTCATTTCCACAATTACCTAATTGAAAGTCTTTCCCACCCTGCTAAGTACGTTATTAAATTATTCTAATATTCATCATCAAAACTCATTTTCTTCAATATATATCCGAAATGTTTCCTCTTCAATAACATGGTTTTCTCACAGTGTATTTATGCCCAGCCATATACACTAACAAAATCTAATAACAGCAATTAACTACCTGATTTGGTCGGCCGCTACGAAGTTAGCCCACCGCAATCACCATGACTTTCTTTATGGAAAATCATAAAAAAACTAAAACAAAATCTAGATAATTTTTTATGACTTTAGTAACGTCTCATTTGAGAAGACAAAAATATTTTTTTTATGATTTCCGTGTATTTTTTGCAGGCAGGACACCCAAAAGGGCCATTCATTCAATTATGTTTAGATTTTTTTCTCAATTCTAAGAATAATTAAAAAATATAACGAAACAAAAAAACCATAGGAAGTAAAGAACAAGAAATGACCACCTTTTTAAAATGTAGACCCTTAGAAAGGACATTAAGGACAATATGCAAATCTTAAGATACATCCACACAACTGTGACTTGATTGGAATTTTGGCGCGCAATTTTTAGGATATTTTTTAATACGCATTTGTTTATTTTAACGTATGCAAACTGAGGCGCCCAACGCCTTGCCATTAATCAAAAAACCTTAAAAATTGTCGTTAGTTTTTTGCTATTGTTTTCTTCCCCTTGTGGAAGAATGCTGCTATTGATTAACATTCGTTAGGGAGAGCGTATCCTGATTTCTTCGATTTCCTCTAAATACTAAACAACAACAACAACAATCACAAAAAAACGTTAACTTTTTATAAGAAAATTTTCTTTTTGATAAAGAAGCACCAAAAACATCCCTCCATTCCTCTACGAAAAAAATCATTTTTATAAAATGTGTATTTTTTATAGAATTTTATACCAAAAAACAAAAACAAACAACAACAATTTGTATTACGCACATTGGACAATTGTATGAATGACAATGACATTGCGTGTCAATTTAAACGGCAAACTCATATTGCCAGCCAGCCATTCGGATATCAGTTGTTGTAGTTGCTGTTAGCCCATCTCAAATACAGGGCCCAAATACACACAATCATTGTCCCTTGAGCGTTACCCAGGTAAATTTTGTCATGCATATCAACTGATTAGTGTAATAGTAGAAGTACCAAGTAAATGAAAAAAATTCAGCGTTTTTTTGAGATGTAATCATGATTTCCGTAAAAATCATGCATCATTTTTGAAGATGTTTTTTTGCATTTGGCAGCGATCAATTGACGCCCTTATTTCTTTATCACAGTTTTTGATAGAAAAATACTCGATTTTTAGGCAATTTTTTAAGGGTTGTTTTTTCCTAAGCTTGTTAAGATTTTGTTTGCATTTTATAGCGTTATCAATTAAAGGTTACGAAAAGTGGTTGTTTCTACTGGAGGATTTTTGTTTTTGGGTCTCAATTTTGATTTATTTTCTTTGCAAATTTTTAAGATGTTTTTTAAAGAAAATCTGTCTTTTTAGACCAAAAATTTGCCGCTACTTTGTAACGTCTTTTCTCATAATGATTTTCAGGGTTGGCGTACTTTTTGCATAGATAATTAGAAGAGTTTGTTTATTTGGGACCTTTGATCATTTCAATACAATGGGATTTATTGGAAAGAAAAGAAAGGTTTTTTAAAGGAAAAAAATATTATTTTTTCGAAAGGAAACAAATATTTTTAGCCATAGGTCCTTAGGTAGTTAGTTATATGAGAATAGTAAATTATGATTTAGGCCTTAAAATTAATTCTAAATTATTTTGATTTACAAAAACTGATGATATGGTTATAATGTTCCCCAGAAAAGAAATTAAAATTTCTGCTAGAAAGTTTCGAGATATTCTCTTACTTGAACTTTATATCCTATTTGGTTACATAATTCCGCAGCTTATTATGAATATTACATGACAATTAGCATGTAATTTCCAAGATTTGGATCAAGAGTACTTAGTAAACATGTTGAACTTTTTTGAACATCGAAGTTGTACAGGCAAGTAAAATATTTGAAACTGTCTCACAGCGCCAAGTCTGGAGTTTTTAAAGATTTTTTAAACAAAGAAAAGAGAGAAGAAATACTCGAGAAGATTGCAATTAAGGGACAGTAGAAAAAATTTAACACAGTTTTTAAAAGGTGGCAATAAGCTTTTTTTAAGATTTTTTTAAAGGACCCTGTGGTTTTTAAGACGGATTTACTGCCCTTTGTATTTCTAAAAACCCAAAAAGGAAAAGACAACAAATGTAAATTTGTAAAGGGTTATTGAAGGATTAAAAGGACAATAAACTTAATTTTTTTTTAAAACGGAATAAGAACAGTACACAAGTATTTTTTAAAAAAATTTAATGGTCACATATGAGGACATTGAACGAGGATTTTTTAAGATTTTAGTGGACCCAAAGGGACAAAAAATGTGGATTTTTCAAAAGAATTTTAATATGCACAATAACGACAGTAAATGTGTACATATTTTTTCAAAAAAATTTTTAATAAGACCATTAATTCAACGTGGATTTTTAAAAAACAAATGCGGATTTTTTAATAAAAACATTGAAAACAATAAACGTGGATTTTTAATAGACTTTTCAGTGGACACATTGAGGACAATTAAGGTGGATTTTTTAAAGAATTTTTAATGCAAACATTGAAGACAACAAACGTGGGTTTTACAAGGTTTTTTATTCGAAACCTTGAGGGCAATAAACGTGGATTTTTAAAAGATTTCTGATGGACATAATGAGGGCAATAAACGTGGATTTTTAAAGATTTTTAATGGACGCAATGAGGGTAATAAACGTGAATTTTTTAAAGATTTTTAATGGACACAATAAACGTGGATTTTTTAAATAACACAATGAGGTCAATAAACTTGGAATTTTTAAAGATTTTTTAACGGACACAATGAGATTAATAAACGTGGATTTTTAAAGATTTTTTAATGAACACAATGAGGTCAATAAACGTGGAATTTTTAAAGATTTTTTAACGGACACAATGAGATTAATAAACGTGGATTTTTTAAAGATTTTTTTAATGTACATCATGAGGACAATAAACGTGGATTTTTTCACGATTTTCTTAATGGACATCATGAGGGCAATAAACGTGTATTTTTAACGTTTTTTTAATGGACACAACAATGAGGGCAATAAACATGGATTTTCTAAAGATTTTTAATGGATACTATGAGGGCAAAACAAATTTTAATGGACACTATGAAGCAATAAACGTGGATTTTTTAAAGACTTTTTTAATGGACGCAATGAGGTCAATAAACGTGGATTTTTTCACGATTTTGTAATCTACACAATGAAGGCAATAAACGTGGATTTTTAAAGATTTTTTAATAGACACAATGAGGACAAAAAACTTGGATTTTTTAAAGATTTTTTAAAAGCCGCAATGAGGACAATAAACGTGGATGTTTTACGATTTTTAATGGACACAAGAGGGCAAAAAACGTGGATTTTTAAAGATTTTCAATGGACACAATGAGGGCATAAACGTGGCCTTTTTAAAGATCTTTTAATGGACACAATGAGGGCAAAAACGTGGATTTTTTAATAGACACAATTAAGGCAATAAACGTGTTTGTTTTAAAGATTTTTTAATGGACACAATGAGGACAAAAAACTTTGATTTTTTTAATGGCCGCAATGAGGACAATAAACGTGGATGTTTTTTAAGATCTTTAATGGACACAAGAGGGCAATAAACGTGGATTTTTTAATATTTGTAATGGACAAAATGAGGGCAATAAACATGGATTTTTTAAAGATTTTTTAATTGACACTATGAGGTGCCACCGTGGTGCAATGGTATGCACACCCGCCTTGCACGCTAAAGGTCGTGGGTTCAATTCCCAGGCCAGGCAACATCAAATTTTCAACGGTGGCAAAATACTCCTCAGTGATGTTGGCGACATTTCCTGAGTATTTCAGCCTTGTAAAACTTCTCTACAAATGGTGCCTTAGGACACGCCGTTCGGACTCGGCAATAAACAGTAGGTCCCATATCATTGAGGTAATATGAATCGGGGTGCACTCATTGATATTGATATGAGAGAAGTCTCCCTTGTCCAATCTGGGATGTTTGTGGAACAATTATATTATGAGGGTAAAAAACGCGAATTTCTAAAGATTTTTTAATGGCCGCAATGATGACAATAAACGTGGATTTTTTTAAGATTTTTAATGGACACAATGGGGCAATAAGCGTGCATTTTTAAGATTTTCAATGGACAAAATGAGGACAATAAACGTGAATTTTTTTAAGTTTTTTATGGACACAATGAGTGCAATAAACGTAAATTTTTTAAGTTATTTTAATGGACACAATGAGGACAAAAAACTTGGATTTTTTTAATGGACACAATTAGGGCAATAAACGTGGATTTTTTAATATTTTTTATGGACACAATTAGGGCAATAAACGTGTATTTTTGTTAATATTTTTAATGGACACAAGAAGGCAATAAACGTGGATTTTTTAAGATTTTCAATGTACACAATGGGGGGAATAAACGTGGATTTTTAAAATTTTATGGACACAATGAGGACAATAAACGTGGATTTTTTAACGATTTTTAATGGAAATTTTGAGAACAATGCACGTGGATTTTTTTAAAGATTTTTTAATGGACACAATGAGGTCAATAAACGTGGATTTTTTAATGGACACGATGAGGGCCATAAACTTAGATTTTTTAAGATTTTCAATGGACACAATAAATCGTGGATTTTTTAACAATTTTTTATGGACACAATGAGGACAATAAACGTAGATTTTTTAAAGTTTTTTTTTAATTGAAACAATGAGGGCAATAAAGATTTATTAATGGAGACAATGAGTGCAATAACCGTGGATTTTTAAAGATTTTTTGATGAACACAATGAGGGCAATAAACGTTGATTTTTAACGATTTTTTAATTGGAACAATGAATGCAATAAACGTAGATTTTTCAAGATTTTTTAATGGACCGATTGGGGACAATAAACGTGAATTTTTTTAGTGGATTTTTCAATGGACACATTGAGGACAATTAAGTGGATTTTTTTTAAGGATTTTAAATGGACGCAATGAGCACAATAAACGTGGATTGTCTTTAAAGGAATGAACACAATGAGGTTGGATTTTATTTAAAGATTTTTTTTTTAATTTTTTTGTTTGGATAAAATCCGTTTCAGACAATTTGAGGTCGATTTAGCTCCGTCTCACAGTGGGAACAAATACCGATCTAGCGTGCAGGAAATCGAAAAATGGAATTCAAAGAAGCTATGAAACTATAGTACAGTATTAAACTAAAGGGTTGACTGTACTTAACGGCATATACAATAATTGGAATTGATTAGTCGGAACGGAATAACGGTACATTTAACATAGATATTTGTTACAGTGATGTTTTCAGTTGTAAAATTACGATAGGCGTGTGCTGTCTGTGAACATATTATTGTAGATTTTTTTGTATTTTTGGTTTATTGTAAAGGTATTTAACTAAATTAAACAGGTTTAAAAGCTTTTTAAAGTTTAGTTCAAATAAAATGACGATTCTGAAAAAATTTTGATATAAAATCTCATATATCACTTGGAATTGACCACAGCATAGCAGATAAGAAAATAAAAATTGAAAACGTCGGTCATACGTTTCCTAGGAAATAAGTGGAGTACGAAAATGAAAGTAGTAAAGCGTCTGCAAACAAACTGATAAATACCTACAAGTTTTTTTACTAAAATAAACAGGATGGGATAATTTTGAACTCTTATTATACCCTCCATTAAAACCAGATTTCAGCCGTTTCGGTTCAATGATGTCGCTGAAACTTTAAAAATATCGAAAATCGGGCGATATCGTTCTATGGGGGCTATATCAAAACGTGGACCTATACCGATAATTCTTAGTCGGAACGTTTTACACATTAGATATGATCTAATGTTCGATAATGTGGCCAAAACCTTCAAAATTATCAAAATCGGGCGGTACCTTTTATGGGGGAATTGTCAAAACGTGGACCTGTACCGGCAATTCTCTGTCGGAAAAATTTGTTCCCCCAACTAAGACTACGTACCAAATTTTGAGCCATTTTGGTTGTGCAATATGGCAGAAATCTTCCAAATACCGAAAATCGGGAGGTATTATTCTATCGGAGCCATACCAGAAGAGTATAAAAATACAAATTTGCCCAACATATCATTAAATGATGTAACATAGTCAATTTAATGCTATTCTTATCTGAACTATGAATAAACAATGATAAAACATCGTCTTTTATTTTTTGCACGCTATATCTGTATTTTTCCCACTGTGCCCACATGCCAACTAACAACCGATTTGATTCTCGCAATATTTTGTCCAAACTTGGATCGAGTTTATCCTCCGGTACCGCCCCTTATAAGTTTAATATTTTGAACACAACAAACACAATGAGTCTCGAACGAATCAGCCGATTTAGAAAAAAGTTAGTTTATTGTAATATTTCTTCCAGACATTCATTTATATCGTATCGTTTTAGACATTATTGATGCATATGTAATGGTTAATAAATCGATTTTCCTGGGAAAAAATCATAAAGGTCAATCTAGTAAAACAAGTAAAAAAGTATCAGTCGGCTTTGCCGACAGAGATATACCCTCAGCCTGTGTATATTGAAACAATTTTTTTCCAAAAACGCATGTATTTAGGGAGTTTTAAGAATTTTGGGCGTTTGAACTGACAAAAATTTTGATTAGAATTTAATATCAAAAGTTTTGCGGAGGAGATACTAAAAAGAATGGATCTCCAGCCACTATATATGGTACCATAGGGGTTTTTTAGAACTTCAGGGATTTTTGCTCAAGAAGTATGAACTTGCCCCTGAAACAACTTTTACCATCGCAATTGAGGCAGCGAATGCAAGTTGCTTCAATAAAAATCTAAGTGATTCGAAAGCAGGTCTTAAAGTGAACATGTATCCGAAATTTTGAGTGGGAGGTACCGGATGGAGTGGACAAATATAGTCCATATTTGAACCTGATCTATATCTGGTAGATATATTAGGATGTGTAAAGTATGGACCAATTCGGCCACTCTCTTCAAGAGTTATCGTACGCACAATTTTTCCGAACATTTTTGAACTTTTGTGGGGGAGGTACCTGAAGGAGTGGACCGATATGGTTTATCTTCGAACTTAAACTATGTTTGGACAAAATATTACTAAGGCCAAACTTTGGACCGAATCGGCAGACCTGTTCGAGAGTTATTTTGCCCTCCAACCTCCTCACACGGTGTCATAGGGGTTTTTTGCAACTTTCAGGCTATTTTCTCAGGAAGTATGGGCTTGCCCCTGATGAAACTTATACCGTCGTATGGAGGGCAGTGAATACAAGTTGCTAAAGCAAAAATCAAAGCGATTCGAGAGATGGTCCTAAACTGAACTTTTCCAAAATTTTGTGTGGGACGTACCCGACGGAGTGGACCGATTGAGTCCATATTAAAACCTGATCTTAGCCTGGTACACGCTCCACAATGGGCAAAGTATGGACCAAATCGGTTACACCCTTCAAGAGTTATGATGCGTACAAATTTTCCGAACATTTTCGAACTTTTGTGGGGGAGGTACCGGAAGGAGTGGACCGATATAGCTCATCTTCGAACTTAAACTAAGTTTGGACAAAATATTACGAAAGCCAAAATTTGAACCGAATCGGTTCATCCCTTCGAGAGTTCTCGTGCGCTCCAGCCAGCCAGACAGACAGACAGACAGACGGACGGACATTGCTCAATCGACTCCAAATTGTCTGAAACACATTTCGTCCAAACATACTTGGGGTCTAAAACCATTATTTCGATGAGACACATTTTGCCCTTATGAAAGTGTATATACCCTTCATAGCCTAAAGGCTGAGGGTATAAAAATTTTACAGCTAATTTTTTCTAGTCCCATTTCGATAGGACTTCTTGGTTCAAATCCAGAAAACCTAAACAAATTTTCAAACATACCTATTAGGTACTAATTTTAATTAAATTCATTGAATAATATTTAATTTTTTAATGTACAAATGCGAATGCGTCCACTGTACAGAAGAAGTAAACTCTGTTGCAGTGCATCAGCGGTGATTAAATTGCAATTTTGGATGTATACTTTTAGCTGATAAATTAATTGTAGTTATTTCGCGAATTCGATTGAATTAGTAATGAGTTTTCTGGCATGAAAATCGTATTTCAATACCGCATTTTCCAAACAAGACATGAAAATGTCATGCAAAAGTTTTGGTGAAAATTACATGTCAATGCATTGGTGAAAATTACAAGTTAAAGTATTGGTGAAAATGACATGCTTTGTATCCAAAAAGGAATAGCATCTTTTGGGGTCCACGCTCATACAAAATTCATCGAAGAAAATACTAAAAATATAACATGCCAGATCACTTGCACCCACGATTGAATAGCATCTTTTACATCGAACATTTTGCTGGGTATATGTATATTCACCAGCTAAGGTCTATATACATATGCGGATTTCTGAGTGAAACCGGGCACTTTTTCACGATGAGGTTTTTGATTTCCTTTATTTTCGCTGTGGTGATGCTGCTCTTTAGCAAAACAGTTTAGTATATTTTCAGATTTTTAGACTAACGGCTCTACAGATATCGCGCCTTGAAAAAGTCAAATTCTGTAAAAACTACATGCAAAGAAATACTCATAACTTCCTTAATATTGGTCCAATTTGAAAAAAAAACTTTTTTTTTGTATGTTTTGTTGTTTTATCAGCTATTACATAAAAAATTTGCGCAGTGGTCTTGGATTCTATTTTCGCCATTTAATATGTATTTAAAATCGATTTTTAAAGATGTTCGACCCCTTCGATTTTCTTTAAATTTTTTTGTATTAAACTACGTTCAATTACAACAATTTTAAGTCCTATCTGGTAATGGGGTTCGGACGATTAATATTTTTTCTGAATTTTTAAAATTTGTTAATACAATTTTTCCTTAATACCTACCTTTGTCCAAAATTTGTATTTCCTGTATTTTTAAAGCTAAGAGTACATATTTATCATAAAAAATAGGAAAAAATGAACACTGGGCTTTAATGGAATTTTCGCTGATGCATTTTCAAAATCGAAAAATTACGCAGTTTTTAAGATGTTTAAGATAAATTCATAAATATAAAATCAAAACAAATATTTATAAATGAAACTTTAAATTCTTTTTAATAAAATAATTAATTTTGCATAAAGGTATAATATTGGGGAATATATTTTAGATTTTAATATAACAATTAAGAGAACTGATGGTGATATACGAAACTATATAGCAAACCAACTTTAACTACTTTCCACATTAAAAATTTTTTTTGTTTAATATGTGAAATAATAAAACTGAGATTAGGATGAACAACTTTTTTTACTCAGTATCTGTGGTTATTATACCTTCCTACCTATAATGTTTTATAAATTACATTCAAATAAATTAAATGTTTCCATCAATAAATTATTGTAAATTACTCCAAATGCTGAAGGGCCTAATCATTAAAATTGTTATTCGTAATTTAAAAATTGTGTACACGTGTATTCATTCACTCGTCCCCTCCTACTACAGGAGTTTCTTTCATTTTCCAAGCAAGTCTATAACGTACATACGTACATACACCCCCGAAAAAATGCCCAACACCAATAACTTTATGGCAGTGGAAATTGTTCTACTTCGATTTGCCTTCATGTAAAGTTATGCGCACAAAAAAGAAGGAACATTTCTAAATAAATTCAAAAATTCAAAAAAACCCCAACCAAAAAACCTTCCGCCCACCTTTATAACATAGAGACAGACGACCACCACCCACCCCCACGCACAAAAAGAACAAAAACCTCGAATATTATAAAGGATCCATAAGGAAGAGACAATTCTAAAGTCATTGCAAAGTAGTACCTAGTAGGAGGAAGGTATGAAGAAGCAAACAAAAAAAAAATGATAACATTTGATCCAATCATAACGTTAGAATATGCACACAAAAATCCAACAACAACAACAAGAAAATAAACATAAATGTATATAACGTATAATATTTAAAATATGACAGAAAAACAGCAACAATAACAATAAGAATATCCCCAACCATGTTCCAAACATTTCACATCTGTAAGCATTGAAAAGTTTGTTGTCTGCCCAGTAGCAGAGCCAACAAAGTGTGTGCCAGCCTGCCTTTGTAAAATGTCCCCCATTCATCCATCGACAATGTCACACAAACGCACACACACACACACTTGGAGTCCCACAACCAATTCATATTCAACCATTCACATTACTACCGTCCATGCAAACAATATCCAGCTCCCATATGGGGAGAGCAGAGCATGACCCAACAACCAAGAGGCTTAAAAAAAACTCTGAATGACAACAAAAAAATGAAATAAAAACAACAACAATGACTATGTTAGAGCAGTAAAAAACGGTATTAAATTTAAATTTTAAGCCACACCTCCTCAATACTATAAAAAATCGACAACAACAACACAGAAAACACACATAGGCCATGCTCCCCTTCTTGGCAATCAGTGTGTGTTATATTGAGCCCAACCAACCAAACTCACACTCTTCCATATCCACGTAAATGCAGCAACAACAACAACACTAAAATAAAACGTAAAATGTAAAGCATAACTTTAACAACTCATAACGGTGATGATAGAGGCGCAACAACAACAACAATGGTAGCAGTTTAAAATACTGAGGCACTGAGAAACCAGAGCAACAACAACAATAGCTATTGTTGCCCATCACATTCATTGTTGTGTTATGTCGTGTCTGTGCAGGAGTTTGCAGAGCACAGTCATGAGAACGAGAGAACATAAGGGAGTTATGGCAAACCAATGAGAACAGAGCATGAGAAAAGGAGAAAGAGAGTCCAAAATCTGTTATTTTTGTTGGGAAGGAGAATTCATATTGGTTTTTTAAAGAGTAGGCCCTACTCAGTAGGGGAATTTGATTACTCTCTCTCCTTAATAAAAGAGAGGGTTGTCCATTAGTTTGGGTGGTTTGCAGAATAATAATAATGTGGATGGTATTTCCCCTAGTTAGAATTGGGAGAATTCCAATTGGGGTTTCTGTGGTTTCTGTACTCTTTGCAGATTAACTAACCAAGAAGGGGCAAATGAATACTCTTCTGTGTGTATTTTTTCAATGGGATTTGTTTGTTTATGCAAAAAGAAGGACCAAATAAGAACCATTGAAATGACTGATGTCTGTCGAACGGTTGGCGGGTTCGTTTGTTTTAAGAATGTGTACGTGTGTCTGTGTTTCGTCTTTACAAAATGAATGTTAAAGACTTCTGAGAGGCTAAGACGCAAAACACCAATCAATAGCAACTTAAAATGAGAGCAAAATTCATACGTTCGCTTGCTCATGTGTGCCTGCCTGCTTTGTTGCCAAAGCAAATGTTAGTAAGCCGAAAGCCGCCAAGAGTATTGAATTTAGTTTGAAACATAACGTGCAACAAGATAAACGCATAACGCTGTAAAGACAAATAAAAAGGTCGAAAGCAAATCAAAAAGAAAAACAAAAGAAACAAACAAAAATACGTGAAAACCTTTTTGGTTCGGGGAAACAACAAAGAGAAAATTTTCCCAAGTGTGAGAGAAAAAAGAAACCCCCTCTCTGCATAGGAGCATTGTCAAAAAATAGAAAGGAAATCAAATTCAAATTGGGAAAATCTCACCAAAAAATAATTCACATTTTCCTTAAAGAAAAATCAACCCCATTTTGCGCAGACAATTTTTATGCTCAAGAAAATAAGGCAAATTCTAACGCAAAAAAATAAAACTGCACAATCATAATCCAACTACATTATCATAAACATACCCTCACTAAAATCTGCAAAATTTCTAAGGATAACCAAGAATTCCTCTTGAAATATTCTCAAACTCAGACACATGACAAAAACAAAGGTATTGTAACACTTTATCTTCGAATCGGAATATTAGTTTCTAACGAAACGTTAATGTGAAAACATCATTCATTCAGCACACAATAGAAATTTGCCTAGTTCCGAAAACAAAAAAAAAAAAAAAAAGATTTCGCAAAGGAATCGCAAAGCAAAACATTTTTGAATGAAAGAAGAAAATAAAAATGAATGAAAACAAAAGTTCTTCGTCAGCGCCTCATAAATGAAATGGAAAACATTTTTATCACAAAAAGATAAATAACAATAGAAAAATAAATTTACGCATAACGATTGTGAAATGGAATAACAACTAAAAACAAAAAAAAAATATTTATGCAAAATAACACAAGAAATGAAACATTGTTAAATGTGGTTTTAAAAAGTTTTTAACAAAAAAATTGCAAAAGTGCTAAATAAAATTAAAACAAAAAAATTGAAAAAATATTTACTGTTAACAAATCCCCCACATTTTAAACATTTTTCATTGTGAAAATGGTTATGTCAGAGCTACGTTGGCATTCAACAACACCGGAGGATAATAATAATTCACTGAAACGTGATTTATTAAAAACACCAACAACCACACATCATCACATTATGCAAAATCGATGTAAGTGATTACAAACTATTTTTTTCATTTTATAAATAACTACATTAAAACTAGAAAAATAGAATAATAAAAGATGTCCCCAAAAAGTGACCAAACGTTGGGAAGAAAGCAAATGTTTTGTTTTATTTGCTAAAATACAAAGAGGCCATTAAGCTAAACAAAAATAAACATAACTTTAGTAGACTTTATGTTCACTCGTGCTCGGAACATACATATTTTTATTATATGAAAACTATACAACATTTCAGAACATATCAACCTGATATTTATTCGGAAAGGCGAAAGATTGAAATCCTGTTAGCTGTAAAAATACCAATGAAAAGTTGCGTAGAAAATTACATAAATTAGTTTTGTTTATTCCAACAAAATACTTTCTGGATTTTGCTAAAACTGGCCAACAGGTCAACAGCAACCAACAATACGGAAAAAAACCTATTAATGTTGGTAATAATATTCGGGAGTTTGAATAGTCAAACCACTTCTGTGGGGAAAATAGTTAGAAATGTATTCTTATACAAATATACATGCCATTCTGTTAAGTTTATTTATTACAAAAAAAATCCAAAAGCCTGTCAATGAACGTAGAACATCTCACCTTTAGAATAAAGGAAAGTAGACCCATAAATATGGGTCCTAGTTTTGCATTTTTTTTTATTAATTGTAGTAATCTGATTGTAGTGATTTTTGGAGCATTTCCAGTTTTATAATACAATTGAATTTTAATTGTGGATTAGAAGAAAATCTGGGATAAAAAAGGAAAACATGTGCAATGTAGTATACAAAACAAAATACATGTGTTGGTACAAAAAAAAAAAAAAAACAATTAAAGACGAGACTTTCCGGACATAAGTTGAATCAAAAAAGAAAAAAAAAACAAGTAAAAAAGTATCAGTCGGCTTTGCCGACAGATAAATACCCTCAGCTTGTGTGGATTGAAATACTTTTTTCCCAAAAAAAAAGGTATCTATTTTGGGGGTTTTCAAAAGTTTGGGCGTATGCACCGAAAAAGTATGGATATGATTAAAGCTCAAAATTTTGCGGGGATATCGATAGATAGGGCTTTTGTATCACACTAGCCTACGAAAAACATAATATCGCTGTGAACAGGGCCACTAGGAAAACCTTCGGTAAAAATGTCCAAAGGATTCTCGAACCGCACAAAAATGTTGAACATTTGTGTGAGTGGTACCACAAGGATTGGACAGATATGGCCCAAATTTGAACATAAACTAAGTTTCGACAATATTCAGAGATCCAAAGTTTGGACCAAATCGAAAAAATATTACAATATCCAAAGTGTGGACGAACGCAGTATTCGGTTCGAGCCATCCACCCACTACATATGGTGCCAAGGGCACTAGTTGACAATATAGTCCATATTCGAACCTGATCTATATCTGGTAGACATTTTAGGATGTGTAAAGTATGGACCAAATCGGTCACTCCCATCAAGAGTTATCGTCCGCACAATTTTTCCGAACATTTTTGAACTTTTGTGTGGGAGGTACCTGAAGGAGTGCACCGATATGGCTTATCTTTGTGTGGGAGGTATCCGAAGGAGTGGACCGATTGAGTCCATATTGGAACCTCATCTAAGTCTGGTAGAAATTTCACGATGTGCAAAGTATGGACCAAATCGGTTGCTTCCTTCAAGAGTTATCGTGCGCACAAATTTTCCGAACATTTGTGGGGGAGGTACCGGAAGGCGTGGAAAAACCTAATTGGAAAAACCTATTTGATGCCTACGCTACTCTATGGATGCGAGATATTTGCTAGCTGCGATAGTAAAAGTGAATCTAGACTACAAGTAGCATACAATGCAGTATTGAGATATGTTTTCGGAATAAAGCGGTTCCAAAGCTTCTCAGCATACTGCAAATCGCTGTTTGGAGTAACTTTCTCTGACTTGTTGAAAATAAGAACATTAACCTTTCTACACCGTATTATTTATACCAAAGAGCCCCCCCGATATCTGTATGAGAAATTACAATTTGGTAGATGCACTCGAGGTCCTTTACCTACACCAATTCGATATTGATATGAATTCTCAAAGTGGCATTTTACTATAAATTCCGTTCGACTATGGAACTCGCTGCCAAATTCTGGCGTGAAATAATACGATGTGCAAAGTCTGTACCAATCAGAAAGTCCCTGCGAGAATTATCTTGCAGATTTGCCATTTTGGTTGGTGTCGTCAGGGTTGCATGGAACTTTTAGGCTAACATCTCAAGAAGTATGGACTTGCGAAAAAAATACCGCCTTAAAGGCAGCCGCAATGACAACCTACTGAAATAATTTTCAACACGATCCGAGAGGTGTTCTTAAAATTCACTTCATCCCAATTTGGTGTGGGAGGTACCCGCAGGATTGGAATGATATAGTAAATATTCGAGTCCGATATATATCTGGAAGTAATAATACGATGTGCAAAGTTTAGACCAAATCAATTGCCTTCAAGAGTTACCGTTCACACCATTTTGCAGAAAAATTTTGAACTTTTGTGGAGAAGGTACCCGAAGGAGTGGACCGATGTGGCCCATCTTCGAACAAAATCTGGTTCGAGAGTTATCGTGCGCACCAGCCAGCCAGACGGACATAGCTAAATCGACTCCAAATTGTCTGAAACGAATTTCGTGCAAACATACTTGGGGTCTAAAACCGTTATTTCGATGAGGTACATTTTTGGTCGTATCAAAGTGTATATGACCTTTCTAGGCTAAAGGCTGAGGGTATAAAACTATACCAAATGCCATTGGAATCAACTATAAAAGCGATATAGACCACTGTATTAAGGCAAAACAGACAGGTCAAAATGTAAAACAAACTGGTAGCTTTGCTCAATAAATGTTGTCTTTCTTCTCCACAAATATGAAAAAAGGAATTAAAATTTATATTTAATTTGCCGCGGATATATCCAACACATGTAACTCATAGTGTAATATTTTATCATGCCTAGAGATGGGAAATGGGTATCCGGTTATTTACCCAATATGTGAGTATAAACTACTGAAACTAAACTCGCCCAATTAGATGCGAAAACGCAGTGTTCTTGAAATTTTTAATTGACTATGAAAAAATGTCCTTTTTTGAATACGGGGCAAAAGTTAAAATATTACCAATTTTGGTCCATGTTTTGGTAAATCTCTCATATATTGTGACAGTATAATTTTGACATTTGAGAGCTTTTAGAGGGGTTTGTTGTAGTTCTCCATGCAGAGAAACATAAACGCTGAATCGAGATCTAAACTTTATGATACGTATATCAGATGGATTAACCCACGATTTCAGTGCATAATATTGCGATTTCAGTCCTCCTCGATAAAACTAAAATATTTGCATTCTTCCTTTACTTTTTCGCACAAGCAACTCCAACGACCGATTTGACGTACAGTGAATCACAGTCAAAAGTATCCACTTCAGTTTCTTTCATTAAAACCACGATTGCTAAGAATTGGTTAATGATAGCGATTTCATTCCTTTTTATATTTTTACGTTAGTGTCTTAACTTAAATATAATAAAATAAAATTAACGAAATTCAGGTAAATTTAGATAAAAATAAAAATGGTTAAACAACATCGATTTCTACCTCACAGTGAAAAGTATGTTTCATGAAACCAAAAGGATTTATTAGGAGTTTAGCACTTGGGAAAGATTTAACTAAATTTTCGGTGCACGATATCTGAATTTTTCCCCATCCTTCCTGCAAGTCATTTTTCAGGGTTCCTATACTTTAGATGTTACGATTTTTTATATCTGTCTCCAAAATACTCCATAAATTATCTATAGTATTCAAATCCGGGGATCGGGGAGGTGTTTGAATCACTTTTGGACAGTTACATTTTGGAAAACTATGTGATTTGTGCTCGGGCTCATATATTGATAAAATTGGAATGTTGTCCCAAATCTAAATTTCAAATTATCCTTTCAGAATGTTTAAATAATACATCTTATCCTTAATTCCTTCGATAAAGACACGATTTCCTACACCGGAAGCACTCATACAACGCCTAACCACAACAGAGTCTCCTCTGTGCTTTACTTTTGAAATTGTGTGTTTGGGGTCCAAGGCGGTATGTGTCCTATGACATACCTTAATTGACCAAAACAGGTTAAAGTTGTCTTCATTGCTTTCATTGGCAGCCTGGCAGAATAGAACTACACTTCAATTATTGACCTAAGGAGGTTTTATTGAAACAAAAAAAACTATCCAGAGAAGTCTCTCTGTGCGACGATAGTTTCGTTTGGACATTTATTCGCACAATATTGTATATATTGTGTCCAAAGTCGAGTCATTATTCCATTTCCTATTTTCCATTGTGAACTGTAGTATGTCTTTTTTTGAAAAAATGTTAAGTGGTTTAGAACGCAAAGATATCAATAGTCGATGACATAGTTTCCAATCCAAGCCTGTCTTGTGACGCACTTATTTTTTGCATATTTAACGAAATATGCATATTGAAAATACAGTTTAAATTAGATGGTACCATACATTTTGCCGACCACTGTAAATGATCCCCCAATATTTGTTTCTTCAAAATGTTTCTATTCGAAACAAGTTTCAACACATAACCAAAGCAAAACATGGCTTTAGCTCCTGTAGTGCGATTTTCTAACTCATTTTTTAAGTTATCGACAAATATCGGTAAAATTAAAACGAAAAATTATTAATGAAAAGTTCAAATAAAAGTTAACAGCACAGCACTCGGTAGAACTTTGCGACTTTTTTTAATTGTCGGTAACTTATCGAAAAACGCCGTTAATTAACGAATTTAGCATTTTAATTTTACAGATCTTCGTCGGTGACTCAAAAAATAAGTTGCAGAATTGCAAGTGATTAATACATTTAATAATATCAGATTTCATTAGAATGATTAATTTCCATTTTTTTTTCATTAAAATAAATTTTAATATATTTTAAATTTTTTGTTCTTGAAATTAACTTATCTCTGGCAATCACAAAAACACTCATATTTTTTCGGACAAATGACCTACATTACAATGAATGATATCGAATGATAAGAAATAAAAAAAATAAAATAAGACTTTATCGATTTCGAACAATTCATTGAGGCCATGTTAACAACGTAAATAATGGCACCATTACAAAGGCATTTTAATATCAATTTTTTGTTACAAATTTTAGACTTTATCAGGTGGAAAAATAATAATAATAATCAAAAAGGTAACACATTTTAAATAATCAATATATTTATTTTCACAGTTAAATTCAATGGAAAAGAAGCCAATAACCAATAATTTTGAGAAAATAACAATAGAAAAAATACAGAATTGAATGGATGGAAACAAAAAAAAAAAAAAAAAACACGTTATAACTATAATTGTGTTAACAATCATAAATTAATCACCATCAACACAATTTTTAACATGCACAAATTCTTATCAACAAATTGAAGGAAAAAAATAATTTTAATAACAAGGCACAGTGGTTCGAAGAAATCTGACCACTTGATAGTTGATGATTTGTGTACAATATTGAGAATAAAAATTAATAAGGCAAAGAGCGCGGTAATAATTTTGAAATTAGTTATCAATATCATCGAGTGGCATGAACTGCCACTGAACTGTCTTGAGAGAAAATTACTTTGCGTTGGAAATAATTTTGAATATTTCAATAAGAGTCATTACAAAGATTTATATATGAAAAATTTTTTGTTAAACCCGATTCAGTACATGCTATGAAAATAACTTAAAAATATATCAATATCATCACTTTTTTAAATATGGTGTACAAGATGTTTAAAAGTAATAGGGTCGGAGAAAACCTAATTTGAGGGTAACTATTTAAAATTATTGCTCTACCTGCAAGAAGCTACTATTTTTTACTACAATAACATATTTTTCTTTATGTTATCGAAAAAAATAGTAACAATTGCAGTACTGGAACAGTACTTTTATGTACATTATTGCTGTAACCATATATTGTATGTAATATGGGTTTTTATATTTACAATATATTCTGATCTCAGAATATGTTTGTTCTGACCATATTTCTTCTATGAGTGAATGAAGTTGGTTACTAATGGCCTATTAAATGGTGGAAATAGTGTAGTGCAAACTAGACATATTTTTTCACCCTCGAAATTTATTATTTTCAACAGCCCATATCATTTTGCGGGATTTTTGTTTCTCAGGCGTACTTCAGTTTTACTATTAAATATACCAATATTTTTTTATTTCAAAATATTTTTAATACCTTCACATACCACTGTTCATTAACTTGACATATCGATCATTCATATTCAACAAGTGGAATAAACTGATTTTGAAATAATTTTCTATGACCATAGTTTAACAACTACGTCACATGTATGCCAAAAACACAGTTAGCTTTGCTAAGACGTTAAGTTTTTATGACACTGTTCGTTTTCAAATTATTTGAATATAAACTAAGAATTATCGATATCGCCAAACAATTTATAATAAAATTGTGTCATGGCATTATATTGCAAATTTTTATTTGACAATACATAACAATTTTTATGAGGTTATTTTTAAATTTTAAAAATTAGTTAAAAATAACAAAACACGATATCGGCAAAAGAGAATAGCATTTTCCAAATAATTTTTTTGATATTTATGACGTTCTAAGAATTCATTAATATTTCTGCTAGGAATACAATTTTAAAGGGGTAATTTTTGTAAAATCAATATCTTGTTATATCGAAAAATATTTTGTTTTTCAAAAAACAAAAAAAAAACCAACCCTCCTGACAAATATTTTATTTTTTGGATACAGCAAACTAATTTTGTATTAGTGATAAAAACAAAATTAATTAAATTTTTTCCCCACAACATTTTGGTTGTATTCTCTTCTCTCACTGACTCTTTTATTCATTATTTAGGTTATTAATTTTCCCAAGCCACAAAAAGGCCAAAATTACGACAAAATTATATAAAATTTTTACTACTATTTAAAAAATATGCAAAATTTAAATTTTAATTAAAAAAATTTATATTAAAATGTTCTTCGCCCTAATAGGCAAAATTTTCAAATAAATGAAGAAATCAGCTTGATCCAGGCTGGGGTTTGAACACACGTCCTTGAAAAACATGTGAAAAAAGTGTTATCACGGCGTGCTAGCGTTCAGAGCCAAAACTCATAACGTCCAAAGGCTGCGCTAAGCGTTTGTCATGGATGCCATGAAAATTGGGTGGACAAAAATCCACCACTGTAAAAAATTGCATTTAAAAAAGAAAATAGAAGCCACTCCAGAGCCGATATGTCTGATGAGCCGCTCCCAACGCCGACACAGGCCACATAATGGTGGTTGTGTGGGTTCCGATCTTCGGCTTTCCTTCTTCATTTGCAAAAAATCATCGGTCATTAAGCTCGACTCCAACAAGAACTAAATTAAAAAAAATAAATAATAATTTTTTTATGTTTGTTGTGTTTATTGTTGAAGATTCAATCTCATTTGATTGCTTGAGTTGGAGTATTCCCCCAATGGCTCAACTTCATTTATTACCCTCTATTACAGAGAGTAATGTTTTTCAAAACGAACTGACAGTGTTGGAAAATTTTACTGATCGCTACCAATATCATGATTTCATCCCGGTGAAGGGAATTATCAATTGGCTTCTCAGTTTTTGAAATTATGCCTTTTTAGCGAAAAACCGAACTCTTTAAGTGTCTAGTATTCCCATATGAATGAGAATCACACTTACATTTCGGCTTTTCCAAAGAAACACCAAAATCAAAATATTCAGCAACATGTCAGCACGTATCAACTAAGAATTCATCGAATTCTGTGAGTTGAAAAGAAGATCAACACAGTTGCCTGTGAGGTTGTTGTTGGAATTTTGTTTTTAACAAAGTTCCCCTGCGCGTGCCTCCGCTGTTTTTTGTTTGTTTTGTTTATTGTTGAAGATTCAATCTCATTTGATTGCTAAAATCGATAAATATGTAAAATAATAATATTTATTAAAATTTAATTTTAATTAAAAAAAATTAAAATGATGGTAGGCAAAATTTTTAAATAAAAAAAATCAGCTTGAGCCAGGATTGAAGCCACGTCCTTAAAAAACATATGAGAAAAGTGTTATCATGGCGTGCTAGCGTTCAGAGCAAAAACTCATAACTTCCAAAGGCTGCGCTAAGCATTTGCCATGGAAGCAATGAAGACTGGGTGGACAAATATCCACCACTGTAAAAAAATTGCATTTAAAAGAGAAAAGAGAAGCCACTCCATAGCCGATATGTCTGATGAGCCGCTCCCAACGGGGACACCGGTCAATGGTGGTTGTATGGGTTCGAATCCGCGGATTTCGTTTTTTACTTGCAAGAAGTCATCGATCATTAAGCTCGACTACAACGAGAAAATAATTTAAAATATATATATTTTTTTACTTTGTACCTTCTTCGTATTCTATAGCCAACTTCCTTCTTCCTCCTTTAATGGACTACGTGCCATTTTCTTTGCTTTTAATAACGCTGTGAATGTCTGTCAGATTAATAATATTTATTTAATTGTTTAGTCATTGTTTTGTGAAATGAAGTATATTTACAACCTTAGATAAGTTATTAAAATGTGAACAACAACAATAGTATGGACAACGCTTTGCGTTATTGTTTTAACGCATTAAACGGAAATCGAATATTAATCTGATTTTTTTACAAAAAAAACCAATAAAGATAAGGTGTCAGCAAATGTGTTTCGAAGAGCACTTGAGGCACTAAACTAAGGGAATTTTTTGTAGGGAAAGATATATATATTTTTTTGATTTATAAATTTCAATAGTTTACAATTGATTATGACTAAGAACAATATATTTTGAAATTTCACAACGTTTAAGAATCATATCGTAATCAAAATGAATAGTAATGGTTGTTTTTTTTCATATGTCAATTCTAAGGCATTTTGTAGCTACTCTAAGACGACTCGGAATAAAATTCGTTAAAATTATTATTTATTTATTTATTTATTACATTAACTAGTAGTAAATACAAAGTTAATAAAAGAAGGTAGCATTGGTTACTAAGGCCATCAGCTATCGTTAAAATTATTATCACTGTGACAAAAACTATTGTTGCAGTGACAAAATTACGTACTGAATCTGACAATAGCTTTACAATACATATTTTGCTATTCAACCATACTTGTTATTCTGTTCAAAACGTGATACAGGTGAAATTAAATAAATTGTTTCCTTCTCACGAAGAAGGAATCAAGTCAAAGAAAAAATATTTTCTAAGCAAAATATGGTATTCTAATATGTAAAAATGCTTGAACTTATATTAGTTCACTAATACAAGATATATAATTGGAGCAACAATATATATTTTACATTGTTATTTTTACATAGTTATTTTTTCTACACTTATAAACATTCCACAAAAATATATGGTTGGAGCAAACATATATACAGCTACATAGTTTACATTGTTATATTTACATATTTACACATTCTACTCGTATTTGGAGGTTTATTCGTAGTTTTCTCTTTTTCTACATTTTATACTCATTCCAAAAACTTAGATATTCCATTCCACAAAACATTTAAAATCCCACTTGGTCTCCCTTGCGCTTTCGAACATGCAAACAAAAGTTATTAAAAAAACAAAAGTTATTAACCAAACACCTGGTCATCCTTAAAGGCGACTTCCTCGCCCTATGAAGTACTTTTGGCAAAGACATTCAGACTGGATGTGGCCAGCCATCTACAAAATGTACGGTACGTGCTTAAAAATAATTTGAATTTCGAATAACCATTATAAGGGCGAGGGAGTGAACTGGCAAGAAGGTGCATAAAATTTGTGTATCTACAGGATAATGCAGTTTCGTTGAAAATAACATTTAAAAGGATACGAAATTTTTGTGGTTATTGAGTCTGTTGCTAATTTATTTACTCAAGGGATTGTCTGCATGTCGACGATTTTATGCATGTATCTGCATACATTTAAGCAATAAAATGTATGTTTTAAGTGCTTTAGAAGGAAAAGGAGCATGAAAACGTTATTTCTAATATAAGGAGAGAGAGAAAAAAAAAATTAGAAATAATTCATAAATAAATTCTTGTTTCCTAATTAAAGTTGAAAGCAGAACTTTTACACATCAATCTAAATCCTAAGCCAAAAAATATTGGCCGAGATTGTCAATGACTTGCACGCTCCGCGTTTTTTATCTTTTTTTTGGTTAAATGTTAAAATACATATTGTTGTTTGAAGTAAGTAATACATACACCTTATCAGATTGTCGTCCCTCTTCTTAAATAGTTCACCTTAAAACCCATCGGAATATTCAGTCCTCATCCTGTTATATTATTGTTTTTTTTTTTTTTTTTTTTGTTAGGTCATGCTTCAGTTTTAGGTAAAATCCTTTGAGCATCTCAGTACCTTTATCAGGTACTTCCTATTGCTATGGATTATAGGGTAGTCTAATTGCAATATTTATCCCTTTGACAGAAATACGAAATAACATACCGTGCTATAAGATCCTTGTCGGAAGCTTCTGGTGACCACGAACGCAATATGAGGTCATTTGCATGAATTTGACTATTCAGTTATCGTTCTATTAAGCAACTATTGCTTAAAAGACCTTCAAAAACTATTCTTACAAAAATTAATTCACATTAATGCCTTAAAAATTATTTAAAAAATTCCCCTATATTTGGTCTTGCAATCCTTCAAAAATTATTCTAGAAAAATCCACGATTATTAGCCTACTAAAACTTCAACAAATATTTAAAAAAAATCCACGCTAATTGTCTTCCAGAGTTTCAAAAATATTCTTAAAAATGCGTTATATTTACTTTTAGAAACCTTCAATAATTATTCATAAAAAATTCCACGATTATTAGATTTAATAAGACTTCAAACAATATTCTTAAAAAAATCTACTGAGGTTTAAAAAAATATTCTTAAAAAATCGAAGATTTTTTTAGTCTTCAAAAATTATTCCTAAAAAATACACTATTATTTGCTTTACTGAGGCTTCAAATAATATTCTTAAAAAATCCACAATAATTTTTTAGCCTTCAAAAATTATTCTTAAAAAATCCACTATTATTTGCTTAAGACAATATTCTTAAAGAATACACCATTATTGGCTTTACTGAGGTTTAAAACAATATTCTTAAAAATCCACAATTATTTTTTAGCCTTCAAACATTATTCTTAAAGAATCTACGATTATTTTTAAGACTTCAAAAATTATTCTTAAAGAATCTACGATTATTTTTAAGACTTCAAAAATTATTCTTAAAAAATCCACGATTATGTTTTAGCCTTCAAAAATTATTCTTAAGAAATCCACGATTATTTTTTAGCCTTCAAACATTATTCTTAAAAAATCCACGATTATTTTTTAGTCTTCAAAAATTGTTCTTAAAAAATGCACGATTATTGTTTAGCCTTCAAAAATTATTCTTAAGAAATCTACGATTATTTTTTAGCCCTCAAAAATTATTCGTAAAGAATCCACGTTTATTTTAACCCTATAAAATTATTCTTCAAAATCCACGATTATTTTTTAGCCTTCAAAAAAAAAATTATTCTTCAAAATCCACGATTATTTTTTAGCCTTCAAAAATTATTCTTCAAAATCCACGATTATTTTTTAGCCTTCAAAAATTATTCTTCAAAATCCACGATTATTTTTTAGCCTTCAAAATTATTCTTCAAAATCCACGATTATTTTTTAGCCTTCAAAAATTATTCTTAAAGAATCCACGTTTACTTTAGCCCTCTAAAATTATTCTTAAAAAATGCACGATTATTGTTTAGCCTTCAAAAATTATTCTTAAAGAATCTACGATTATTTTTAAGACTTCAAAAATTATTCTTAAAAAATCCACGATTATGTTTTAGCCTTCAAAAATTATTCTTAAGAAATCCACGATTATTTTTTAGCCTTCAAACATTATTCTTAAAAAATCCACGATTATTTTTTAGTCTTCAAAAATTATTCTTAAAAAATGCACGATTATTGTTTAGCCTTCAAAAATTATTCTTAAGAAATCTACGATTATTTTTTAGCCCTCAAAAATTATTCGTAAAGAATCCACGTTTATTTTAACCCTATAAAATTATTCTTCAAAATCCACGATTATTTTTTAGCCTTCAAAAATTATTCTTCAAAATCCACGATTATTTTTTAGCCTTCAAAAATGATTCTTCAAAATCCACGATTATTTTTTAGCCTTCAAAAATTATTCTTCAAAATCCACGATTATATTTTAGCCTTCAAAAATTATTCTTCAAAATCCACGATTATTTTTTAGCCTTCAAAAATTATTCTTCAAAATCCACGATTATTTTTTAGCCTTCAAAAATTATTCTTCAAAATCCACGATTATTTTTTAGCCTTCAAAAATTATTCTTCAAAATCCACGATTATTTTTTAGCCTTCAAAAATTATTCTTCAAAATCCACGATTATTTTTTAGCCTTCAAAATTATTCTTCAAAATCCACGATTATTTTTTAGTCTTCAAACATTATTCTTAAAAAATCCACGATTATTTTTTAGCCTTCAAAAATTATTCTTAAAAAATCCACGATTATTTTTAAAAATCCACGATTATTTCTAAGCCTTCAAAAATTATTCTTAAAAAATCGCGATTATTTCCAAGCCTTCAAAAATTATTTTTAAAAAAATCCAGGACTTTTTCTAATCATTCAAAAATTATTCCTAAAAATCCACGATTATTGGTTTTTCTAAGCCTTGGAAGGGTTTTTAAAAAAACACTCTTATTGGCTTTTCTAGGCCTTCAAAAATTACGTTTTAAAACGATTCCTTCAAAACGATCTTCAAAAACTGTTCTTAAAATATCCCTGATTATTGACTCAGCATTTAGAAATTATTTTTAAAATATCCACGATTATTGGCAAAACATTTAAAACTTATTTTTTTTAAATCGATGATAATCGGATATTAGTAATAATAATAATGATAATAATAATAATAATAAGAATAATATTAATAATAACATTAATAATTATAATAGTAATAATAATAATAATAATAATAATAATAATAATAATAATAATAATAATAATAATAATAATAATAATAATAATAATAATAATAATAATAATAATAATAATAATAATAATAATAATAATAATAATAATAATAATAATAATAATAATAATAATAATAATAATAATAATAATAATAATAATAATAATAATAATAATAATAATAATAATAATAATAATAATAATAATAATAATAATAATAATAATAATAATAATAATAATAATAATAATAATAATAATAATAATAATAATAATAATAATAATAATAATAATAATAATAATAATAATAATAATAATAATAATAATAATAATAATAATAATAATAATAATAATAATAATAATAATAATAATAATAATAATAATAATAATAATAATAATAATAATAATAATAATAATAATAATAATAATAATAATAATAATAATAATAATAATAATAATAATAATAATAATAATAATAATAATAATAATAATAATAATAATAATAATAATAATAATAATAATAATAATAATAATAATAATAATAATAATAATAATAATAATAATAATAATAATAATAATAATAATAATAATAATAATAATAATAATAATAATAATAATAATAATAATAATAATAATAATAATAATAATAATAATAAGAATAATATTAATAATAATAATAATAATAAGAATAATATTAATAATAACATTAATAATTATAATAATAATAATAATTCCTTTAAAAAAATTAACGATGGCTAGTTACAAAAAATATTCTGAATAAATTCTGGATTATTAGTCTTCTAAATAACAACTACCCTGTATTGTTCTTTGTCATATTTTATGTATTGTCTTCAAGAATAAGGTGATATAATGCCTTCTTCGCAGCATCATCATTACAAATTGCGAATAAATTGTATGTAATCCGAACAGTATTCCAATTACCACCCTTTAAATTTGCCACAAGTAATTGCAACCACAGTATAATATTTTTCCTTTCTTCAAAATATTTGGTCAAGAAAATTACCTCTTCTGAAAAGAAAAGGTTTGATTGCCTTTAATTGAAAACCCGCTAAAAGTCATGTTTACAACATCATCAAGTTATGGACGAGCAACCCACTTATCACAGATTCCACCCTTTTGAAAAATACCCACAATACAATTGTCTCTCCACTCAACTCTTCCTTAAAGAAAATACAAAATTTCTTGAAAGCCAACAATATCTTCCCTTCATGAAACAAAAGAGGAGGTATGCTGTTTACCTTAAAGGATAATGCCGTTAAAAGTCAAGATCATCATCACAAGTTTAGGCTGCCCCTATTATACCAACCTACCTACCTACCACAAATTGTCCACTAATAAGAAATGTCTTTAAAAGATTCAAAATCCTTTTTCGCCTAGAAAGTGGGGTGTCTAGAAACTGTTGCTTAAGTAGACAAATTGCGAACAAAGGATTGGTCATGGGTTGTATAACATTTTATTTTTTTTTTCAAGAGGTTTGCAATTAGTTCAATCAGTCTTGAGAGGCCAGTGGTGATGAGAGGGACACTTAGGATATGTTTGTTTACAGTAAGGACCTTAATCGCAAAAAATTGCTACATCAAAACACTTTGTTATTCGCCTCTACTTTGAGGTGATATAAGATTTTTTGGAATGAACATTAATGTAACAGGGTTTTTTTCGATGATATATCCTGTAGTAGACAACTTAAGGCGATTTTTATGTAAAATTCGGTAAAGATTAAATTTTTTAATTCGTAGATACTTCTCTTGTTTGTTGTGTTTTACATTTGGTTGGATTTTCAATAATGAATACTTCCCTATGAAAACCGTCGCCTGCCTCTTGTCTCACAGAAGAAATTCCCCATACACTAAATGCCGATTATTTTTGCTATATTTCACGTGAAATGACCCCAAATTGCAAATCATTCTAACCACATTTTTCACACATATTTCTATTTTGCGTGTTATTCTTCTTATTTCATTTTGTGTTTTTCTTCTTTCTTTATTTTTCTTATTATTTTCTCATTTTCCCTTACAAATCTTTCGTTTTGAGAGAGGGATGATGTTATATGGAAAAAGCTTTGCCTTGTTTTGGTTAATTACCATTCTGTTTTGCTTAGCATTTTCCTAACAAAACATGCCAAACACACAGCATTTAAAGAAAAAAATCTCCCCAAAAATTTTAGTTTTTCCTGATAATATTAAAGCTGCACTATATCATCTGTGTATACCTTCTTGTAGCATAATTTAAGAAGCTGATTAAAGCCAAACAGACATTGAGTATTTAAATCCTTTTTTCTTATTATTTCCAAAATTTCTATAATGTTGATATTTGCTTTGAGGGTGGTTTTTGCATTTAGTACTGACTGACCAATTATTGATTATGGTCGATTGTGTGCTCCGTGCGTGTGCTGAATTGATGTGAATGGATGAATGAATGAATGGATGTGTGGATACCCCCTGTCGTTTGGTATTTATTTATGTTTATTGCTATTTTAACGAAATTCGAAACATGAAAAACGCAAAAAATTTGCCATTTAAATTTTCAAATGAAATGTGAGTAAGAAGGGCAGAGCAGAACCACTTTCTCCCCCAATATTAAACAAATGTCCAAATAACTTGGTGGTTAACGATTAATTGCCTTATATGATACATAAGTTGTATGTAGTATATGTGTGTGTTATAGGATATTGTAACGAATTGAAAATGAAAATAATAATAAGAAGAAATTAAAAACCTGAAAAGGTCATTTAGAATTTTGAAAAATTTTATAAATAGTCGAACGAATCCATAAAAGAGCATCTGTGACCTTTTGCTACGTTTGTTGGCCGACTGACTGGCTGGCTGACTGCCGTGCATGTAGTAGGTGTTAATGTTTATTCTTGTTGTTGTTGTCGCAGCTATACTTTTAACAAATATAACGCGTGCCTAGCTCGTGTTGCATCACACAACTCACTCCACTCCACCACATCCACCCATTCCCCGATGTGCGATGTGTGTTTGACTCGTGGATGGTGGGGAGTTTTAGTAAGGCAAGGGTAGTTTCGACTAACCACTTAATTTATTTGACATTTGAATGCTGTTAAACGGTGTGTTTTAAAGATTTGCTCCTTTTTGGACCAGATGTCCGAAGTGGAGGTTTCATTCTTGTAGGAGTAACACAGTTTCAAGTGTTACTAATTTGGAGCAAAGGAAAATTATGAAGAACAAGAATTTCTAGGGTCCGACGGCATTTGTTTAATTTACATAATTTTGAAATAAAATTGTTAACATATGGTTTCATGAAGTTCATGGAAGCAAATCCTTTAAGGAAAAGGATTAGCTATGGTTTTCAACTACAAAATTTATTAGGCATTTGCTTAAGAGGTATTTGATTTATGTATGGCATTTACTGGAAGGTAAGGATTTTTAAGGATTTCAAGAAATTATGGATTTTTTTTTTTTAATTTTTAAATTTATATTTACATATATTATTTTCACATTATTAATTTTACACCTTTCTTTTTACAGATATCACACGTTTGTCTCGATCACCTTCGCCCATGCAATCCAATGGTAAGTAAAATAAAAAAGATTTTTTTAACCCAGATATGCCCAGTGTCCTATATATAGGACACAAAAATTCTTGTTTTCATGACATGCCAGCTTTGTCAAAGTAACTTTTTATTTCTGACTTCAAGGATATAGCTAGAAATACATCCGGACACTATTTCGGAGGGGCCCAGTACAAAAAATTTTAATTTTTGTGAGAAAAATATAGAAAAAAGGTGTAAAAAATGATCATGGTCACTATCAAGCCTTGGGCATATCTGGGTTAAATAGGTACATTTTTGTTATATGTTTCTTCAGGATCTATCTGTCGGAGTTAAAAACATGGAATTAAAAAAAAAAAATATTCTTCAGATTTTTTGATTTTTTCCAAAAAAAAATGTTTGGGTTTCTAATTTTTTTGATTTTTAAAGATACGTTTTAGGATATTTAAGAATATTTTTGGGTATTAAAGCTAAGAAATGTGGATTTTAAACAATATTTTTGAGGTTAGATCAGAACCATAAAACGGGTTTTAGATAATATTTTTGAGGTTAAATCAGAAACAAATAACGTGGATTTTTAAATAATATTTTTGAGGTTAAATCAGAGACAAATAATGTGGATTTTTAAATAATATTTTTGAGGGTAAGCCAGAGCTAGAAACGAGGATTTTTAGGTAATATGTTTTAAGGTTAAATCAGAAATAAAAATGAAGATTTTTTAATAATAATTTTGAGGTTAAATCAGAAACGTATATTTTTAATTAATATTTTGAGCTTAAATCAGAAAGAAAACACGTGGAAAAGAAACGTAGATTTTTAAATAATATTTTTGAGGTTAGTTCGGAAAAATTAAACGTGAATTTTTAAATAATATTTTTGAAGTTAGTTCCGAAAAAATAAACGTGGATTTGTAAATAATATTTTTGAGGTTAGTTCGGAAAAATAAAACGTGGATTTTTAAATAATATTTTTGAGGTTAGTTCGGAAAAATTAAACGTGGATTTTTAAATAATATTTTTGAGGTTAGTTCGGAAAAATTAAACGTGGATATTTAAATAATATTTTTGAGGTTAGTTCGGAAAAATTAAACGCGGATTTTTAAATAATATTTTTAAGGTTAGTTCGGAAAAATTAAACGTGGATTTTTAAATAATATTTTTGAGATTAGTTCGGAAAAATTAAACTTGGATTTTTAAATAATATTTTTGAGGTTAGTTCGGAAAAAATAAACGTGAATTTTTAAATAATATTTTTGAGGTTAGTTCGGAAAAATTAAACGTGGATTTTTAAATAATATTTTTGAGGTTAGTTCGGAAAAATTAAACGTGGATTTTTAAATAATATTTTTGAGGTTAGTTCGGAAAAATTAAACGTGGATTTTTAAATAATATTTTTGAGGTTAGTTCGGAAAAATTAAACGTGGATTTTTAAATAATATTTTTGAGGTTAGTTCGGAAAAATTAAACGTGGATTTTTAAATAATATTTTTGAGGTTAGTTCGGAAAAATTAAACGTGGATTTTTAAATAATATTTTTGAGTATAGTTCCGACAAAAGAAAAGCGGATTTTCAAATAATATTTTTGAGGTTAGTTCAGAAAAATGAAACCTTGATTTTCAAATAATATTTTTGAAATTAGTTCAGAAAAAAGAAACGTGGATTTTTAAATAACATTTTGGAGGTTAGTTCAGAAAAAAGAAACGTGGATTTAAAAAAAAAATTTGGAGGTTAGTTCAGAAAAAAGAAACGTGGATTTTTAAATAAAATTTTTGAGGTTAGTTCGGAAAAATGAAACGTGGATTTTTAAATAATATTTTTGAGGTTAGTTCGGAAAAATGAAACGTGGATTTTTAAATAATATTTTTGAGGTTAGTTCGGAAAAATGAAACGTGGATTTTTAAATAATATTTTTGAGGTTAGTTCGGAAAAATTAAACGTGGATTTTTAAATAATATTTTTGAGGTTAGTTCGGAAAAATTAAACGTGGATTTTTAAATAATATTTTTGAGGTTAGTTCGGAAAAATTAAACGTGGATTTTTAAATAATATTTTTGAGGTTAGTTCGGAAAAATTAAACGTGGATTTTTAAATAATATTTTTGAGGTTAGTTCGGAAAAATTAAACGTGGATTTTTAAATAATATTTTTGAGGTTAAATCAGAACTAAGGAATGTGAGTTTCTAAATAATATTTTTGAGGTTAGTTCGGAAAAAAGGAACGTGGATTTTTATACCCTCAGCATTTATGCTAACGAGAGCATATAAACTTTCATACGGGTAAAATGTGCCTCATCGAAATAATGGTTTTAGACCCCAAGTATGTCAGGACAAAATGTGTTTCAGAAAATTTGGAGTCGATTGAGCAATGTCCGTCCGTCTGTCTGTCTGTCTGGCTGGCTGGAGCGCACGATAACTCTCAAACGGATCAACCGATTCGGTCCAAAATTTGCCTTTTGTAATATTTTGTTCAAACTTAGTTTAAGTTCGAAGATGGGTCATATCGATCCACCCCTTCCGGTACCTCCACCACAAAAGTTCGAAAATGTTCGGAAAATTTGTACGCACGATAACTCTTGAAGGGAGTAACCGATTTGGTCCATACTTTGTAAATCGTGAAATGTCTACCAGACTTAGATGAGGTTCCAATATGGACTCCATCGGTCCACTCCTTCGGGTACCTCTCACACAAAATTTTGGATAAGGTTGGTTTAGGACCTGCTCTCCAATCGCTTTGATTTTTGTTTAAGCAACATGTATTCACTGCCCCCCACACGACGGTACCAGTTTCATCAGGGACAAGTACACACTTCCTGTGAAAATAGCCTGAAAGTTGCAAAAAAACCCTATGACACCGTGTAACGTGGTTGGAGCGCAAGATAACTCTAGAACGGATCTGCCGATTCGGTCCAAAATGTGGCCTTACACATCCTAATATATCTACCAGATAAAGATCAGTTTCAAATATGTCCACTCCATCTGGTACCTCCCACACAAAATGTCGGATAAGTTCACTTTAAGACCTGATATCGAGTCACTTTCATTTTTGTTGAAGCAGCTTGCCTCAACTACGATGGTAAAAGTTTTTTTTCAGGGGCAAGTCCACACTTCTTGAGCAAACAGCCCGAAGGGTGTAAAAACTCTATGGCACCATATGTAGTGGTTGGAGATCCACTTCCATAATAGTCAATGTCGATCCATTCCTTTTAGTATCTCCTCCGCAAAACTTTTGATCTTTAATCCTAATCAACATTTTTGTCGGTACAAATGCCCAACATTTTTAAAACCCCCTAAATACATACATACGTTTTTTTGGGAAAAAATTGTTTCTATATACACAGGCTGAGGGTATATCTCTGTCGGCAAAGCCGACTGATACTTTTTTACTTGTTTTTTAAGGACATTAATGAAAAAATTAGACAAATTGATTTAGAACCGTCGAACTAAAAATTGAATTCTATTTATTTATTTAAAATAATTTTGAAACAAAAAATAATTCATGAACCGTCAGGACAATATTGATTGAATTTGAATTAAATTGTTTTCAAAACCATTTGTTTACAAACTTCTCTTATTGAGGAGAATTACGACTTAACATTGTTCTATATGTATATACTCGCATATTTTTATTGGATTTCTTTCTGATTGTTTTGTTGTTGTTTTTAAAGGATATACCTAAAGGGCTTGAAATGAATACACACACAAATAAAAGTTAATAGTTTCCAAAACATATCAAAGTGTATGTGTATCAATAAATTCAACCAATCAACCAACTAAGAACGAAACAATCCATTTATCTATCTGCTATCGATTCATTCAAACCATAAAACAACAACAATGTAAAGAAGATACTACGCAGTGGCAAAACATCTGCTGCTAATGTTTTAAAACCGTAATGAATCAATTTCATTTAAAAGTGTTACACACAAAACGACATCACTTATTATTAGAGGAGATGGGACAGCAGCAGCAAACAAAAACTATGACAATATTGGAACATTGGAATGGAATCCTCCATAATAGGGGATTGGGTTGTGATTCAACCCTTCTTTGCCACGACAAAGGCAAACGTTATAAACCCAACGTCTTGACAAACATTAGAAGTGTGCCAAACATGAGCCCCTCTTTGGCTTCATATTAGGAGTCTTTTGTTTCGCAATGAAAAATAAACTCTTTAATAGGTTTTTAAGTAGTTTTAAAAGTGTTGGGTTTCTTAAGGGTTTACTTAAGAATGACATGAATTGAGATATTAAAGAGGCCTTTATTTTCTCCCTTTTTAAAGAAGGCAATTGTTGGGAGGGGTTAGGGTTACTTTGCCTCTCATTGTCATGTATCTTTCTGCAATAACTTAAGGTAAATCATCTTCTTAATATTCATAAGGTCATTTGCACCTCATTTCATAACACCTCCGCCTCCACAGAAAACCAAATTCGAGTCCAGGCGTTTTTTTTCTTCTTCTTGAAGCCTGCCTATTTAATATTCTTAGAATTTGCCTTTCAGAGTGTTTTTGATGTGCTCGTTCATGTTGTTGCTTATCATTTGCTTTGGTTATATTCATTCTTATCTATATATAAAACTGTGATTTTTATGTTCTTTTGGTAACATTTGTGGGGTTTCTGTTTGTACTGCTCCATCGGTGCCTCCCTGCCATAATATTGAAAATAAAAATTTACATATATTTTATGCAAAAATTATACATGACCAACAAGAAGAAGATGAAATCCACATGAGAAAGTTTGGTTAAGGTCCAGTGCTTAGATTTGTTTATCCTTTTTGCGCTTCATCCACCCACCCCCTTCAAACAGATGAATGAATATACGATGGACACACATGAGAAAAAAAATGTAAAATTCATACATACCATATATGAGGAGGTAGCGCAACTGATGCCCAGTCAATAAGTATGATAATAATGTTGTATGCATGTGTTGAATGGTTGGCCAGAATGAGGAGGAAGAGGAGGGGGTTGAAAATGTGGCAAACTGTAGCCTTGAAAGAAAAATTTACCAAATACACAAACTCAGGGACAGGGATTTGTGGGAAGGGAAAGAAATTCTGTAAAGCATAGTAAAATTGCTAAGCTTCAGGAGCCGGAACATGCACAGTCACAGAAATTTTTTGCTCAGGTTTCCTGAGCCGGAGATTTTCTATAGAAATTTTTTGCTTGGGTTTCCAGATCCGTAGATTTTCTATAGAAAATTTTTGCTCAAGTTTTCTGAGCCGTAGATTTTCTATAGAAAATTGTTGCTCAGTTTTTCTGAGCCGGAGATTTTCTATAGAAAATTTATGCTCAGCTTTTCTGAGCCGGAGATTTTCTATAGAAAATTTTTGCTCAGCTTTTCTGAGCCGGAGATTTTGTATAAAAAAAATTTTGCCCAGGTCTCCTGCGCTGAGATTTTCTATAGAAAATTTTTGCTCAGTTTTCCTGAGCCGGAGATTTTCTATAGAAAATTTTTGCTAAGTTTTTCTGAGCTGAGATTTTCTATAGAAAATTTTTGCTTAGGTCTCCTGAGCCCAGATTTTCTATAGAAAATTTTTGCTCAGGTTTCTTGAGCCGGAGATTTTCTATAGAAAATTTTTGCTGAGGTTTTCTGAGCCGGAGATTTTCTATAGAAAATTTTTGCCCAGGTTTCCTGAGCCGGAGATTTTCTATAGAAAAATTTTGCCCAGGTCTCCTGCGCTGAGATTTTCTATAGAAAATTTTTGCTCAGTTTTCCTGAGCCGGAGATTTTCTATAGAAATTTTTTTTCAGTTTTTCTAAGCTTAGATTTTCTATAAAAAATTTTTGCTCAGATTTTCTATAGAAAAATTTTTCTCAGGTCTCCTGAGCCCAGATTTTCTACAGAAAATTTTTGCTCAGGTTGCCTGAGAGGGAGATTTTCTATAGAAAATTTTTGCTCAGGTTTCCTGAGCCGGAGATTTTCTATAGAAAACTTTTGCTCAGGTTTCCTGAGCCGGAGATTTTCTATAGAAAATTTTTGCTCAGGTCTCCTGAGCTCAGATTTTCTATAGAAAATTTTTGCTCAGGTCTCCTGAGCTCAGATTTTCTATAGAAAATTTTTGCTCAGGTCTCCTGAGCTCAGATTTTCTATAGAAAATTTTTGCTCAGGTCTCCTGAGCTCAGATTTTCTATAGAAAATTTTTGCTCAGGTCTCCTGAGCTCAGATTTTCTATAGAAAATTTTTGCTCAGGTCTCCTGAGCTCAGATTTTCTATAGAAAATTTTTGCTCAGGTCTCCTGAGCTCAGATTTTCTATAGAAAATTTTTGCTCAGGTCTCCTGAGCTCAGATTTTCTATAGAAAATTTTTGCTCAGGTCTCCTGAGCTCAGATTTTCTATAGAAAATTTTTGCTCAGGTCTCCTGAGCTCAGATTTTCTATAGAAAATTTTTGCTCAGGTCTCCTGAGCTCAGATTTTCTATAGAAAATTTTTGCTCAGGTCTCCTGAGCTCAGATATTCTATAGAAAATTTTTGCTCAGGTCTCCTGAGCTCAGATTTTCTATAGAAAATTTTTGCTCAGGTCTTCTGAGCTCAGATTTTCTATAGAAAACTTTTGCTCAGGTCTCCTGAGCCGGAGATTTTCTATAGAAAAATTTTGCACGGCGTTTCTGAGCTGTGATTTTCTATAGAAAAAATTTGCACAGCTTTTCTGAGATGTGCTTCGTTAGCAAACTTTCTATAGAAAATCAGGTCATCTTCGTGAGCAAATTTTCTATAGAAAATCAGGTCATCTTCGTGAGCAAATTTTCTATAGAAAATCAGCTCTTCTTCGTGAGCAAATTTTCTATGGAAAATCAGTTTTTCTGAACTAAAATTTTCTATAGAAAATTTTCGCTCAGTTTTTCTGAACTGAAATTTTCTATAGAAAAATTTTGCTCAGTTTTTCTGAGGTTAAGTTTTCTATAGAAAATTTTGCTCAGTTTTCCTGAGACGGAGATTTTCTATAAAAAATTTTGCTCAGTTTTTCTGAGCTGAATTTTTCTATAGAAAATTTTTGCTCAGTTTTTCTGAGCTGAAATTTTCTATAGAAAATTTTTGCTCATTTTTTCTGAACTGAAATTTTCTATAGAAAAGAATTTCCGAGCCGGAAATTTTCTATAGAAAATTTTTGCTCAGGTTTCCTGAGCCGAAGATTTGCTACATAAACAATTTGCTCAGGTTTCCTGAGCCGGAGAATTTCTATAGAAAAATTTTTTCAGGTCTTCTGATCTCAGATTTTTTATAGAAAATTTTTGCTCAGGTCTCCGGAGCTCAGATTTTCGATAGAAAAATTTTGCTCAGGTTTTCTGAGCCGGAGATTTTCTATAGAAAATATTTGCTCAGGTCTCCTGAGCTGTAGATTTTCTATAGAAAATTTTTGCTCAGTTTTTCTGAGCTGAAATTTTCTATAGAAAAGGTTTTCTGAGCTGAAATTTTCTATAAAAAAATTTTTGCTCAGTTTTTCTGAGCTGAAATTTTCTATAAAAAAATTTTTGCTCAGTTTTTCGGAGCTGAAATTTTCTATAGAAAATTTTTGCTCAGTTTTTTTGGCCTGAAATTTTCTATAAAAAATTCTTGCTCAGTTTTTCTGGCCTGAAATTTTCAGTTTTTCAGTTTTTCTAAGCTGACATTTTTTATAGAAAATTTTGCTAGGGTTTTCTGAGCCGGATATTTTCTATAGAAAATTTTTGATCAGGTTTCCTGAGCCGGAGATTTTCTATAGACAATTTTTGCTGAGGTTTCCTGAGTCGGAGATTTTCTATAGAAAATTTTTCTCAGTTTTTCTGAGTTTAGATTTTCTATAGAAAATTTTTGTTCAGGTCCTACTTAGCTGAGATTTTCTATAGAAAATTTACTCAGAAAAACTGACTCAAATTCGTGGCAAATTTTCTATAGAAAATTGAGTTGAGCAAATTTTTTATAGAAACTCAGCTCAGCTTGGTGAGCAAATTTTCTGTAGAGAAGCAAATTTGAACTCAGCTCCCTCTACAAAATTTCTATAGAAAATCGAGTTATTTACTATCTTAAAAACGCCTCTGTTTTTCCTTATTTCCCCTTCCCCTTAATATCTGTGGTCAGTTATTGGGTTTTAAAATTTCACTAGACCACCACCACATGGTCATCCTAAAAGAGAGAAACGAAGGAAAAAATAAATTTGCACATCATCTGAATAACAAATATTGCACGTACCACACGTAGAATTTTTATATACATATACAAAAATAGCACTTGAATGAACCCCCAAGCTTATGGAAAAAAACGAAACGAAACAAAACGTTAACCTAAAAACCATTTCCATAAACCAAGCATAGACCAGATATGGCCATTTGATGTTGAAAAAGAAGTCATCAAAATTGATGTTTCTATACGGGCAACATATGCAAAAAGGCGCACCCAATGATGCATACAATTATGGCCAAGAAGAAGGATCAAGGCAGCAAAGTTAAATGGCAAATATTAGGGTGGGGGACAGGAAAGAGTTTAATAAACCCAAAGGTCAAGCAAGTCATGAAGGAAATAGAAGAACACAAAATAAACATGAATAGTAAATATCACCGAAAAAATTATGATGAATGAATAATATAAGGCGGCAGTGCAGGATGCCAAGGAATAAAAGTGAAATTTATTTTAGAGTTATTTTGAAGGCCAATGCGACAAAGCAGCCAATAACCCTGAGAATGTGGTGTCCTTATTTCTACTAATAATGTGACCAAAAACGAGGGTGGAATTTTAAATATTCAAATAACCGATAAAATTGTGACGTTGTGTTGCAAATGTCAAATCAATTGTATGGCAAATTTATACAAATCGAAACATAACATGCACACAAACACACACACGGGCGGGCGGATGGACGGAGCTACAGAACAAATAAACTAAAATTTGCAATTCTAAAATTTTTAGTTTATTTGCCACATGAAATGAAAAGAAAACATGAAAATTCGCTTAAAAGGGTCCAGCTAAATAAATGGACGGAACTCCAACGCCCAACAACCCCTTCCTAACACAGAAGAAGGGTAGACGATTTTGTTTACTTGAGTTCCATTGAAGCTTGAAATTGACCACAAAACGTTTGATTCCAAGCAAATGGCATCGAATAGAAGATGATAAAAATATGCAAACTTTTTTTTTATCGATTGCCTTTGTTATGCAGAAAATTTACATAACATTACAAGGAAAAAGGAATACGGGGCAGAGGGTGGGGAAAGTAGGAAAATTAAACACAAACACACGTGTTTAAAAGGTTCCATTATTAAGCATATTTTCCCATTTAAAATCCTTTTTTATCATTTTAATGCAAATCTTTGTTTATTTCCTTTATTTACAGGCTCCGATTGTGACGACAATAACTCGAGTGCTGGCAACTCAAGTGACCGTTGTCGCTCGCCCGAAAGCCCTTCATTGGACTTGTCACATCCAACCATGAAAAGACGCCAGGTGTCCGCCTTCCAGCCTCATGCTATACATGCCCTACATCATCATCAGCACTCGCCACATCACCACATACATCACTCTGCCATGAACTCACCGCCTCTCTCAGCCCACTCGCCCAAACTAATGAAATCCTTACATAAAAATCATGGTGAAGAAGAGGAGGAGGAGGAAGAAGGAGCCTTGAATTTAACCAGTGAAAATTCCCGTCACAGTTCTCAATCACCTGCATTATCAATGAAATCCGCCAAACAAACACCAAGCGCAACAACACCACAAACCCAAAATAGCAGCAATGGTCAATCGGGGCAAAACACCACTAATGCAGTTCCTCCCACCACCAACACTACACCTTTGCCGCTACCACCTCTAACCCACAGTCCTTTGGCTGTATTACCACCAGGTTTAGGTTCACCTCAGGCCCAATTGGCAGCTGCCGCTGGTTTGGGTTTGGCCAACCCTCTACTGGCCCAGGCTGCGGCCATGGGTGCTCCCCTCTCCTCGCAAGATTTTACACAATTCCAACAAGTTTTACAGCAACAACAACATGCTTTACAACAACAATTTCAACATTATTTGGAAATCTTGCGCAACGGTTCCTTGCCCATTGGACCCACGGATGATCCGTCAGTGGCAGCCCAGGTGGCAACTGCACAATTTTTGCTACAAAGACAAGCTTTAAGCCAAGCGGCGCAACAGTTGCAGGCCCTACAAAAACAACAACAAGAAATGCAGCAGCAACACCAGCAATCGCAATCATCACAATTAACCATTAAAACCGAACCCGAATCACAACATCATCTAAGCTATGAACAACAGCCGCTGCATTTGAAAAATCCCCCCCACCATCATCACCATCACTCTTCAACACCTCTGCAGCGAAGCCCTTTGCAAAGTCCAGCCACCTCACCGCTACCACCATTATATAGCTCTTCATCGGCAAGTAGTCATCATCATTTGCTACACAACTCCCAGCACACACCACCTCCATCGGGTTCATCAAGTTCTCTAAAAGTTAGTGGTTTGCTAACACCCAATACACCAAGTGGACCTCAAACACCTCAACTGCCAAAAACTATGGCAGCTGCCACCCGGGCACCAGAAGCTTCCCCAGAGGAGACAACTGATCTCGAGGAGTTAGAACAATTTGCCAAAACCTTCAAACAACGTCGCATCAAATTGGGTTTTACTCAGGGTGATGTTGGTTTGGCCATGGGTAAATTGTATGGCAATGATTTCTCTCAGACCACCATATCACGTTTTGAGGCTTTAAATTTGAGTTTTAAGAATATGTGTAAATTGAAGCCGCTTCTGCAGAAATGGCTGGATGATGCTGATCGCACAATTCAGGCGACCGGAGGGTAAGTAAAGAGATTTTTTCAATTTTTTATTTTCGTTTAATGAGTTTTTATGAGTGCATCACTATGAGAATTTTCTGATGTTTAGGCAACATCACCCAATGTTGCTGCAACCTTTCTAATGCTAACGAAATTTTATGAAATTTTTGCTAATCATTTGTTTTCACCTTGAACAATCTCCTTTCATGGTGAATTCACAAATAATTTAATGTTGGATTGAAAATACTAAATAGATTTTGATGAAGCGCTAATTTTGAGTTACATTCCTTAGCCGAAACATTTCCCGGTGTTGCCTCAACAATATGTAGTTTTAAATCAACATATTTCCATATTTGTTGAGTCAACATTTTTAATGTTGAATCAGCATCGACGATTAGCGGATAAACAATTCATAAAAACAGATCTGAAATTCCAGATTAGTTCTTATATTTGACAAAGTTATGGCCCACTTTTTTTAAGCAACCCTTAACATTTTTAGAAGTTATGTTTCACTAAAACATTTCCCGAATTTACTTCCACATCATCCGGAGTTGAATGAATTTTGATTTATTTTAAATGAACGATTTTCAAACATTTCCCGGTGTTGCCTCAGAAGCATTAAGTGTTAAATGCTGTCTGAACCATTTTGTCAGCCTAAAAATCCTTTGCATTTACAAATAATTCAATATCGATTTCAAAATATTCAACACTATATTTTCCACTTACTTACTTAGCTGGCCCATTACAGAACATTTGTTCCATAGACCGAACTAAGAAAAGATCTCCAATTCTCTCTGTTTAGTGCTTCGCTTTCTGGAATGCCGCACCTTGTCATCTCTTCATCCACTTGTTTGTGCCATCTATTCTTTGGCCTGCCAATTCTGCCTTCACCGCCATGCGGCCCCAATTTATACGCCTTTTTAGCTGGTTTATCGTCGCTCATTCTTATGAAATGGCCTAGCCAACGCAATCACTGCATCTCGATACGTTTATCTATACTGATGTTGTTTTATAGCAGATACAGCTCGTGGTTCATACGACGTCGATATTCACCGTTAACTCAGATTAGTCCGTATGTCTTTGGAAGAAATGTTCTTTTAAACATGCCAAGCAATGTATTATCCGCAGCATCATATTATACATCAGCACGGGTAGTATCAGTGTTTTGTAAAGCGTTATTTTTGTTTGACGAGATGTGGCTTTGTTTTTAAACTGCTTACTTAAACCAAAGTAGCATCTGTTGGCCACTACAATTCTTCTTTTTATTTCACAACTGATGTCGTTTGTTGTGTTTACGGCGGTGCCGAGGTATACGAAGTCTGTTGCTACCTCAAAATTTTAGGAACCAACTTCAACAGTTGGTCCGAGCTCAATGGACGCATTGCACGTCGACACCATCAACTTGGTCTTCTCGCCGTTTACCGCCAGATCCACTTTAGCAGATTCTCCTTCGACCTTTATAAAGGTATCGGTTACTTCTTTTACTGATCGTCCCATGATGTCTATATCATCAGCATAAGCAAGTAACATGTGGCTATTGGTGCCGGTTTTGCCACTTCTTTTGACGTTTGTCTCTCGTATAACCTTTTCTAGCAGGATGTTGAAGAAATCACACGAAAGGCTGTCTCCTTGTCTGAAACCTCTTTTGGTACCAAACTCTGCGGAGGGATTCTTTCCTATTTTAAGTGAAGATCTTGTGTCAGTTAGAGTCATTTTACAAAGCCGAATGAACTTTGCGGGGATACCAAATTCAGACATGGCTTGGAATACCTTTGAACTGTCTAGATTGTGCCACTTCTTTTGACGTTTGCCTCTCGTATAACCTTTTCTAGCAGGATGTTGAAGAAATCACACGAAAGGCTGTCTCCTTGTCTGAAACCTCTTTTGGTACAAAACTCTTCGGAGAGGTTCTTTCCTATTTTAAGTGAAAATCTTGTGTCAGTTAGAGTAATTTGAAGAAGACGAAAGCCAAATTCAGACATGGCTTGGAATACCTTTGAACGTAGCGGGCTGTAGAAGGCTGCTTTATAATCGACAAAAAGTAGGTAGGTGTCGATCTGCATCTCTTGTGCCTTTTCCAGGATTTGCCGCAGGGTAAATGTCAGGTCGATGATGGACTTGCCAAGTTTTAAGGCGCATTGGTAAGGTCCAATTATTTCGTTGACCATGGGCTTTAGTCGTTCGCACAATATCCCTGACACGATCTTGTAGGCAATAGGGAGAAGACTTATGTCCCTATAGTTGGAGCATAAAGTCTTATCTCCTTTCTTATGGACGGGACACAGGATGCTCAGGTTCCAATCGTCGGGTACGCGTTCTTCCTGCCATAGATAGAGCTAACTAGCTGATGCATACACCTTATCGCTTCCGGTTTTAAACAGCTCGGCTGGTAGGCCATCAGCTCCTGCTGCATTATTATTCTTCATCCGGTTTATTGCTGTCTTTACCTCATCTTGGCCGGGTGGTATACATTCAATACCATCTTCTGGGATTGGATCTGTGGTATCTTCGTCGACTTCGCTACTATTGGATACCAACAGTTTTGAAAAATGTTCTTTCCATATCCTGAGTACACTATCTGTATCAGTTACCAGATTACCTTGCTGGTCTTTACAGGAGGATATGCCAGTTCCAAAGCCATCAGTTTGATGTTTCACTCTTTGGTAGAATTTTCGGACTTCATTCTCCATCTCTCTCTTTTTCCTGCGGAAAAGACGTTTCTCTTCTCTCCTTTTCTCCCGATATTTCTCTCGTGCGCTACGCGTTGCTACTGATTGTAAAGTAACTCTATATGGCGCATTTTTCTCTTCGGTAGCAGCACGACACTCCTGATCATACCATGGATTCCTTGGTGGAGGTCTCTGGTATCCAAGTATGGATTTTGCGGCTGTTTGCATGGAGTGGGCAATGCTTTGCCATTGCGCTGATATGTTATCGGGATGAGGAGTGCTTTGAATAAACAATTTGGCTAGTTGAGTGGAATATTCTGTGGCTATCTGTTGTGATTGCAGCTTACCGATGTCTAACTTTCGTGCTGTGTCTGTTCGTACTTTGTTTGCTACATTTAATCTGGTACGTACCTTTGCTGCAACAAGGTAGTGGTCTGAGTCTATGTTTGCACCTCGGAACGATCGTACATCCAACACGCTTGATGCATGTCTTCCATCTATCACAACGTGATCAATTTGATTTCTTGTTCTTTGATCTGGAGACAGCCAGGCGCCCTTATGCATATCGAGATGCTTAAATCTGGTACTGCTAACCACCATGTTTTTTGCAAAGTCTATCATCCTCATACCATTGTCAGATGTTTCGCTGTGGAGACTGAATTTCCCGACTGCTGGGCCAAAAATATACTCCTTTCCAATTTTGGCAGTAAAATCGCGTAGAATGATTTTAATGTCATGGGCAGGGCAACGGTCATATGTTTCTTCTAAGCGCTCGTAAAATATATCTTTGGTCTGTTCATCCTTTTCTGCAGTGGGAGCATGAGCTCAAATAAAGGTGATGTTGAAGAATTTAGCTTTTATTCGAATTGCAGCAAGTATTTCAGCTGGATACCAGATGTTTTAGTCTCCGACTAACTACAAATCCGCAACCAAACTGATGTTTTACGTCATGGCAGCAGCTATAATACAGTGCGTCACCTTTAGGTGTTGTTGTGACGCCCTTCCCAATCCATCGTATTTCCTGTATGGCAGTAATATCGGCCTTGTACTTTTCAAGTATGTCTGCCAATGCTAAGACTGCACCTTCTCTATAAAAAGTGCGAACATTCCAGGTGCATTTTCGCAGATCATAGTCCATAAAACGTTTTTCTTTTTTTTCGTTTTTTCATAGTAGGCTGTTTTTTTCTAGGGGAGCGTTACTAACTCGACGCCCAAACACAAGTTTTTAACGGGAACGCGCGGCACGTGTTAGCTAACTACCTTTAACGGGTGTTAAAGGCAGTTCCCCAGGTGAGACCACGGTGAGGTCAGTGTACACTTGAGATGAATAAGGGACCAAGATAAATCCTGGTCTTTGTCATGTTAAAACCGGTCAGGACCTTGGTATCTTCAACCCCTAGGTCACCCATTGTTCAGATACTACGCCGAGAATATTTGCGCACATATCGTCCTGTTTTCTTTCTATTTGGAGGACACAATAGGTTCGAATCATTGGTCGCCAATGGTCTTAAACTGCTCGCCCTTCAATTTCTGGTGGGTTCAATCTCATGCCGATTTATTACTACTTTGATCCATCTTTGTTTAGCTGCTGTACATTCGATACCAAATTGTCCCAAATTGATTCTGAAATATTCCTATCACCGAATATATGTAATACCAAATATTTACCAAAGTCTCCCTACAATTTCGCTTCCGGATTATCAGGATATAATATATTTATTCAGCATGTGGAAAAAAGCTGCATGTGGTGTTTACATATTTCCGACGTCCGGGTTTCGTCACACTTTTGTCGATTAAATAGATGGGAAAGAATTTATCCTGAAACGAAGGATGGATGTCCCTTATGATGAAAGAATCACATATATTCTGTCTTCCTCACTCTCTTTATCTCTGTATTGTCACAATGATACTTAACTTAATGCCATGGCCAGGGCTCTCTCTTCCTTGATTTGTGATTTTCATGATAGATGAGAAAAACAGTTGAAATGTTTAATCAACATTTCCCAATGTTGAATCAACATTACATCATGTTGAATCAACATCGTGCATTTATTTAGAATATATTTCAAGAGACTACCGGAAGTAACAATCAAACGTTTTGAGCGTGAATTTGATACTGTCCACCTATAATTTTGTCAGCCTCTCAGCATCATATCTTTATCTTCATAAAGATTGAGCCTCCCGAATATGGAATTAATAATTTTTTCTCACAATCTCTTGGATGTTGAGTACACATTTCTGAATGTTGACCAACATTTCTGAATGATGACCAACATTTCTAGATGTTGAAGCAACATTACTGGATGTTGAAGCAGCATTACTGGATGTTGAATCTATATTTACTAATGTTGATTTCAGATTATTTTAGGGGCTATCAGAGTTTAATGGCCTGACGATTCGTATTTAAATTCGTTCAAATTGCTGATTGCTTGTTGGATTGAAAATTAACAATTCAAAAATTTTTCAAAAAAACAGAAATTTGGTAGTAGTTCGAACGAATGTATATTCAAATCGTCTTAGTGAAACAGGCCGTAAATAATATCTTTGGTTTCATTTTTATTTGATATCAATACATTTTATTGCAATCTCTTGGATGTTGAGTACACATTTCTGAATGTCGAATAAACATTTCCGAATGTTGACCAACATTTCTGTACATTGAATCAACATTTCTAGATGTTGAAGCAACATTACTGGATGTTGAATCAATATTTACTATTGTTGATTTCAGATTATTTGAGGGACTATCAGAGTTTAATGGCCTGCTTCTCTAAGATTCGTATTTAAATTCGTTCAAATTGTTGATTGCTTGTTGGATTGAAAATAAAACAATTCAAATATTTAAAAAAAAAAAAAAACAGAAGTTTGGTAGTAGTTCGGACGAATGTATATTCAAATCGTCTTAGTGAAACAGGCTATAAATAATATTTTTAGCTTCATTTTCATTTGATATCAATACATTTTATTGTAGTTTTTGTTTTATAAATCAAATCTATTTTTATAATTTCCAAATTTTAATTTCCTCTCTCTTATTTTCTTCTCCTTGCAGCATCTTTGATCCCACAGTTTTACAAACGACAGTTACAACACCTGAAATTATGGGTCGTCGCCGCAAGAAACGTACCTCCATTGAGACCTCCATACGTGGAGCTTTAGAAAAGTCGTTTATGTTAAATCAAAAACCTACCAGCGAAGAAATTACCCAATTGGCCGATCGTCTGTGTATGGAAAAAGAAGTGGTCCGCGTGTGGTTCTGTAATCGTCGTCAAAAAGAAAAACGAATCAACCCCTCCATGGATAGTCCCGACAATGGTGATGAATCACCATATATGATGATGTAATTTAAATGAGTGAAACTTAAATGGAAAACGGGCAATGTGGCAATCGAATTTCAATTTCAACCTACTATATATGTTTTGTGTGTAGCTGTAAATAATATTGATAATAATTTCCCGGAAACATGGTTTTTAGAAAAGGAAATTTATCAGAAAAATTATTAGGTAAGTTTTTGATTTTTATAAATTATAAAATATTTATAGTTATGTTCATGGATAAGTAAAGAGCGACATTTAAATATAACAAAGAATTAAATATAAATTTGCCTAAAATGCCCATCAAGCGGACTTTTGTGTTCAAATATCACTTTATCGTGGATTTTCCATGCTTAACCCAAAGTTGAGTACAAATCGAGTTCATAATAAATTTAAAATTTTCAATTAAATTTCGATATTTGGGCCAATAGATTTCATAGTAACAATTGGTGATGGATTTCGAATCAACAAAAAGTAGACCAAAATCTGTTTCATAGTCGGAATTAGAGTATTTAATATGTTGTTGATTCAACAGTGGAACATGTTGCCGCCGGATAGGAACAATGTTGCCGCAACATTGGAACAAGTTATTTCAACATCTTAGAAATAATTTCACAATTTCACATTAAATTTTATTTATTTTTTTCATTTCATTTAAAATCGAATAACAATCAGTTCTGCTCTTTACATTATTATTATTATTATTATTATTATTATTATTATTATTATTATTATTATTATTTTTATTATTATTCAAAACAGAATTAATAATAATATTTATATTTTCTTTTCTCTCATTTCAGATATTACAGAATTGTAAATAAATATGTATGGAATAATATTTTCCATTGTCTTTCAAATAGAGTTTTGATACGAAAAAGACACGAATAAAATTTTCTTAATTAAATAATTTAAGAATTTTTGGTATACAACATCAAAAGAAATACAAATTTTAAGTATTAACAAAAGTCGAAATATTTTTACTGAATGTATGTATCGTAAGTAAGGAACACCTCCCTAACAAAGAATGAGACCCTAGAAAAAAAGGAAGACAAAAATAAACCACACTTGTTTATGTTCACTGAAATTTAAAAACAAAACAAAAATCACTAGACCATAGGAAATAAGTAACTGAAAAAAATTAAAAAAAAAACTGAATTTAAAACACAAAAACAAACTAAACAAAGAATTTAATAACTAAACACCCTTTAAAAACCCCCTAAGCTAAGTAAGGTTAAGTTTAGTAGAATTTGTATTATTTTTTTTCTTTCACAAGACACACACACCAAAATGGTAACTAACTACCCTCCCCAACAGTTCCTACTAATGTTACCCTAAAATCAAAAATTAAACAAAAACAAATTTTTGGATAATATTACTATTGAATTGTTGCCAAAAAAATCTCTTTTCAAAAACAAAAAATAGTTCTCATATTTGCCTTGGGAAAAGTCATCTCCATCAACAAAGAAACTCAAAGCAATTATTTTGAATTATTTTTTTCATTCTTTCTAAATATGTATATGTGTATGTATTTCATCACTGTTCTACAAAAAGTATTCTTTTGAAATCGTTTAACATTATAGAAAATTATCAAATAACAAAATATTAGTAGTATGTATAAACAAAATTAAAAAAAAAACAAATCTTAATATTTATTTAAATAAATATTTACTGTGATAATAATTTGTAATGTTTTAAATGTTTATAGTTTGTAAGTATGTATGTATTGTAATACAAACGTAAAAACAACTTGAATTCAAATCATAGGCAAAACTGTAAGCCAAACTTTATTACTAATTTTAAATGTAATTTATGTATAGAAGAAAACAAAATAAAAACATTAAAATTATTTTAAAATAATATAAAAAAATATATCAAAATAAAAGAAAAATTGTCATACACAAAAATATGAAATGGTTTTTTATTTGAACTAGTCATCCATGACTTGTGTTAAAATTCTCAGGTGAGTTTTAGAGTATAACAATAAATGTTCATAAATTTTTTGTAACTCTTCGAAATAATCAAAGTACGTGAGGATTTCTCAGTGAAATCGGACAAGTGAGGTTTTGGATTTCCTTTATTATTGTTGTGGTGATTCTACTCATCAGCAAAATATTTCAGTATATTTTCAGATTTTTTGGACTAACGGTTCCCGAGTTATCGCGCCCTGAAAAAGGTGATTTCTGTAAAACTTACTTACTTAGCTGGCCCATTACAGAACATTTGTTCCATGGACCGAACTAAGAAAATATCTCCAATTCTCTCTGTTTCGTGCTTCCCTTTCTGGAATACCGCGCCTTGTCATCTCTTCATCCACTTGTTTGCGCCATCTATTCCATCTATGACCCTTGTCATACGACGTCGATATTCACCGTCATCGCAGATCGGTCCGTAGATCTTTCAAAGAATTTTTCTCTCAAATACGCCAAGCACTGCCTTATCTGCTTGCGCAAGTACCCAGTCTTAGGAACCATACATCAGCACGGGTAGTATCAGTGTTTTGTAAAGCGTTATTTTTGTTCGACGAGTTGTGGCCTTGTGCTTACTTAAGCCAAAGAAGCATCTGTTGGCCAATTCAATTCTTTTTTTTATTTCACAACTGATGTCGTTTGTTGTGTTTACGGCGGTGCCGAGGTAGACGAAGTCTTTTACTACCTCAAAATTATAGGAACCAACTTCCACAGTCGGTCCGAGCTCAATGGACGCATTGCGCGTCGACACCATCAACTTGGTCTTCTCACCGTTTACCGCCAGACCCACTTTAGCAGATTCTCCTTCGACCTTTATAAAGGTATCAGTTACTTCTTTTACTGATCGGCCCATGATGTCTATATCATCAGCATAAGCAAGTAACATGTGACTATTGGTGTAGATTGTGCCACTTCTTTTGACGTTTGCCTCTCGTATAACCTTTTCTAGCAGGATGTTGAAGAGGTCACACGAAAGGCTGTCTCCTTGTCTGAAACCTCTTTTGGTACAAAACTCTTCGGAGAGGTTTTTTCCTATTTTAACTGAAGATCTTATGTCAGTTAGAGTCATTTTACAAAGCCGAATGAGCTTTGTGGGGATACCAAATTCAGACATTGCTTGGAATACCTTTGAACATAGCGGGCTGTAGAAGGCTGCTTTATAATCGACATAAAGGTGGTAGGTGTCGATCTGCATCTCTTAGGTCTTCTCTAGGATTTGCCGCAGGGTAAATATCTGGTCAATGGTGGACTTGCCAGGTCTAAAGCCGCATTGGTATGGTCCAATTATTTCGTTAATCATGGGCTTTAGTCGTTCGCACAATATCCCTGACACGATCTTGTAGGCAGTAGGGAGTAGACTTATGCCCCTATAGTTAGAGCATACAGTCTTATCTCCCTTCATGTGAACTGGGCACATGATACTCAGGTTCCAATCGTCGGCTACTCGTGTTTCCTGCCAGATGGTGCTAACTAGCTGCTGAATACACCTTATTATCGTGTCGCTTCCGGTTTTGAACAGCTCGGCTGGTAAGCTATCGGCTCCTGCTGCCTTATTATTCTTCAGCCGATTTATTGCTGTATTTACCTCATCTTGGCTGGGCGGTATACATTCAATAACATCTTCTGGGATTGGGTCTGTGGTATCTTCGTCGTCTTCGCTGTTATTGGATACCAACAGTTTTGAAAAATGTTCTTTCCATATCCTGAGTACATTATCTGTATCAGTTACCAAATTACCTTGCTGGTCTCTACAGGAGAATGTGCCTGCACCAAGGCCATCAGTTTGATGCTTGACTCTTTGGTAGAATTTTCGGACTTCATTCTGGTACCTGTACATCTCGATTTTTTCACACTCCCGCTTTTCCATCTCGATCTTTTTCCTGCGAAAAAGACGTTTCTCCTCTCTCCTTTTCTCACGATATCTCTCTCGTGCGCTACGCGGTGCTATGGATTGTAAAATAGCCCTATATGCCGCATTTTTCTCTTCGGTAGCAGCACGACACTCCTGGTCATACCATGCATTCCTTGGTGGAGGTCTCTGGTATCCAAGTATGGATTTTGCGGCTGTTTGCATGGAGTGGGCAATACTTTGCCATTGCGGTGATATGTTATCGGGATGAGGAGTGCTTTGATTAAGCAATTGGGCTAGTTGAGTGGAATATGCTGTGGCTATCTGTTGTGATAGCAACTTACCGATGTCTAACTTTCGTGTTGTGTCTGTTCGCACTTAGTTTGTTACGTTTAATCTGGTACGTACCTTTGCTGCAACAAGGTAATGGTCCGAGTCTATCTTTGCACCTCGGAACGATCGTACATCCAACACGCTTGATGCATGTCGTCCATCTATCACAACGTGATCAATTTGATTTCTTGTTCTTTGATTTGGCGACAGCCAGGCGCCCTTATGAATATCGTGATGCTTAAATCTGGTACTGCTAACTACCATGTTTCTTGCAGCTGCAAAGTCTATGAGGCTAATACCATTGTCAGATGTTTCACTGTGGAGACTGAATTTTCAGACTGTTGGGCCAAAGATATTTTCCTTTCCAATTTTGGCATTAAAATCGCCTAGAATAATTTTAATGTCGTGGGCAGGACAACGGTCATATGTTTCTTCTAAGCGCTCATAAAATATATCTTTGGTCAGTTCGTCCTTGTCTTCAGTGGGGCATGAACGCATATAAAGCTGATGTTGTAGAATTTTGCTTTTATTCGAATTGTAGCAAATCTTTCATTCACTGGTGTGAAGCTGGAGACCAGGTGTTTTAACCTCCGACCAACTACAAATCCGCAACCAAACTCATGCTTTATGCCATGACAGCTATAATACAGTGCGTCACCTTTAGGTGTTGTAGTGACGCCTTTTCCATTCCATCGTATTTCCTGTACGGCAGTAATGTCGGCCTTGTACATCTGCCAGTGCGTAAACTGCACCTTCTCTATAAAGAGTGCGAACATTCCATGTGCAGATTCGCAGATCATGGTCCTTAAAACGTTTGCGGGGGTCTTCAACTTTAGAGGGATTTGTTTTTCTTTTCTTTTGTTTTTTCATACTAGGCTACTTTCTCTATGGGATTGTTACTAACCCCTCGCCCAAACCCAAGTTTTTAACGTTCTTATGGGTGAACGCGTGGCACGGGTTAGCTAACTACCTTTAACGGGTGTTAAAGGCAGCTACCCCAAGTGACACCAATGGGAGGTCAGTGTCCACTTGAGATGAAAGAGGGACCAAGATAAATGGTATCTTTCATCCCCTACGTCACCCAAGCAAAAAATAAAGGAAATCAAAAACCTAATTTTGAAAAAGTGTTCGAATTTACTCAGAAATCCCCATATGTTTTTGATCTGGGTGGAATTTTACATGTATATAACCATATCCGTATGTCTGTAAAAATCCATCTAGTGTCCGAACGGATTGAAGTAGGTGGGTAACGTTTTAGTCTGTATGTCGGTACAACTTTTATTATTGAAAATGGGCTATATAGGTCCACGTTTTGTTATAGCCCCAAACTTTTAAGGTATTGTCCCAAATGCCCCTGAATTCATAGTAATTTGAGATGTTGAGTTTCCAGAGGTTAAGCAACATTTTTACCACAAACGCATCGATTTAAAATATTTTGAAGGTCTTGACCACATTCACCCACCGAATTGGGCGTCCAGATGTTTCCAAATATACCAAAAATCATATATACAATGCGGGTTTATACTACTTACAAAACACCATACTAATCCATTATTTTAACAAGGGCATGTCGCTCTGAATAACTAGTTTTTCCATGACCACTAGAATAACTGGTTATTCTATGGCCACTAGAAGTTTAAAAATAATTTAAACAAGTAAAAAAGTATCAGTCGGCTTTGCCGACAGAGATATACCCTCAGCCTGTGTATATTGAAACAATTTTTCCCAAAACACGTATGTATTTAGTGGGTTTTAAAAATGTTGGGCGTTTGAACCGACAAAAAAGTTGATTAGGATTAAAGATCAAAAGTTATGCGGAGGAGATACTAAAAGGAATGGATCGACATTGACCGTTATGGAAGTGGATCCACAGCCACTACATATGGTGCCGTAGGGGGGTTTTTACACTCTTCGGGCTGTTTGCTCAAGAAGTATGGACTTGCCCCTAAAAAAACTCTTCCCTTCGTAATTGAGGCAGCAAATGCAAGTTGCTTCAACAAAAATCAAAGTGATTCGATATGAGGTCTTAAAGTGAACTTATCCGAAATTTTGTGTGGGAGGTACCGGATGGAGTGGACAAATATAGTCCATATTTGAACCTGATCCATATGTGGTAGATATATTAGGATGTGTAAAGTATATACCAATTCGGCCACTCCCTTCAATAGTTACCGTACGAACAATTTTTCCGAACATTTTTGAACTTTTGTGGGGGAGGTACCTGAAGGAGTGGACCGATATGGCTTATCTTCAAACTTAAACTATGTTTGGACAAAATATTACTAAGGCCATATTTTGGACCGAACCGGCACATCCGTTCGAGAGTTATCTTGAGCTCCAACCCCTCACACGGTGTCATAGGTGTTTTTTGCAACTTTCATGCTATTTTCTTAGGAAGTATGGACTTGCCCCTGATGGTACTTGTACCGTCGTATGGAGGGCAGTGAATACAAGTTTCTAAAACAAAAATCAAAGCGATTCGAGAGATGGCCCTAAACTGAACTTTTCCGAAATTTTGTGTGGGAGGTACCCGAAGGAGTGGACCTATTGAGACCATATTGGAACCTCATATTACCCTGGTAGAAAGTTTACGCTGTACAAAGTATGGACCAAATCGGTTACTACCTTCAAGAGTTATCGTGCGCACAAACTTTCCGAACATTTTCGTACTTTTGTGGGGGAGGTACCGGAAGGAGTGGACCGATATAGCCCATCTTCGAACTTAAACTAAGTTTGGGCAAAATATTACGAAAGCCAAAATTTGAACCGAATCGGTTCATCCGTTCGAGAGTTATCGTGCGCTCCAGCCAGCAGGACAGACAGACAGACGGACGGACATGGCTAGATCGACTCCAAATTGTCTGAAACACATTTCGTCCAAACATACTTGGGGTCTAAAACCATTATTTCGATGAGGCACATTTTCATCGTATCAAAGTGTATATACCCTCCATAGCCTAAAGGCTGAGGGTATAAAAACGTGTTCTAATTTTAGAAAATTTGAGGTGGAATTTGTTTTCAATTTCAGCACACCTAATGTTTTTATTTTATTTCACTCTCTGCTACATTTGATCATGCGGACTTCTGATTTGTAACCGAGGACACTATGCCACGCGTACGAACAATAAGGATTGTTTAAACGCTTACATGTGCACCACCATCTGTACATTATTATACCTTCAGCCTTTGGGCTAACAAGGTCATACGACTAAAAATGGGCCTCATCGATGTGTTGTTTACAGTGACTTGAAAAAATCACTTTGCAAAAAAAATAGAATTTACTTGTGAACATTTTCGTCCAAGAATTGTTCACAATTTTTGACTTAGATAATCACCGCAATAGTGTATCGATCAAATTAAATCTTTGTAGGTCGATAAATGACCATCCTATAGGACTATGAAGAACTGGTTTAATGAATCCATCCGTGGTCGGCACTCGTCAAAAAACGAAGGTCGTGAGGGTCGCCCAAAATCGGTCGTTGTGCCAGAAAAAAAAATATGCCGTGCAGAACGGAAAATGCGCGATCGCCATGTTAAATACCGTGAGATAGGGGCGTCCTTGGGCATTTCTCGATCGCGGTGCTTAAAGATCGTTTGTAAGATCGTCACAGACGACGAATATAGGATCTATTCTTAGGAGCCTGAAAAAACAGGAATCGGCCGTTTGGGTCGTCGAAAGCGAGCCAAATCAAACGGAAGTTGTTCATCTAAGAAGCACCTCGAAGCAAAAGGTTGTCTGTTTCTTCAGAAAAACTGACCGTGTGGCGACTATACTGCTTGAGAAATATAGGACGGTTAATTCTGAGTGGTACACTATCATTTTTTTGCCTGAAGTCTCCTGAGAAATTCGAGAAACGAACAAATCATTCTGCATCACGACAATGTGGGCTCTCACACATCGAGCGCCTGTTTGACCGGACAAAACGTGGAATTGATGGGTCATCCGTCCTACAGCCCTGACTGGGGATCAAATGACTTCATTTGATTCCAGCACATCAAGAAAAAAGGGGTGGTCAAAAACACTGTTTTGGAGGTGTCTCAATCGGAGTGAAAAAATTGCTTCGCCAATAGGTTTGAGCGCACGAAAAAGTGTATAAATCATGCTGGAGACTACTTAAGAAAACAATAAAATCGTTTTTGATGGTAAATATTCGCGTTTTCATTGTTAGGCCAGATTGTTATCTTTCAGCCCTTGTATGTTGGTTCATTAGATACCTTCCTCGCAAAACTTTTGAGCTTTAATCCGAACCCAAATTTTTGCCAACAAATTTGAATAAATAAGATTTTTGTGAAAAAAAGTGTTTCGATTTACACAGGCTGCGTGTATATCTCTGTGTATATCTCTGTCGGCAGACTGATACTTTTTTACTTCTTATTTGTTTATTTTTACTTTTTCTACGTTTTAAACGGTCAAAAAAAAAAATTGTAGTATGGACCATCCCTGGACTGGACTGTTATATTCGATCTTCGAATTTCATGAAAGTTTGGAAGAACTACGAACGAGTTGGAAAAAAATATTGCGATTTGCACACACGTTGAAGCTAAACATGTTTTTTACATTGCTATTCGATTTCTGATTAAACCATTCAAATCACGGACATCTGTCCAAAGTAAAAGTAGGAGAATACAAAATGAAGATTACACTTCTAATGTATCACTTTCCAAAATTTCCACTGCATCCACCTTTTATGGATGCTGACATTTTGAAGCCGGATTTCAGGTGTTTTTTGTATTTTTTATGTAACTGGGACGCGCATTCGGATATTTCGAAAAACCAATTATAGGATTAAAGAACTCGCGATTTCGCATAATCTGATACGTATATTGAGTATGTAGCCCACACAGCAGCAGAGTAATCTACTGCCAAAGGCCAAAATTTAGTGTGATATTTTTTCTAAAAAACCTATTTTTTGGGTACAGTATTTACAATATCGTTTTGAGTGTGCTGGTACCACGCGATATTTTAGTTTTTCGACGATCTGGATCATATGAATCACAGATCGTAAAAATCCATCTACTAGAACGGCGGAAATGGCTACTGCAAAAATTGAAAAATTTGCGAAAAATGTTTTTCAAAATATCGCTGACTAATTCGCGTTTTATGTGGATCGTTTCCATTTCAATTAAGAAAGTGAATCATCACTCGCGTTTGTGCGAAAACAGCGGTTTGAAAAATTTAGTGGCATGGGAGCTGTATCCGATTTATCCAAAAAATACTGTGTGATGCTACATCCACGGTTCTTGATGGATTGAAATATGTTTAGATCGATGTATTTTTTCACGGTTGATAGTGAAATCGGATGCGCATAAAAAGTGTATGCACTTTGTGCAAAATATAAGCGTTATACAGTTTGTTGCACACTAAACTGCAGACGATGCTACATCTTAGCGGCCAAAGTAAATCCTGGCAAATGTGTACAAATTAAAAGAGAAGAGTTCGCTGTATTGGTAAACCGCATGCGCATCAAGTGATTTTGAGGATTTCGCGATTTACACGCATTTCAAAATGAACATTACCCGATACAATTTTATTTCAAGATTATACCCCATTTAAAGGAACCCAACATTTATTTGAACGATACCCATATCTTCCGCTAGATGTTAGTGTGTATTCGAGAAGTGATTAAAATAAAAAAATCGATTTTTTGCGTGAAATTTCTCTAAAATAGAAGAATAATTCCGACAAAATTTTCCTAAATTTTTTCAACTACCTCACAAAATAAATTTTAATAAATATTTTCTCTTACAAAAATTTTATAAATTTCCTCAATATATCTTTTTGTTTTTGCTATAATATGCAAACCATTAAACGGATTTGTATAGTTTTGGTTTCATTTGAATCATCGCTATGTTTAGATTACCTACACATTTTTTTAAATATTTTTTAGGATGAGTAAACAGCTTGAATTTTATTAAAACAAATTGCAAAGTACCCATTTTTTTAACTCTTTCTCAATTTTCGCGAAAACTTAAAACTTTTTCACTAATGTTATGGTGCCTCAGTAATCATATATTACGTAGGGAGCCCCTAATTAAGAGAGTTTCTCAATATAATGATTAGAGTCTTTTAAAGATTTTTTATACCCTCAGCCTTTAGGCTAAGGAGGGTATATACACTTTGATACGATGAAAATGTGCCTCATCGAAATAATGGTTTTAGACCCCAAGTATGTTTGGACCAAATGTGTTTCAGACAATTTGGAGTCGATCTAGCCATGTCCGTCCGTCTGTCTGTCTGTCTGTCCTGCTGGCTGGAGCGCACGATAACTCTCGAACGGATGAACCGATTCGGTTCAAATTGTGGTTTTCGTAATATTTTGCCCAAACTTAGTTTAAGTTCGAAGATGAGCTGCATCGGTCCACTCCTTCCGGTACCTCCCCCACAAAAGTTCGAAAATGTTCGGAAAGTTTGTGCGCACGATAACTCTTGTAGGGAGTGACCGATTTGGTCCATACTTTGTATAGTGTAAACTTTCTACCAGAGTAATATGAGGTTACAATATGGTCTCAATGGGTCCACTCCTTCGGGTACCTCCCACACAAAATTTCGGAAAAATTCAGTTTAGGGCCATCTCTCGAATCGCTTTGATTTTAGTTTTAGCGAGTTGTATTCACTGCCCTACATACGACGGTACAAGTTTCATCAGGGGCAAGTCCATACTTCCTGAGAAAATAGCATGAAAGTTGCAAAAACCCCTATGACACGGTGTAAGGTGGTTGGAGCGCAAGATAACTCTCGAACGGATCTGCTGATTCGGTCCAAAATATGGTCTTAGTAATATTTTGTTCAAACATAGTTTAAGTTTGAAGATAAACCATATCGGTCCACTCCTTAAGGTACCTCCCCCACAAAAGTTCAAAAATGTTCGGAAAAATTGTTCGTACGGTAACTCTTGAAGGCAATGCCCGAATTGGTCTGCACTTTACACATCCTAATATATCTACCACATACAGATCAGGTTCAAATATGGACTATATTTGTTCACTCCATCCGGTACCTCCCACACAAAATTTCGGATAAGTTTACTTTAAGACCTGATGTCGAATCAGTTTGATTTTTGTTGAACCAACTTGCATTCGCTGCCTCAATTGCGATGGTAAAAGTTTTTTTTTAGGGGCAAGTCCATACTTCTTAAGCAAACAGTCCGAAGAGTGTAAAAACCCCCTATGGCACCATATGTTGCGGCTGGAGATCCACTTCCATAACGGTCAATGTCGATCCATTCCTTTTAGTATCTCCTCCGCAAAACTTTTGATCTTTAATCCTAATCAACATTTTTGTCTGTTCAAACGCCCAAAATGTTTAAAATCCCCTAAATACATACGTATTTTGGGAAAAAATTGTTTCAATATACACATGCTGAGGGTATATCTCTGTCGGCAAAGCCGACTGGTACTTTTTTACTTGTTTCTTTTTATCAGAATTGAAACCGCCATAGCTTTTGCGCGCAACAACCAAAATTAGTATCTCGAACAGATTTAAGAATGGGATTTTTTTCCCAATCTATGTACCAAAAATCTTTCATGTAGCTTAAAAAATAATTTTTAATTTTTTTTTATGGAAAACTAAAAAATTTTGTCTTTTCTTCATATACCCTTGTTAGTTTTAAGGCCGAAGGCACAATAAACACTTTATCAAACATACTAACAATATTCAGATCACAACAATTTATTTTTACATACAACAACACATTAAACTTGACATCCAAACGTATTTATCCCCAATTGAAGCATGCTGCGGTTTAATTGTACAAAGTCGGCTTTTTCGCACCACTGATCTCTTGGAAGTGTGATAACAATCGCATCTCGTATTTCTCGCCGGTCACTCATCTGCGGACAGATAATTATGCATATCATGCTTGATTTGAATATAGTATTACCCCGTTTTATTGCCACAATTAAAATGTTAATTTTTGCCAATATGCCACGAAGAAACCCGCACTTATAAGACAAAACTAATTACAAGGGAAAGAAGGGCAATATTTGAACAAAACGATTCTACTTGTCTTTCAAGCAAAAAATGTAAATGAAATCAAATGATCTTGGAACCAAGTGCCAGCTTAGAAGGGAATACTTGAAAATGTTGTCGGATTTGTCATTAAATGTTGCAGTGTCATGTAAGTGACTGTGATCAGTACAATGCGACTCATTTCATTCTCATCTGCATGTGTCGTCAGTCATGCCATTTTAGCTACAATTTCGTCTTCACAATTCATTTTCTCGTTAAGTGAACTTTTCTTTTGTCTGTGTGAAAAGAACAGTTCCTCCCTCACTTAGGGGGGCTTTCTGCTTAACTCGATATCTCATATTCAGATCAAGAGACTGACAGACAGACACACTCGAATATCTTATTTAAATCAGCCGCCTGTAATTATGGCATATCACTTGCTTTTAGTTTGAATTGTTCCGTTTCCCTCCACCCCATCCCCAGCCTATTTGCAACCCCGTCCCCACTGGACAAAGTATGGCCCAAGAAGAAGAAGAATCATATAAATTTGTAAATTTCTTATGAATTAATTTGTGTTTTGCATGTTGTTATTTATTAAAATATTTCTTTTGTAGAGCGAGCGCTTGGTTTTTGTTTTTTCTTTTGATGAATGAAATTCATCATTCGTTTTTTTTCTACTCCGGTAGTAATGTTTCATTTGATCTCATTGTGATGAATGTTAGTTATGATGTTGTTGATGTTTTGGGCATGTTTTGTGTCTTGTCCATCACTTGAGGGAGGTTACGATTTTTATCGTTATCGGAAATACAATTTACATGAATGAATGAATTGAAAGATATTTTATATTCATTCCGCTGCTGCTGGGTGTTTGACCTCTGTTATGTCGATTCTGTTCGTCTAATTTGCCTTTGGGGCATAATTAGTTGTGACATGAATATTTTCAATTTTATCAAAATTATGAATGAATTTTGTTTCTCTTTTTCTTTTGCCGAGTGCATATTAAAATTGTAATCATTAGAAGAACGTGTGCTACGATATCGTGACGGCAAATAGTGTTATATATTTCGAATTTAAATTATAATAATTTGAAAAAAGTTTTAATTTTATATTAGGGTGGTTCAGCACTATAGATTTGGTATAGCCAAATTAATTATTCAAATGTATACCCTCCAACATAAAATAGTCTTAATTAAAATGGAATAATTACATTACTTTCACAATTTTAGGTGGACAAAATTTGTCGACCCTGGATACCCCAAATGCCAAAATTATATAATCTAATCTAAACAAGTAAGAAAATCGTTAAGTTCGGCCGGGCCGAACTTTTTATTCCCTCATCCACGAGCTGTATTGAAGTGAATAGGAACATTTGGATTAATTTCGTTTATGAAAGTACTAAAATCTTCCTTTTATTGCAGGGGTAGTACATATAACTCAACTGATAATACTCCCTTCAAAACAGCTCATATGGGGCGACATTTTTGTTCTTTCCAAAACATGGAACAATATTTACAATTTTCCGAATTGAGAGAAATACATAAAATTGGGCTAGACCTAAACGTGGATATTCTGGATTTGTATAGTTAACAACATCGGGAGCACCTTTCTATGGAGGCTGTATAAAACGTTGACCTGCACCGATAAATTGGAGGAAAGTTTCGTAACTCCAGCGAAGACCAAATTTCAGTTATTCCCGTTGAATAATGTGGCTAAAACTTTCAAAATGTCGAAAATTGGGAGGGACCTTTCTGTGGGGGCTATATAAAAACATGGAACAATACCGGAAAAATTCGGGTTGAAAGCTTTATACCACCAACGGAGACTAAATATTAAATTTCATCCATTTCAATGGGATATTGGTGACACCACCTTCAAAATAGCGAAAATCGGGTTTATACTGATAATTTTCTTCTGCAATATTTTATGCACCGATGGCCATTTAAATACTAAATTTCAGTCATATCGGTGGTATATGGAGGCCACAACTTTCAAAATAACTTAAATCGGGAGGTACGGTCTTATGGGGGCTATTTGAGGACTTCGACCTATACCGGCATATTTCGGGTGGAATGTTCTATACCACTATAAAAAAAACAATACCAAATATCAGCTATTTCGGTGGGGAACAAAGACTAACTACCAAATGTCAGTCATCTCGATGGGATATTGAGCAAACTTCAACATATCGAAAATCGGGAGGTACCGTTCTATGGGGATTATATGTAGACATAGACCTACACCCACAATTTCAGGTGGAAATTGTTTCACCCCCCAGGTAACACTAAATACCAAATATCACAACTTTCGGTGGGTACCGGTCGGTACCGTTCCATGGTGGCTATATGAAGACATGGACATATACCGAAAAATTTCAGGTGAAAAGCTGTATACCCTCAACGAAGACTAACTACCAACTTGCAGCCATTTCGGTGTTATAATGAGGCTAATACCTTCAATATACCGAAAATTGCGATATACCGTTCTATGGGGGGTACATCAATACGTTGACATATACCGACAAATTTCTGAGAGAAATTTGTGTAGCCCAGAAAAAGGCTAAATACCAAATTTCAGCCCCTTCGGTGAAATAATAAGGCTACAACCTTCAAAATACCGAAGATCAGGCGGCACCGTTCTATGGGAGCTATATGAAGACATTGACCTCTACCGACAAATTTCAGGTGGAAAGTTTTATACCCTCAACGAAGACTATGTACCAAATTTTAGCCATTTCGGGGGGCTATTGAGGTCACAACCTTAAAAATACCGAAAATCAGGAGGTGCCTTTCTATGGGGGCTATATGAAGACGTGGACCTATACTGACACATTTCATATGCGGTTAATACCCCAAATGAAGACCAAATACTAACTTTCAGCCATTTCGGTGTTTGGTGGTAGACGGATTATATTCCCTAAAAGAAATGTTTACCAGTGAAATGCTTATGCTATGGCCACTTGTTTTAAAAATTAATTTTTAAAATTATCGTGGATTTTTAAAAATATAATTTTTCAAATCATTGTGGATTTTTTTTTTTTTGAAAATTAATTTTTCAAATTATCTTGGATTTTTTTTTAATTTTTTTTTTTCAAATTATAGTGCATTAGGAAAATCAATAATTGTGGAATTTTTTGAAAAATAATTTTTCAATTATCGTGAATAATTGGATAATATTTTACAATAATCGTTGATTTATTAAAAATATTTTCCAATAATCGTGGATTTTTTAAAAAATATTGTCCTATAATCGAGGATTTTTTAAAAATATTTTCCAATAATGGTGGATTTTTTTAAAAAAATATTTTCCAATAATCACGAATTTTTTTTAAAAAATATTTTCCAATAATAGTGGACTTTTTAAAAAATATTTTTTAATAATCGTGGATTTTTTTTTAAAAAATATTTTCCAATATACTTGGATTTAAAAAAAAATTGCAATAATCGTGGATTTTTTTAAAAATATTTTTCAATAATCGTGGATTTTTAAAAAAATATTTTCCAATAATAATGGATTAGTTTAAAAAATATTTTCCAATAATAATGGATTTGTTTAAAAAATATTTTCCAATAATCGTGGATAATTGGATAATATTTTACAATAATCGTTGATTTATTAAAAATATTTTCCAATAATCGTGGATTTTTTAAAAAATATTGTCCTATAATCGTGGATTTTTTAAAAATATTTTCAAATAATGGTGGATTTTTTTAAAAAAATATTTTCCAATAATCGTGGATTTTTTTAAAATATTTTCCAATAATCGTAAATTTTTATAAAAAATATTTTCCAATAATCGTGAATTTTTAAAAAAAAAATTTAAATAATAGTGGATCTTTTAAATAAAAATGTTCCATTCATTGTGGATTTAAAAAAAAAATATTTTGCAATAATCGTGGATTTTTTAAAAAATATTTTCCAATCATTATGGATTTAAAAAAATATTTTGCAATAATCGTGAAGTTTTTGAAAAATATTTTCCAATAATCGTGGATTTTTTTAAAAAATATTTTCCAATAATCGTGGATTTTTTTTGAAAAATATTTTCCAATAATTGTGAATTTTTTTTAAAAAATATTTTCCAATAATGGATTTTTATTTAAATATTTTCCAATAATCTAGGATTTTATAAAAAAAATATTTTTCAATAATCATGGATTTTTTAAAAAATATTTTCCAATAATCTAGGATTTTATAAAAAAAATATTTTCCAATAATCGTGGATTTTTTAAAAAATATGTTTCGATAAGCGTGGATTTTTTAAAAAAATATTTTTCAATAATAGTGAATTTTTTAAAAAAAATATTTTCCAAAATTGTGGATTTTTTTAAAAAATTATTTCCAATAATAGTGGATTTTTTAAAACATATAGTCCAATAATTGTGAATTTTTTTAAAAAATATTTTCCAATAATCGTGGAATTTTTTTAAATATTTTCCAATAACCGAGGATTTTATAAAAAACATATTTTCCAATAATCGTGGGTTTTTTTTTTAATATTTTCCAATAATCGAGGATTTTATTAAAAATATATTTTCCAATAATCGTGCATTTTTAAAAAAATATTTTCCAATAATAGTGGATTTTTTTTAAAAAATATTTTCCAAGATTCGTAGACTTTTTAAAAAATATTTTCCAATATTCGTGGACTTTTTAAAAAATATTTTACAATATACTTGGATTTAAAAAAAATTTGCAATAATCGTGGATTTTTTTAAAAATATTTTTCAATAATCGTGGATTTTTAAAAAAAATATTTTCCAATAATAATGGATTTGTTTAAAAAATATTTTCCAATAAAATCGTGAATTTTTTAAAAAATATTTTCCAATAATAGTTGATTTGTTTAAAAAATATTTTCCAATAATCGTGGATTTTTTAAAAAAAATATTTTCCAAAATTGAGTATTTTTTTAAAAAATATTTTCCAAAATTGAGGATTTTTTTAAAAAATTATTTCCAATATTCGTGGACTTTTTAAAAAATATTTTCCAATATTCGTGGACTTTTTAAAAAATAGTTTCCAATATACTTGGATTTAAAAAAAATTGCAATAATCGTGGATTTTTTTAAAAATATTTTTCAATAATCGTGGATTAAAAAAAAAAATATTTTCCAATAATAATGGATTTGTTTAAAAAATATTTTCCAATAATCGTGAATTTTTTAAAAAATATTTTCCAATAATAATGGATTTGTTTAAAAAATATTTTCCAATAATCGTGGATTTTTTAAAAAATATTTTCCAAGAAACTTCACCATATGTCCACGGTGAAAATCGAGCTTAGTGAACTTCTTTGCTCAGTACAATCCCAAGAATCAGAAACTCGAAGGACCTAGTAAGGTGTTTTTTCTTCCACACAAATCGCCCAGGCCTAATATCCATTCTTTCGGATACATCTCACACAAAATTCGAAAAATGTGGAGTTTAAGAGCTCTTTCCGAATCATTTTGAATGCTTTCAGCAGGTTGTCCTTGCAGTCCCCATTACGACGGTACAATTTTTTTCGCGGGCAAGTTCATACTTTCCGAGATAATGGCCTAAAAGCTCCAAGAAACCCTGACGGCATCAGCTAAAAAGGCAAATCCGCAATATAAATCTCGCAGGGAGTACCTGATTTGTCCAAACTTGGCACATCGTATTATTACTTCCAGTCATGTATCAAGTTGATATATGGACTCTATTGGTTCCGTACTTTGGGAATCTCTCACACAAAATTTGGCTAAAGTGCAGATTGAGGACTCGCCTCCGATCTATTTGAAATTTTTGATGGTGGTTGTTTTTTTCCAGAGTAAGTCCATACTTCCTGAGATAATATACATAATACAAACTAATATGTCTAGTGTGTAAGATAATTTTTAAAGTTTTTAAAGATTTGTTATGGCTTGTTTCTTTAAGACGTATCGAATACAAATTCGTTTTTTTATATTTGATTAATTTGTGTTTTAATCAGACAAAAATTTTCTAGAACAACGGGAGTTTTGTAGTAATTCGAAAGAATTTGAATTTGACTTTATTTAATACTAGCTGAACCCGGTGCGCTTTGCTGCCCCGACTACTATAAAATATAATGGAATGCCATAATTATATTACGTTTTTAATATTTTAACGAATAAATATAGGAGATATGAAGGCGTTAAATACCTATTCAGGGTTGTTATGGAGCTACTATGGTATGTTTCAGGAGGTAACACTCCTCCGAAAGCCTTTCCGCTATAAGTATTCCTAATGATTTAGATATATCATAATAAAACATAAATCTTAAAAGTCTCTCAAATATATGATCCTTAATAGTTGTAGCCTTGGTCAATTCCTTCCCAACTATAAGTGCTTGTATAAATAATGATGATTTCTACTGACTGCTAAGTTTCAAAATTTCATTGAAATTGAACATACGTAAAAAAACATGAAATCGACCGAAAATATATATGGGAGCTATATTCCTATATGAACCGATCTCGGTATAATTGGTCAAATTTAGTTTTAGACCAAATCCCGTCTCACATTCCAAATTTCATTGAAATTGAACATACATAGCATGTATGTATACATGTTTTGTGCATAAAACACAGAAAATCAGCTGAAAAAATATATACATATATATATATATATATATATATATATATATATATATATATATATATATATATTTAGTAAATTTCAAATTTCCTTTACAATTACATAAAAAAAAATTAAAACATTTTTGGTGAGTACATCCGCCATTTTTGGTACATGGGTTACGAAAAAATCGTGGCTTCAAATCTGTTCGCGTTCACAAAATTGGTTGTTGCACTCAAAAGTTACATGCGGTTTTACTATCTTGTAAAGAAAAAATATTTTGTTTTTGAAAATAGTCAGGCTTAATCCCATAGTCGTTGTTTTAATATTTTATTAAAACAACTTTAATTTATTAGTGGGAAAAAAATGGCGATGTTTACCAAGGGGTAGGTTAGGTTAGGTTCAGGATGCGCAGCTGCCATGTTGGCAGCTACTCCACTCGGAGACCTTGACCATTGTGATCATCCAAACTATTAAATTATGTGTGTTGTAGTGGTGGAAGATGTTGTATTGATGTGTGGTTTGGGCTATTTGATTGTAGATGCATGACATGGCTGTGTGTGTTGATGTTGGTTGAGTTGTAGGTGGTGATGATATGTAACTGATGTGAAAATAAAGGTGGTGTGGAGGACAAGTGATGTGGTGCCTGTTGTGGATAGAGCTATGTGGTGCTGTGTGACTGTGGGTGATGATATAAGTCTGTTGATGTGCTGTGCTCCTAGATGACGATGATGTGTAGCTGATGGTTATATGGTGATTTTGTGCATTCAGGTGATGACAAGGAGATGTGTTATATATATGTAGATGATGATATGTGGCTACTTAGATGATGATAGTGTATGTGAAGGTATTGGTGATGTGGAGGACAAGTGATGAGGTGCCTGTTGTGGATAGAGCTGTGTGGTGCTGTGTGCCCGTGGATGATGATATGTGTCTGTTGGTGTGATGTGCTGTGTGGGAGGAAAGTGATTAGGTTGGAAAGGTTGGACAGGAAGGGAAGCGGAAGAGAGAGAGAAGAGTAAGAATAATTAGAATGATTAGTGACTGTATTGGAGAAGTCAGGTATTTAAAGAGGGAAGATGATTTAGTAGCTAACTACGATTTAGTTACTAATGGTTTTAGGTCTGTGTTGGCCTGCCCCAGAGCATCTTAAGGCTCTTGCAGTAAACCACCAACACTGTGGGGTCAATAGAGGCGAAGTAGGAAAGAGATTCAATCACATGTTCACCAAATAGTCTATGTCTTTTGACCATCAGTCTAGGACATCTGCATAGAAGGTGCTCGATTGTCTCCGTTTCCTCCTCATCCTCACATAACCTACAGTACTCAATGTTGTTGCCATCCCACTTGCAAGTCATGGATCTTATTCCGCAGTGACCGGTTATTACCCCCACAGCGGTTCTCATTTCTGATTTGCACAGCGAGAGGAGGGACGAAGTTCTACGCCATGAGATAACCGGCCAGATTGACTTAGATACCTTACAACCAGGCACATCCTGCCAAACTTTAACGGTTTCCTCTGTGTAGAGCTTACTGAGTTTGTCGAGGAAGAAGCAGAGAGGTGGCTTGACACTATCCTCTACCGTGAGGTCCGAGGATTGGGATCCTCTTCTAGCCAGTTCATCAACTATCTCGTTTCCCTCAACATTGCAATGCCCTGGAACCCAACAAAACCTAACAACTATGTTACATGTTTTTAAGAGAGACCTGCATCTTTGAACAATCCTGGATTTAATACTGTATGACCCTAACGCTTTTAGGGCAGCCTGACTGTCCACGTAAACAGTGACTGCCTTATCTATAAGGTCCGTCATTCCCACTATTAATTCTAAGGCTTTCAAAACCGCAAAAACTTCTGCCTGAAAAACACTACAGTTGTCATTAAGCTTATATGAGTTCCTGATGTCTAATTCTTCACAGAACACACCAGATCCCGTGCCTTCCTCCATCTTCGATCCATCGGTGAAGATCGACAGGCTATCGGGAAGTGGTCTGCCTCGTGTCCACTCAGTCCTGTCGGGGATTAGTACGTCAGCTGTGTCAAAGTCCAGGCTTGATGAGATGTAGTCAGTCTCATCTCCCCTGGCTCTTAGTCCAATCTGGCTACAAGTCCGCTGTAGAACACTAGCATGTCCAAGATGTGAACCACGCCACAGATTTAGCTCTTTAAGCCTCAAGGCAGATCGTGAAGCTCGATACTGTACAAGTATGTCCAAAGGTTGGACGTTCAGTATGGCATTCAATGCGGCCTGAGGTGTGCTTCTTGCTGCTCCAGTAACGAGTACTGACGCAGCTCTTTGCACAGTAGCTAGTTTGGACAGATTGGAATTATTGCCTAGGGCATGCCACCAAACGAGACAACCATAGGTCAGAATGGGACTGACCACTGTCCTATACAGCCAATGTATTACATGTGGTCTGAGGCCCCAGCTCTTGCCTATGGAGTTCTTGCAGGAATAAAGCGCGATTAAACCCCTCTTGGTGCGCTCCTCCGTGTTCCTATTCCATCTTTGCCGATGGTCCAGGATCACTCCCAGGTATTTCGCCTCCGTAGAGAGATCCAATCGCACTCCATCCAGCGTTGGCGGCACAAATGCGGTAATATTTCTTTTCCTGGTGAATAGTACCAGCTCAGTCCTCGCAGTGTTCACCCCAAGACCATTGTGGTGAGCCCAGCGAGAGAGCTTAACCAGCGCACCCTGCATCAGTTCCGACAGCGTCGACAAGAATTTTCCACTGATTAGAAGGACAACGTCGTCAGCGTATGTTACAACTTTAGTCCCTAGTCTATAAAACTCCTTGAGTATCCCATTCACCACTAGAAGCCACAGCAATGGAGATAAGACTCCACCTTGTGGGAATTGATCAGTCTGCTTTCCAGCATTCTGTCAATCCAGTTGATTAAGATAGAGGGGACACTCAGAAGCTCTAGAGAAGAATGAATGGATTCAAGCTTCACATTATTGAACGCTCCCTCTATGCCTAGAAAAGCGGTCAATGTGTGATCCAAGTTATCCATGTTCTTCTCTATATAACTCACTACCTCATGTAGCGCTGTTTCCGTCGATTTCCCTTTCATATAAGCATGCTGGGAGCTGCTTATAAGGTCACAATTTATGTACGATCTGATCTCCAAGTCGAGCAGCCTTTCTAAGGTTTTTAATAGAAAGGAGGAAAGACTTATCGGTCTGTAGTCCTTCGGCACCGCGTGGCTTGGCTTCCCAGCCTTGGGGATATAAGTCACTGTTACCTCTTTCCACAGTGCCGGTACGTGCGACAGCAATAAGCAAGCCCTAAAAATAACCTTCAGTATGGTGATCAATACCGGTGGTGCGTTCTGAAGCATCGCCGGAATGACGCCATCTGGACCAGGAGATTTGTAGGGTTGAAAAGTGCTGATCGCCCAAGAGATCCTTGAGTCACTTATCAAGCTATTGACGAAGAAGCTTTCATCGGGTGTATAGGTTCTGTTCGTTTCCGAGCTCGGATACGAAACAGCGTCCTTGCATCCCGGGAAATGAGTCTCTGCCAATAGATCAAGAGTCTCTAGAGCAGAGTTCGTCCACGTGCCATCATTTCGTTTGATGCTCCCAATAGGTTTGGGGTCCTTTGAGATTACCTTACGAAATCTTGCCGCCTCGTTTACTTCCTCTATCGATTCACTAAAGTTAATCCAGGAGTTTCTCTTAGCTTTCCTGACCTCACTTTTGTACTTATTGAAACTGTTCTTATACAGATCCCAATCCGTACCAAGCGGGCTGTGTTCTCCTACCTGGGTAAGTTAATGGGCATGTCTTTTCATAGCAATCCCTGAGGACATTTGTGAGATCCTTAACCCGTCTGTCCACTTCCCTCTCTGTGTGAGGTTCAGATATTTCACACAGTCTTGAAGAGGCCATGGAGTTGAATTTCTCCCAATTAGTTCTCCTGGGATTCCTATGAGGTTGTTGCCGTTTACTTCCACTCGGGACTCGAAAGTGTATCGTCCTGTGGTCCGAAAAGGAACATTCCTCCGATACTCTCCAGTCCGTTATGGAAGTATCCTCCATATTTGTAAGGGTGAGGTCTATTACCTCCTCCCTTACCCTATTCTGGAAGGTGGCCGTATTTCCCCTATTACACACTCGTAGATTATTAGTTAAAATAAAATCGAATATGGACTCACCTCTCGTATTAGTGTCACTGCTGCCCCAGTGGAAGTGATGGGCATTTGCATCGCAGCCCATTATGAGATTACAAGTGCCCGAGATCTCATCCACTAGCTTACGCACCAATCCACTAGGTGGGTCAGGTACCTCGTACGGCATGTAGACCGAGGCTAGCACCAAGGCCCTTCCGGAGCCTACTTCCAGCCTCACTACCGCCGTGTCGCCATCACTGTAATTATAGAGATGAATAGGATTTAAACATTTCTTCACTATAATACAAGATCTTACCTTCTCCCCATTCGACGAATAGAACAGGGAGTACCGCCCATCGTTTAGTCCAGAAACCCTATTTTTGTAGAGATAGGGTTCCTGGACCAAAGCGATGTCAATCACCGAATTTGTAAGGGAGAGAAGGAGTTCTGCAGCCGCCGCCTTGCAGTGATGCAGATTAATCTGCACCACGGGAAGGCCCTGCTGCCCGAACTCCTTACTGAGGCTGCGAGAAACGGAACCGAAGCCAACCCAACCCGAAGTCCAGCTCTCCCTTACTATTCTTAATGAACTCCGCGCTTGAACTGTCCATGGTGAACTTCATCACCGTGCCTTCGCCTTCTGGGTAGGATCTCACCAGTTTCCAGCTATCAGTCTGGATGGGCCTGTTTTGCTTCCGGATCAGCTTCAACACCTGTGCCACATCCGAAGCAGGAGGTGGCACCCATGTTGTAGCCACTACCCTTGATAGGATCTCGGCGATGGGAATCGCAGCCAGCCTGCAGCCGTCCCACAGAGCGCCAGAGTTATTTACTGTTTGGGTGAGGAAATCACGCGATTCCTCATCCTTACAGTTGATAACTTTGACACCCTTGTATACGGATGCCCTGCCAAAGCCGGTCTTCCTCTCATCCACATCATCGGAAGTAATGACATTCCTCAGAAGACCTTCCACCAGCAACCAGTGATCATCACTGATCCTACCTTCAGGGTCAGTTCTGTCAATGATTGCCACCAGAAGGTCATCTGGGGCCGTCATTCTTGCAGGCCTGTGTGGCTCATATGGCTTCTCTCCAGCAGGTTTAGGAAGTTTTTTGGCCCGGGCTGCCTTTACAGGCCCTCCCTGGCTGAGCTCCCTTAACCGTCTGTCGGGCGGCCATTTTAGCATATGATGCCGGTCGATTGTCGGACTGACGACCACCCAGCCTCTTAGCATCTGGATGCGGATCCTCAGAAGACCTCACTCTCTTCATACCAGGTGGTAGTGAAGAAGTAGTCTTCTGGCCGCTAGCCAGCTTTGAGGTTGAAGGGCCGTCAGTCCCATAAATCGTCCGACCTCCAGCAGAGCCGATATTCCCTTTCGGGCCAATTTTGTTATTCCCCGAGGTGCTGGATTTGTTCCTTGTCACTGATACCGCAGATGCCTGTTCAACAGGCTTCCGCAAATCAGCGACCTTGGAACATTTCCCGCCTATGTCTTCCCCAGCAGCTCTTGTGGCATTCACCGGCGGGGTTGTCACAGTAGCTGAGGGCTGATGCCACAGATCTTCCTCAGTTCCCTTATTTCTTGTTTTTCAACAAGAAACTTTTTATACCCGCAAAGAAATTCTCGATCAGAGTGTTTCTTTGCGCACGTATCTATTTGAGCTAGCAATTGACACTTGGGTATAAAAAGTTTCTTGTTGAAAAACAAGAAACAAGGGAACTGATGAAGATCTGTGGCGAGATCTGAAACTATAGTATTCCTCGCGTTACCCCTTGGTAAACATCGCCAATTTTTTCCCACTAATAAATTAAAGTTGTTTTAATAAAATATTAAAACAACGACTATGGGATTAAGCCTGACTATTTTGAAAAACAAAATAGAAGTCGTCATCCCAAACAAAAAAACGCCAACCCTCCGAAAAAATATTTAAAAATTCATATTGTGTTGTAATAATAACATGTATATATGAATCGTTAACAGCATTTGATATCTATCCGTAGATGCTAAAATAGTTGCTAAATTTAGTTTTATTTTCGCAAAAAATCAAAAAATATTGAAGAAATCTTGGAATAAATTTTATTTATTCTAATCAGAGACTAAAAAATCGCTAAAAAAAATAATTTAAAAATACGTACAGAATCTAAACAACGCGTAGAAAAATGTGAGACCAAAATTATAAAGATCGCGTTTATAACTTGCATATTACAGCTACAACAAAGAACGGAAACTTATTGTTGGAAATTATTTCAAAAATATATTTTTGGTTAAATACGAAAAATGTGAAAAATAAATGTTGGGAGTAATTCTATTATTTCGCTAAATTTCGATCCAAATCCTGAAGTATTTTGCTTAAACTTCTACGAGAAAAGTAATTAGTCATCGTGAAAGTATATTTGCTTTCTGTGATAAGCAATAGAAATAAGAAGTAGAGAGTAATATTGAAATTACAATCAAAGAAAAAAACATAGAAGTTAAAAACCGTATATCAAGCTTTTTGTAGAAAATTAACTTATGTTGAAACTGAGGTATGGGGCATTGTAACTCGCGATCAGTTTTACTATACCATAACTTTTGACCGCATATCGGTAAAATAAACTGTTTTAGCCCGATTCACCGAGGGGTTTCTTAAAATAATAATTTGAGCGGAAGCTGTGGTCGTACTAATGTAAAAAAATCGGAAAAAATCGTTGAAAAAAACGAGTTTTATTATGTTATTTTCCAATTAGTGGTTTTACAGCACAATGTAGAGCCTAATGCTCAAAGGAGAAGTTAAAGAGTACACTTCAGAGTTGATGTTTCTAATGTATGATTTTTTAATATATCCACTGTATCTACCTCAAACGGATGCTGACATTTTGAAACGAGAAAAATGGGTTTTTTTGAATTTTTGCTCTAATCGGGACGCGCAGCTGGATTTCCCTAAAATCTTATTACTTGATTGTAGTACTCGCGATTTCGCATTTTTTAATGTATAACATGAGGGTGTAGCCCTCACAGGATCACAGTAATCTGCGCCCAAACACGAAATTTTTGTGCGTAAATTTTTCTCAAAAACCTATTTTTTTGGTTTAAAATTTACAAACGTCAATCGATTTCCGTGGAAACCCGCGTAAATTTAGTTTTTTTGCGTTCTGAATCTAACAAGCCACGACGCGTAAAAATCCGCCCACTAGATCGGCGGATATGATACCCCTCAAATTTCGAAAATTTGCAAAAAACTATTTTGAAAATATCGCATAATAAAACGCGTTTTGGATGTGTCAGTTCTACTCAAATAAATAGATCGATACGCGTGTTTAAACTGCGCGAAAACAGATATTTAAAAACTCTCGTAAATCCAGAGATATAATAGATTTTTTCTAAAAATTGAGTGCGATGCTACATCCACGGTTCTTGATGGATCGCATTGAAACGGCATAGAATGATGTATTTTTTAATGGTGATTATTGAAATCGGATGCGCATAAAATGTAAATGAACTTCGCGGAAATTATGACCATTTTACAGTATTTTACACCCTAATATGCAGCAGATGCTACATCGTGGTCGCTAAATAGAATTTGACAAACTGTACATCAAATAAAAGGGATTGATTCGCTGTGTTGGAAAATCGGATGCGCATCATGTCATTTTCATAATTGCGCGGTTTATATGCATCTCAAATGTTGTAATATTCAATATAACATTATTTTAACGTTATGCCACCATTGGAATTCCTTGTGATTTGATATAAGGTTCTAATAATATTATCCAATAGGAAAACTATAAGCGAAAAATTTGTTACAACGAAATATCATCATTATTGCGTGAAATTTTGACGAAAATGCCGAAGAACTCAAAATTTTTTTTTCCAACTTTTCCTAGAAAACCATAAAAAAATAAAAGTAGAATAATATGATTTTAATTTTTTCGTAATATTTTCTTCGTATTTTTGCAAATAACTTGAATACTATAGCTCCAACCTTCACAACTTAGGTTTCATTTTACTCCTCAAAATGTCTGGATGCTGTTATAATTTTTTTATATATTTTTCGTAAGTATGAACGCTATTGTTTCAAAAATATGTTTGTAAATACGTGAAATTATTTAACAAATTTGATTTTTCGCGAATCCATTGAGACTTTGCGATTATTTTTTTGCATCATCGCAAAGGTTACGAATTCAGTTCACGATAATAGGATATAACAGCTAACAATATTAAGCCGCGATTTTTTTAGAATTTTTTCTAATTATCATAATTAAAACAGTCATATCTTTTGCGCGCAATGATCGAAGTTTGTAACGAAAACAGATTTGGAATGCTGATTTTTTTCTTAATCTATGTACCAAAAATCATTGATGTAGTATCAAAATTTTTTTTTGATTTTTTTGAAATGAAAAAGACAATTTTATACATTTTTCCTGATATATATGAGGAAAAGTCAAAATTTTTTAGTTTCCATGAAGCCAAGGTTTGCACTATTATAATACGCGAACTATTGTAGTTTGCCAGTAACTATGACTATTGCTGGATTAATTTAGATGTTTTTGTACAAAGCCCAAAAATTTAGCAAAACAATTTAATTTACGTAGTAGATACGACCGCGTAATGGAAAAACCATAGGTAAAAACACGTTGAATCTAAACAGGTTTTTTACATTGCTATTCGATTTCTGATTAAACCAGTCAAATGACGGACATCTGTCCAAAGTAAAAGTTGGAGAATACAAAATGAAGATTACACTTCTAATGTATCACTTTCCAAAATTTCCACTGCATCCACCTTTTATGGATGCTGACATTTTGAAGCCGGATTTCAGGTGTTTTTTGTATTTTTTATGTAACTGGGACGCGCATTCGGATATTTCGAAAAACCAATTATAGGACTAAAGAACTCGCGATTTCGCATAATCTGATATGTATATTAAGTATGTAGCCCACACAGCAGCAGAGTAATCTACTGCCAAAGGCCAAAATTTAGTGCGATATTTTTTCTAAAAAACCTATTTTTTGGGTACAGTATTTACAATATCGCTTCGAGTGTGCTGGTACCCCGCGATATTTTAGTTTTTCGACGATCCGGATCATATAAATCACAGATCGTAAAAATCCATCTACTAGAACGGCGGAAATGGCTACTGCAAAAATTGAAAAATTTGCAAAAAATGTTTTTCAAAATATCGTTGACTAATTCGCGTTTTATGTGGATTGTTTCCATTTCAATGAAGAAAGTGAATCATCACTCGCGTTTGTGCGAAAACAGCGGTTTGAAAAATTTAGTGGCATGGGAGCTGTATCCGATTTATCCAAAAAATACTGTGTGATGCTACATCCACGGTTCTTGATGGATTTTATTGAAATATGTTTAGATCGATGTATTTTTTCACGGTTGATAGTGAAATCGGATGCGCATAAAAAGTGTATGCACTTTGTGCAAAATATAAGCGTAATACAGTTTGTTGCACACTAAACTGCAGACGATGCTACATCTTAGCGGCCAAAGTAAATCCTGGCAAATGTGTACAAATTAAAAGAGAAGAATTCGCTGTATTGGTAAACCGCATGCGCATCAAGTGATTTTGAGGATTTCGCGATTTACACGCATTTCAAAATGAACATTACCCGATACAATTTTATTTCAAGATTATACCCCATTTAAAGGAACCCAACATTTATTTGAAAGATATCCATATCTTCTGCTAGATGTTAGCGTGTTTTCGAGAAGTGATTAGAATAAAAAATGTGATTTATTGCGTGGAATTTAACTAAAATAGAAGAAAAACTCCGACCTATTTTTCTTACATTTTGTTCAACTAACTCACAAAATAAATTTTAATAAATATTTTCTCTTACAAAAATTTTATAAATTTCCTCAATATATTTTTTTGTTTGTTGCTATAATATGCAAACCGCTAAACGGATTTGTATAGTTTTGGTTTTATTTGAATCTTCGCGATGTTTAGATTACGTACATATTTTTTATATATTTTTGAGATGCATAAACAGCTTGAATTTTATTAGAACAAGTTGTAAACTACCAATTGTTTTGAATGCTTTCCTAATTTCCGCGAAAATGTACAACTTTTTCACTAAAGTTATGGGACCTCAGTAAACATATAGTATGTAGGGAGCCCCTAATTAAGAGAGTTTCTCAATATAATGATTAAAGTCTTTTAAAGATTTTTTTCTTTTTATCAGAATTGAAACCGCCATAACTTTCGCGCGCAACAACCAAAATTAGTATCTCGAACAGATTTAAGAATGGGATTTTTTTCCCAATGTATGTACCAAAAAACATTCATGTAGCTTAAAAAAAAAATTTTAATTTTTTTTTTATGGAAAACTAAAAAATTTTGTCTTTTCTTCATATATATATATATATATATATATATATATATATATAAATCTGAACCGTTCTCGATATAATCGATATAATTTGGCACATTTATTTTTGGAACATATTCCGTCAGACGTCCCAAATCGGCCAAAAATATATATTGGAGCTATATCCAAATCTGAACCGATTTCGATATAATTTGGCACATTTATTTCTAGAACAAGTTCTGTAATACATTCCAAATTTCAGCGAATTTGGATATATATAGCGTGTTTGGTGTGTCAAATGCGGAAAATCGGCCGACTATATATGTGGGAGCTATATTCAAATCTGAACCGATCTCGATATAATTTAGCACATTTATTTCTAGAACAAATTCCGTCAGACACTCCAAATTTCAGCGAAATTGGCGTGTTTGGTGCATCAAATGTGGAAAATCGGCCGAAAAAATATATTGGAGCTATATTCAAATCTGAAGCGATTTCGACATAATTCGGCACATTTATGTCTAGACCAAATTCCGTTACACATTCCAAATTTCAGCGAGATTGGACATGTACAGCGTGTTTGGTGCATCAAATTCCGTCAGATATTCAAAATTTCAGCGAAATTGGACATACATATCGTGTTTGGTGCATAAAATAAGAAAGTCGGCCGAAAATATATGTGTATGGGATCTATATCCAAATCTGACCCGTTTTTGACATAATTTGGCACGTTTATTTCCAGACCAAGTTTCGTCACAAATTCCAAATTTCATTGAAATTGGACATAAATAGCACGTTTGGTACATAAAATAAGGAAATCGTACGAAAATATATGTGTGTGGGAGCTATATCCAAATCTGAACCGATTTGAATATAATTTAGTAAATTTATTTCTACATCAAATTCCGTCACACATAAAAAATTTGGAGATTGTATCTGTAATAGTTCTAAAGATATTTGCATACAAAATCTGATTTGTTTGGAAATACCTCCGGTTTTGATGCTATATCTCCAGATCAAAGCGAAATTTCAAAAAATTATATAGCCTATGTTCATTCCAGGCCATGTAGCAGTGTACCCTAAAAATTTCAGTAAGATCTGTTTAGCGGTTTTCGAATCTATAAGGCACAAACAAACAAACGTATTTATAAATTTCAATTTTATATATATAGATTTCGAGTTCTCTTGGAATCAGAAGTTAGCTTACTGAAAATATTTGGTTTATGTCGATGATTTGGTATAGCCCCACAATACTATACCTACAGATTCCACGTATTTTGAAGCAAACTTGTGATACAAAATTAATATATTTTATATACGGCATAATTATTGCGTTTACAACATTTTTTGGTCAGGGCTGAGGGTATATCTCCGCCAGCACAGCCGACTGATACTTTGTCACTTCTTGATCATTTCGTTAGGAACATGTTCTACACACGGTTATTATAATTTTCCATAGAATAATGTTTTTATTAGCGAAAATATTCATTCTATAGAATAATGCGAAAATTTTCTATAAAAATTATGAAAAAAAAATTATAAAAAATTTATTTATTATTATTATTTTTTTTTTTTGAAAATTTGTGTTCTGCAAATTTATTTAAGAAAATATTAAAATTATTAATGATTATTTAATGCACATTCTTCAATAATATTTCTGGTTCTAAAGATTAAATTGTTGGGTTCAGCATTGGCCCCCTCTGGCGACGCCGGTGGATGGCACAACCTGCAGTTATATTTTTTCTTTGCATTTTATTACTAATGTAAAATGTAGTTTTTAGCATGCTTAATTTTGATTAAAATTATACGCTTATTTTCAAACTCGAATACCACCTACTGTTTTTGACACTTATCACTTGCGGTCCGAAGCGGCACTAATTTACTTATTTTTTGTGTAGTCATCATATAACAATAAAGAAATGTTATTCTTTGAAAATGATTTCATAGACTTAATAAATGAGCTGATGCATAATAATCATGATAATCTAACTCATACCTCTTTCTGGTTTATCCTAACATCACCATTTGGTAAGACAATGCCACAATAAATGTTGCATTGTAAAGTGTGTTTGCGCCTTATATGCATGTTGCATTATTAGCACTCAGTGCAAAACAGTATCATGAAATGATACATTAGCAAATGCGGTGGTATTAAAGGAATATGCACACTTATCGCCCTCTCTCTACAGACTGTAACAAGTTTGCATGTCACCATGCTGCTCCATTCACGGTGGAGTGTTGGTGGTATTTTTCTGGTTTTATTTGTAAAGTACCAACGAACTGAAATGATTTCACCTTGCATAATTGCCAGAAAATGAAATGAATGCAATTTTCAGATTTTTATCTTTTTACATGCTTATGGCCCCATTAAAATCGGAGCTTAGAAAACACAACAAATATTAGCGAAAAGCTTCTTACTTTGTATTCATGAAAATGATAAATTCTTTTCACCCGACTCAATCCTAGTTTCGTTTAATTATTCTTCTAAACGAAGTTGGCAAATTTTTCCATTTAACTTTGGGAATAATTTTTAGCACAATTTTTCAGCATTATTGTCTCCTCATACATATTCATTCATTCCGCCACACCACTCATTGATGATGTACTCTTTAAATTACCCCACGATTTTGTTTTAAACTCTGTTCCGTATTTTACAACCTTTGCTAATTTACAACAATGGGGCATCGTTTTTAGTTCATGTTGCATATCTGTGCGGAATAAAAACTTAACGGAGTTTTAAAGTTGTTGGATATCATTAGAAATGTTATTCCTCCTTCCTACCTGTCTTTTCGGATGCGTTTTGCGCACACCTGACTCTGTGATATTTGTAAACCGGCATTCATTCTTCATTCTTCGGCTGATATCTAAATTCTCACCATGGAAATTAACAAAGTTGTTGAAGAAATTAAAAGAACATAAAATTGTTGTTTACAACAATATAAAGGAAACCTAATAATTTTCTGACGTGATTTATGGCAAAAAGACCTAATCAAATGTGAATGAGCGTATAACATTTACAAGCTGCAGTAAAAATGTCAAGACACCTTCATGGTGGAGATCATATTCTTTGTTTGCAATTGTCTGTCGGTGTAAGTCAAAAGTTTTTGTTCCCAGCTATTTGTACGATTGATCGGAGCAGACTACATCGAATAGGATCATTACCGAAAGTACGACATCGGAATGCTGCAATTACATCAGATATCCTCGACATATTATACTCGACTTGTCGCAAATTGATTAATGAAAGGACTACTAGTTCCGATAACATATCAGGGCAGAAGCAAAGTACTCCCAATTCGATGGAAACAGTTCCAAAATCCATACACGCAGAGAAAAAATATTGTTGGAACAATGATATTCTAAGAGCAAAATAGTGTATTTTTAAATTCTTAAAATATGTATTGTTGGCGCAACAATATATTTAAAGTAGCTAAAATCCTCAAAATACCGAATATTGAGAGGTATTGTTATATGGACACACAACAATACCTCTCAATATTCGGTATGGAGGGAGACGTAGGGGATGAAAGATACCAAGGAACGGTCCTGACCGGCTTTAACATGGTAAAGTCCAGGATTTATCTTGGTCCCTCTCTCATCTCAAGTGGACACTGACCTCCCCGTGGTGTCACCTGGGGAGCTGCCTTTAACACCCCTTAAAGGAAGTGAGCTAACATGTGCCGCGCGTTCACCCATAAGAACGTTAAAAACTTGGGTTTGGGCGTCGGGCTAGTAACAAACCCCCCCCCCCCCCCCCAGAATAAAGCAGCCTACTATGAAAAAACGAAAGAAAAGAAAAACAAACCCCTCTAAAGTTGATGACCCCCGCAAACGTTTTAAGGACGATGATCTGCGTATCTGCACCTGGAATGTTCGCACTCTTTATAGAGAAGGTGCAGTTTACGCGCTGGCAGATGTACTTGAAAAGTACAAGGTCGACATTACTGCCATACAGGAAATACGATGGACTGGGAAAGATGTCACAACAACACCTAAAGGTAACGCACTGTATTATAGCTGCCATGATACAAAGCATGAGTTTGGTTGCGGTTTTTTAGTTGGTCAGAGGTTAAAACATCTGGTCTCCAGCTTCACCCCAGTGAATGAAAGACTTGCTACAATTCGATTAAAAGCAAAGTTCTTAAACATCAGCTTTATCTGCGCTCATGCTCCAACCGAAGACAAGGACGAACAGACCAAATATATTTTCTACGAGCGCTTAGAAGAAACATATGACCGTTGTCCTGCCCATGACATTAAAATTGTTCTAGGCGATTTTAATGCCAAAATCGGAAAGGAGAATATCTTTGGACAAACAGTCGTGAAATTTAGTCTACATAGTGAAACATCAGACAATGGAATGAGGCTGATAGACTTCGGCAAAAAACATGGTAGTTAGCAGTACCAGATTTAAGCATCTCGATATTCATAAGGGCACTCGGCTGTCTCCAGACCAAACAACAATAAAACAAATTGATCACGTTGTGATAGATGGAAGACATTCATCGAGCGTGTTGGATGTACGATCGTTCCGAGGGGCAAACATAGATTCGGACCATTACCTCGTTGCAGCAAAGGTACGTACCCGTCTAAACGTTGCAAATAAAGCACGGACAGACACAACACGAAAGTTGGACATCGCTAAGCTGCAAACACAACAGATAGACACAGCATATTCCACTCAACTGTCCCAATTGCTTATACAAAGCACTCCTCATCCCGATAACATATCAGCACAATGGCAACATATTGCCCACTCCATGCAAACAGCCGCAAAATCAGTACTTGGATACCAGAGACCTCCACCAAAGAATCCATGGTATGACCAGGAGTGCCGTGCTGCTACCGAAGAAAAAAAAAGCAGCATATAGGGCTACTTTACAATCAGTAAGCAACGCGTAGCGCACGAGAGAGGTATCGTGAGAAAAGGAGAGATGAGAAAAGTCTTTTCCGCAGGAAAAAGAGAGAGATGGAAAAGAGGGAGTGTGAACAAATAGAGATGTACAGGAGACAGAACGAAGTCCGAAAATTCTACCAAAGAGTGAAGCATCAAACTGGAGGCTTTGATACAGGCATATCCTCCTGTAGAGACCAACAAGGTAATTTGGTAACTGATACAGATAGTGTGCTCAGGATATGGAAAGAACATTTTTCCAAACTGTTGGTATCCGATAGCAGTGAAGATGGCGAAGATACCACAGATCCAATACCAGAAGATGGTATTGAATGTATACCACCCAGCCAGGATGAGATAAGGACAGCAATAAACCGGCTGAAGAATAATAAGGCGGCAGGAGCAGATGGCCTACCAGCCGAGCTGTTCAAAACCGGAGGCGACTCGCTGATAAGGTGTATGCATCAGCTAGTTAGCACAATGTGGCAGGAAGAACGCGTACCCGACGATTGGAACGTGAGCATCCTATGTCCAGTCCACAAGAAGGGTGATAAGACTGTGTGCTCCAATTACAGGGGCATAAGTCTGCTCCCTATTGCATATAAGATAGTATCTGGCATATTGTGTGAGAGACTAAAGCCTATGGTCAATGAAATTATTGGACCCTATCAGTGCGGCTTTAGACCGGGCAAATCCACCATTGACCAGATATTTACCTAGAGACAAATCCTGGAAAAGACCCAAGAAATACAGATCGACACCGTCCATCTTTTCGTCGATTATAAAGCAGCATTCGACAGCCCTATACGTTCAAAGGTGTTCGAAGCCATGTCTGATTTTGGTATTCCTGCAAAGCTCATTCGGCTTTCTAGAATGACGTTAACTGAGACGAGATCCTCAGTTAAAATAGGAAAGAACCTCTCCGAAGAGTTTATTACCAAAAGAGGTTTCAGACAAGGAGACGGCCTGTCGTGTGATCTATTCAACATCCTGCTGGAAAAGGTCACACGAGACACGAAGGTCAAAAGAAATGGAACGATATACACGAACAGCCATATGTTACTGGCTTATGCCGACGACATTGACATCATGGGTCGATCGGTGAAGGAAATAACTGACACCTTTGCAAAAGTCGAAAGAGAATCTGCTAAAGTTGGTCTGGCAGTAAAGCAAATTGATGGTATCGACGCGTAATATGTCCACAATCCCCGCACCATCTGTGAATGTTGGTACCTACAATTTTGAGGTAGTAAAGGACTTCGTCTACCTCGGCACCGCTATAAACACAACAAATAACATCAGTTGTGAAATACGAAGAAGAATAGTGTTGGCTAAGAGATGCTACTTTGGGCTGAGTAAGCAGTTTAGGAATAAAGCCACCTCTCGTCAAACAAAAGTAACACTTTACAAAACACTGATACTACCCGTGTATGGTTCCGAAGCATGGGTACTTGCTCAAGCAGATAAGGCAGTGCTTGGTGTGTTCGAGAGAAAAATTCTTCGAAAGATCTACGGGCCAATCTGTGTTGACGGCGAATATCGGCGTCGCACAATGGTTCAGGAATCGATTTTCCTGGCCAAAAATCAAAATTTTGTTTTGTCAAAGATATTTAATTTCTATATGGGCTTCGATAGTAAACATATTGAAACTAAGGAAACCAAAAAATTAGGCCCAAATATTGGAAGGTGTGGGCGTGGCGTGCCCCTAAAGACGAGCATTTTCCCCATTTTTGGGAAATACGTCATTTTTGCAAATTTCTGGAGAAAGACGTAGCTATTTCTCTGAAACTATAACAGTTATTGTGTTCATTGTTTTTTTTTTGTAAGGTAGGTAGGATTGTGGCCTTTAAAAATCGTTTTGGTAAATTACCGTAGCGTTTACACACATGATCTATTTTATTTTTCCTCGGGTACTAAATTTTATGAAATTCCAAATTTAGTGGACTAGAACTTTTGTGGAACAACATAGAACAAAGTTCTGTTTTCACAGAAAGATGCCCGAAAGTCTCCTCTTCCAGCCCATATATACTTTTGTACCCGTCCCGTTCCGTCCGTTTAACACTTTTTTCAATTTATTAAAATTAAATGTGTAAAAATATGTGTTTTTCTATACTGTTTCCATATGAATTACAGTTTTTTGACACAAATTACAACTTTTTTGAGTATATGAGTTTTTATACGAGTTATATAAGTTTTATTAAAACCCAAGAAGAAGTTTTTTAACTTTTGAAAAAATTTAAATTTTTTTTGTAAAAATTTTTTTTACCAATTTTTGAAAAAAAAAATTTTTCGACATTTTTTCGAATTTTTTTTAGTTTTTTTTTTTGGTAATTATTTTGTTTATTTCTTGGTGTTTGACCATCTTTAATACATAGGAAGATATAAAAACCACAAAAACACTCATATTTTGATGAAAAATAGTTAAAAAACTCAAAAGTTTAACTTTGACCTTGAATTTCTCTGCAACTACCAGACCGAACTTGACCCCTTATAATTCGTCTGAAAGCCGATTGTGTTATCTGTCTAACAAAAACAGAATATATATAACACAGAACAGAATATATCTTTATCCGTTCAAAAGTTACAGAATTTTGACCAGGAAAAAACGATTCTGAACCACTGTGCGTCGTATGAACAACGAGCTATATCAACTATACAATGACATCAATGTAGTTGAACGAATCGAGATACAACCATTGCGATGGCTAGGCCATGTTATAAGAATGAGTGATGATGAACCCGCTAAAAAGGCGTATAAATACGGGCCGCATGGAGGTTCTCGCAGATCTGGAAGGCCAAAGCTTCGTTGGATCGAACAAGTCAAACGAGATATCAGAAAGCTACATATCCCAGATTGGGAAAATACGGCAGCAAACAGAGAGGATTGGAGATTTTTTCTTAGTTCGGCTTATGGAACAAATGTTCTGTAAAAGGCCAGCTAAGTAAGTAAGTATTGTTATATGGAAGCCATACCAAAATATAGACCTATGTTGGCCATTTTCTGTGGAGAAGTTTCGTGACTGCAGGGAACATCAAATATCAAGTTACGGGGAGTTCAGTCATAAAGTATAGGCAAAACCGTGAAAATGACGAAAATCAGGAAGTACCGTTATATGGGGGCTATACCCAAACATCGACCTATGTTCACAGCTTCCGGTGAAGTAATATTGTGACTCCTAAGAAACTTAAATTTCAAATTACATCTAGTTCGGTGAAAAAATTTAACTAAAATTCTCAAAATACCGTTATATAGGGGCTATACTAAAACGTGGACCTACATATACTCATAATTTTTGGAATATAAGTAAATGTCAAATCAAGGATAATTAGGTTTGAAAATGTGATCAAAAGCGTCAAAATACCTAAAATCGGGTGGTACCGTTATATACCAAAACGTTGACTGATATAGCCCATCATTTTACCCTGATCACGAATATACATATATACTTTATAGGGTCGTAAATAATTATTCTAATGTGCGTTGCAGTCAGATCTGAAATAAAAAAAATCTGTCACCAAAATGTCAGCATTTTACTCCCTTTTATGCTCTCATATTTATTACATCTGCCCCATTTGTTGTTTACATTCATCAGTCTATGTAAATATGAGTGTTTGGTGAGTTTTTAGCTTTGATTAGATACAATCTTAATTAAAAGGTGATTCGATAAAAATCGTATCATTACACATATCATTTATTTTATAACTTTATTTCATATATCATATCAATTAATAGTGGTTTTTACCTTCAGAATTTATGCTAACGAGTTTTTAGACCCCAAGTATGTTTGAACGAAATCTGTTTCAGACAATTTGGAGTCGATTTAGCAATGTCCGTCGGTCTGTCTAGGATTCTGGAGTGCAATATAACTCTGGAATAAATGAATCGATTTGACGTTCGTAAAAAATTAGATTTAGTTCAAAGATAAGCCATATCGGTCCACTCCTTTAGTTACCTCATCCACAAACGTTCAAAACTTTTCACTAAAATTGTGCGCACGATAACGATTTGGTCCATATTTTGTACATCGTGAAATTTCTGCAAGACATGGATCAGATTCCAATATGGATTCGATCGATCCACTCCTTCGGGTACCTCCCAAACTAAATTTCGGGAAAGTTCAGTTTAGGACATGCTCTCGAATCGCTTTGATTTTTGTTATATATTTTGGTACGAGTTTTTTTCAGGAGCAAGTCCTTACTTCCTAAGAAAAATGCTCGAAAGTTGTAAAAACCCCTATGGCACCATATGTATTGGCTGGAGAGCACGAAAACTCTCGGACTGACAGCCGATTCCGACCAAACTTTGGCCTTCGTAATATTTTAAGTTCACAGATGAGCCATGTTGGTCCAAACCATTGGGTACCTACCTCTCAAAAAAAATTTAAAACTATTCACTAAAATGGTGGGAGTTTGGTCCATACTTTGCACATCGTGACATTTTTACCAGACATAGATCAGGTTCCATTTATAGTCTATCGGTATACTCCTTCTGGTACCTCCAACATAAAATTTCGAAGAAGTTCAATTTAGGACCTGCTCTCGAATCGCTTTGATTTTTGATGTAACGCTGCCCCCATTACGACGGTACACGTTTTTTAGGAGGCAAGTCCATACTTCCTGAGAAAATAGCCCGAAAGGACGGATCTGCCGATTCGGCCCAAAATTTGGTCCGAACTTTGTTTAAGTTCGAAGATGATCCATATCGATCCACTCCTTTAGGTACCTCCCCCACAAAAGTTCAAAACTTTTCAAAAAATGGTGCGCACGATAACTCTCGAAGGTAGCAATCAATATGAACGAATATGGTCTATATATGTCAATTATTTGGACACCTCCCACGCAAAATTTCGGGAAAATGCAGTTTAAGGCCTGCTATCGAACCGCTTTGAGAGAGATAATAGAGAAAATTCTTACTAAATAACAAGTTTTTATAGTACTTATTGGTAGTCATAACTACTTACAAAACCCCATACTAACCCATTATTTTAACAAGGGCATGTCGCACTGAACAACTTTATGACCACTGGAAGTAGAAAAATAAGGTAAAGGACATATCGATGCCTTTCTTCATCAACCTCGTATCTTAAAAAAAAAATTTGAGGAAAGATAAAAAACAAACATTTTTGGAAACATCGGGGTTTTTGAAAATGTTTAAACGCAATTCTTAGGGAACTAGATGTAACCAAATTTTTAATAATTGCGTTTAAACTTTTTCAAAAACTCCGTATTATTCCTTCCAAATATAGATTGGGTTTTTGAATATGGACTATATTGGTCCACTCCTTCGGGTACCTCCCACACAAAATTCGGATAAAGTGAAGTTAAACAGCTCCTCTCGCATCGTTTTGAAATTTGTTTCAATAAGTTGTCCGTGCGACTCCCTTTACGACGGTACAGTTTTTTCTCGCGCAAGTCCATATTTCCTGAGATATTGGGCAAAATGTTCCAAGAAACCCTGACGGCACCACCCAAAATTGCAAATCCGCACGATAATTCTCGCAGGGAGTTTCTAATTGGTGCAGATTTTGCACAACATATTATTTCATCCAGTCATGTATCAGGTTGAAATATGGGCTATGGTCCACTCCTTCAGGTACCTCCCACAAAAAATTTGGATAAAGTGAAGTTTAAGAGCTTCTCTCGGATCGTCTTGAAATTTTTTCAGCAGGTTGTCCATGCTGTTCCCTTTACGACGTTAAAATTTTTTTTTTCTTGCGTAAGTCCATACTTCCTGAGATATTGGGCAAAATGTTCCAAAAAACCCTGACGGCACCACACAAAATTGCAAATCCGCACGATAATTCTTGCAGGGAATATGGGCTATGGTCCACACAAAATTCGAAAAAAAAATTAAGTTTAAGAGCTCCTCTCGCATCGTTTAGATTCTTTTTTCAGTAGATTGTTCTAGCGGCCTCATTTAAAACGGTACAATCTTTTTCCGGAATAAGTCAATACTTCCTGAGATAATGGTCCAAGCTCCAAAACCCTGCCGGTACATACTCAAATAGCTATCGTGCAAGATAACTCTAAAACCTTTTCAAAAATTTCCTCCAGACTTAGTTTGGAAGTGTGTTTAAAATAGGGGCAAGTATCGCATATTATTTTGCAACCGGTTTATTGCTTGCAATCTGAACTCATTCTGAATAGAACGGTTTTATTTTCATTCCCCATAATCTTCTAGAATTGGCACAGTATAATCATCGTTCTTGGAGTACATGAGACTAACAGCCTGGAAAAGCACTCTTTTAATATCGCGAAGCCTGACGCGCTAGTTTTGAACTGATAACTCCAACGTCTTTTCTGGTTATGTCTTCCGCCTATGTACAAATAGTTTTCATGAAACGTAGGACATATTGTTATGGACAGCATCTACAGAAAATTGCTAAGCTACATAGTTTTGACAAATTTTCGGAATCGCATTATTACTTTTGTGTTTGAAGTTCATAAAGCATTTCATTACCTACTATATACACAAACCTGTGTAAATTTACATTAATTTCAAACAAAAATCTACCTAATTATAAAATGCAAGCCCAAAACTGCAACTTCCACCTGTAAAACCCTGTTTCTTTGCCAGACAGTAACATTAAAATTTCATTGCGAAATTTCACACTCACACGCCTCTTCTCTCTCGCTGTGTTTTCCATTTGATTAAACATGAAAAGAATATGTAAATTTTCTGTTGTACCCTAATCATAATATAGTTAATGGTATTAATTAGTCGTGAGTGTATGTATGTATCAGTGTACAACCGAGCACTTTTTCCACTACACCAAAAAAGGGGTTAATTATAAATGATCTTCCCTTCCTCCCTGCCTGCTGACCGAGTAACATGGCATTTATTTCCGAGGAAGTTTTGTTTGAGAATTGCCTTTGAGGAAAAGCGCGTAAATGCCACTAAGACAACATGCAGGCTCACAGTATCAACAGGCATCAGTAGCTAGAACATGTTGCAGAATTGCATAAAGCGATTACATTTTTATTGGTTATGATAGGGGGCGTTGCGACAGTGGTTTAGTTGAGTAGAAAAAAATTAGCAATATTTTTAAATTTGTGAAGGCAGTAAGAAAGCACATTCATATAGAGGAAAAAATCAGCATGGAACATCTGAAATTATTTTTAGGAGATACTGTCCTTGAAGTATCAAAATGTTATCTGCAGAAGACCTTAAGACCAAAAGAACTCATTGTTCATGATTTTTTTCAAAGCAACTACCAATAACTTAAGGTATTTATTTTATCTGGAAGATCACATCTTTAACTATTTTTGAAATTTTTGTTGTTGAAAAATATTGCATTGTTTTGTGATAAAGGGCTACCTGAGAAACCTTTTTTTGTAAAAGCCTTTTGCGGTGCCAACAATAGCTCGAAAACATATCTTCGTAAATTTTGTGGGCGTTTTAAAATTTAATAATCTTGTTTTTAAGCGAAAAAAAAATTTATAAAAACTGTTAAATAAAACTTTTGATTTTAACTAAAAAATATACCATTTTTTGTCCAAAGATCGGCTAAAAAATCTTTTACCCTTCACCATAATATGGAGGATATAATTAAATTTGTCATTCCGTTCGTAACACATCGAAATATTCGCCGGAGACCCTATAAATTATATATATTCTTGATCAGCATATATGCTATCATGGGGCGCCTTCGCCACGTTTTTGTTCAAAATGTTCTCATATGGACACCGTAAATTATATTTTTGGTAAAATATTATTTTTGGTAAAAATATAAGAATATCTTGACTTTTGATATATAAATGGTTATAATTTTATTTTTAAAATATTATTTTTGAGAATTTAAAAATGTATAAAAAGTGCCCAGCTTCGTCATCGATATGGCGCATTCTCCAACGGACTCTAAAACTGTAATTTACCATACTTCCTCCCTACATATCAACATTATGCGAAAAAGGAACACGTTTTCTACTGAATAATCAAAAATAATTCTAAAATTTAGCATACATACCATAATTATTTTTCCCAATTCCCTGAAAACACAAAACCGCGTGCGTCGGCTATCATACCTACAAGGTGGCGTAAAAGTAAACATTCGAAATTTTTTGGTTGAAATTAAAAAAAATAATGAAAAACTTTGATTCTTCTTGTGGATTATTTTTATACACTCAGCCTTTAGGCTAAAGAGGGTATTTACACTTTGATACGGCCAAAAATGTGCTTCATCGAAATAATGGTTTTAGACCCCAAGTATGTTTGTACGATATCCGTTTCAGACAATTTTGAGTCGATCTAGCAATGTCCGTCCGTCTGTCTGTCTGGCTGGCTGGTGCGCACGACAACTCTCGAACGGATCAATCGATTTGGTTCAAATTTTGGGTATCGAAATATTTTGTCCAGATTTGATTTTAGTTCGAAGATGGGCCATATCGGTCCACTTCTTCAGGTACCTCCCCCAAAAAAGTTCAAAAATGTTCGGAAAATTTTTCCGCATGATAACTCTTGAAGGGGGTAACCGAATAAGTCCATACTTTGCACATCGTGACATTTCTACCAGACATAGATGAGGTTCCAATATGGACCCTATTGGCTCACTCTTTCGGGTACCTCCCACAAAAAATTTTGCTTAAGTGCAGTTTAAGGCCTGCTCTCGAATCGCTTTGATTTTTGTTGCAGCCACTTGTATTCACTACCCCCATTACGACGATATAATTTTTTTCAGGAGCAAGTCCATATATCCTCAGAAATCAGCACGAAAACTGCAAACAACCCATATAATACCATGTGTCGTAGTTGGAGTGCACGATAACTCTCGAACGGATCAATATATTTGGTTAAAATTTTGGGTCTTTCAATATTTTGTCCAAACTTAGTTTAAATTCGAAGATAGACCATATCGGTCCACTCCTTCCGGTACCTCCCCCACAAAGGTTCAACATTTTTCGCCAAGATTGTGGGCATGATAACTCTAGGAGGGAATAACCGAATTGAGCCAAACTTTGCTATTGGTAATATTACTTTCAGGTATAGATCGAGTTCTAATATGGACTATATCGGTCCACTCATTTGAGTACCTCCCACACAAAATTTGGAAAAAGTATAGTTTAACAACTCCTCTCTGAACTTATTAATTTGTGACGCAGCAGGTTGCACTTGCGGCCCCTGTTACGACGTTGTATTTTTTTTTTCGTGGGAGAGTCCATACTTCCTGAGATAATGACCCAGAAAGGTCCAGAAAATCCTACCGGCACCACCTAAACTGGCTAATGTGTAAAATAACCCTTTAAGAGAGAAATCGATTTAGCTCAAACTTTGTAAATTGAAAAGTAAAATTGTAATATATTTAAATTCAGAATCTGTAAGGAAAATATCCATAGACTAATAAAAAAATATTTCCTACAGATTTGTATTAGGTTAGAATATGTACTGCATCGGATCACTCCTATGGGTACACCCTACCCAAAGTTTGGAAAAAATGCACTCGTCTTGGATCATTCTGAATTTTGTTGCAACATGTAGTTTTTTGCGGCCCTTTCCATCCTGGAAAATTTTCCCAATAGCTAAAAAACCTACAGAAGTATTGTGTTAACTTTTTTTCTTCGGGTACGTGGATGAGGGTATATCTCTGTCGGCTCAGCTGACTGATACTTTCTTACTTGTTATTTGGTCTTTTAATTTTTTTACATCAAGTCGAAAATATGATGTCAGATAAATGGCCGCCGCCACAGTTTATTGTCATTTGAGCCCTTTTTATGGCATTTTGTTGACATAAACCCGCGACTTCAAAAAGCCCCACAAAAAGACGTCTGGAGCGATCAAATCAGGCGATCTTGCCCGGAAAAAGCATCCTTCAGCATATCGGTTGTGGCACGTGCAGTGTGTGCCGTTGCACCGTCCTGTTGGAACCACATGTTCTCCAATCCTAATTCATCAAGTTTCGGCTAAAAGAACTCGTTGATCACAGTAACCATTTGGCCCGCGACGTCTTCGAAGAAAAAAGGTCCGATGACTCCTCCAGCAGAACGGATACTCCGGAGTCTGCCACGCCTGGCAGCATCTCGTGTTGTGCCAGTCTCTTCGAGGCGAGCGGCTAAACGTCGCAATGTTTCACCAGTAGGCGTTGGACGGCCAGGAAATCTGCGAAGAAATTCACGTTGTGCCAAAGCACCGACCGATTATTGGTCAAATAAATAGTCACCAATATTCCGCATTCTGGAGCAGTGTAGCGTAATATTGTTTATTAACGTGTATTTCGAACGAATTTACTACACAAATGTCAAAACAGAACTGACATTAGGGGCCAATCGCAAAATGTATAGCATTTTCTAATAGGAGGATTACTTTTGCGCCACCTTGTATGAAACAACTGCCTACTTTTGGGAGATGATAAATCTTCATTAAACTCAAAATTTGCCTTTAATGGTTTTTTTCTAGCACTTGGGGCGTAGCCGCCCCAGTGGCGATGGAACCCCATGTTACCATAATTCTAAATCGATTTAACTATGTCCGTCTGTCCTTCCATCTGCCTGTTGAAATTGCAATTTTTAAGTTAGAGCTTTATAATTTGGTATAGAAATTTCTATTACTCCTAGGATGTTTGGTATTGCAAATGGGCTATATCGGTCCTCGTTTTCATACAGCTCCGATAGAACGGTACTTTCCGATTTTCGGTATTTTGGATGTTTTAGCCCATTATCACACCGAAATGGATTATTTAGTCTTCTTTGGGGGTATTAAACTTTCCAGCTGAAATTTGTCGCCCACATAGCACGGCATCTCCCGATTTCGGTATTTTGACGGTCTCAGCCTCAATATTCCACTGGGTGCCACCGTGGTGCAATGGTATGCACGCCCGCCTTGCACGCACAAGGTCGGGGGTTCGATTCCCAGGCCAGGCAACATCAAACATTTTTTCAACGGTGGCAAAATACCCCTCAGTAATGTTGGCGACATTTTCTGAGTAATTCAGCCTTGAAAAACTTCTCCATAAGTGGTGTCTTAAGACACGCCGTTCGGACTCGGCGATAAACAGTAGGTCCCATATCATTGAGCTAAATATGAATCGGTGTGCACTCATTGATATGAGAGAAGTCTCCCTTGTCCCGTATGGGATGTTGTGGAACAATGTTTATTTTTTTATTCCACTGAAATTGCTGAAATTTAAAATTTACCTTTCCTTGGAGGTATAAAACTATCCACCTGAAATTTGACGGTATTGGTAGGTCATCGCTTTTACATGGCCCCCATAGCACAGTACCTCCCAATTTTCGGTATTTTGAAGGTTTTAGCCTCATTATCACAACGAAATGTCTGAAATTTGGTATGTGGTCTTCGTTGGTGGTATTACACTTTCCACCTGAAATTTATCGGTATAGGTCCATCATGCCTTCATATAACACCCATAGAACTGTACGTCCCGATTTTCCCAATATCCCACCGAAATTGCTGAAATTTGAAATTCGTATTGGGGTATAAGAATTTCCACCTGAAATTTATCGGTATAGGTCCACGTTTTTATATGGCCCCCATAGCACAGTACCTCCCAAGTTTCGGTATTTTAAAGGTTTACCCTCAATATTCCATCGAAATGGCTGAACTTTAGTATTTTGAAAGTTGTGGCCTCAATATTTCACCGAAATGGATAAAATTTTGCATATAGTCTTCGTTAGGCGTGTAAAATCTTCCACCTGAACTTTGTTATAGGTCCACGTCTTCATATCGCCCCCATAGAACGGCACCTCCCGACTTTCGGTATTTTGAAGGTTGTGGCCTCAATATCACACTGAGATAGCTGAAATTTGAATTTTGGTATTCAGTCTTCGTTGGTGGTATTACACTTTCCCGATTTTCGGTATTTTGAAGGTTGTGACTTCATAATCCCACCGAAATTGCTGAAATTTGGAATTAAGTCTTCGTTGGGGGCATACAAATTACAACCTGATATTTGTCGGTATAGGTTCTCATATAGCCCCCATAAAACGGTACCACCCGATTATCGGTATTTTTAAGGTTGTGGCCTAAATATCCCTCCGAAATGAAATTTGGTATTAAGACTTCCTTTCCACCTGAAATTTGTCGGTATAGGTCCACGCTTTCAGATGGCCCCAATAGCAGGGTACCTCCCGATTTTCGGTATTTTGGGGGATTTAACCACATTATCACAACGAAATGGCTGAATTTTGGTATTCAGTCTTCGTTGGTGGTATTACATTTTCCCGATTTTCGGTATTTTGAAGTTTGTGACCTCATAATCCCACCGAAATTACTGAAATTTGGAATTAAGTCTTCTTTGGGGGTATACATATTTACACCTGACATTTGTCGGCATAGGTTCACGCCTTCATATAGCTCCCACAAAACGGTACCTCCCAATTTTCGGTATTTTGCAGGTTGTGGCCTTAATATCCCACTGAGATGGCTGAAATTTGGTATTTAGTCTTTGTTTGGGGTATACAACTTTCTAGCTGAAATTTGTCGGTACAGGTCCACACTTTCATATGGACCCATAGCAGGGTACCTCCCGATTTCCGGTATTTTGAGGGACTTAACCACATTATCACAACGAAATGGCTGAATTTTGGTATGTACTGTTCGTTGGTGGTATTACACTTTCCACCTGAAATTTGTCGGTATTGGTCCATGCCTTCATATAGCCCCCATAAGACGGTACCTCTCCATTTTCGGTATTTTGAAGTTTGTGGCCTTAATATCCAACCGAAAAGGCTGAAATTTGGTATTTAGTCTTCGTTGAGGGCATAAAACCTTTCTCTTGAAATTTGTCGGTATAGACCCACGTCTTCATATAGCCCCCATAAAACGGCACCTCCCTATTTTCGGTATTTTTAAGGTTGTGGCCTCAATATCCCATCGAAATGGCTGGAATTTGGTATTTAGTTTTCCACCTGAAATTTTTCGGTATAGGACCACACCTTCATATAGTCCCCATAAAACGGTACCTCCCGATTTTCGGTATTTTGAAGGTTCGGGCCTAAATATCCCATCGAAATAGCAGAGAATTGGTTTTTAGTATTCCTTATGGGTATAAAACTTTCCACCTCCAATTTGTCGGTTTGCACGGTTTCATATAGTCCCCATAGAACGGTACCTCCCGATTTTCGGTATTTTGAAGGTTGTGCCTCAATATCCCACCGAAATGGCTATAATTTATTTTTCCATGGGGGTTTAAAGACTTATCGGTAAAGATTCATGTTTTTAAATCGTCCTTATAAAAGGCATTATTCTACAGAAATGAATTAAATTTGGTTTATAGTCTTCGTTGGGGATATGAAGCATTCCTGTGAGGAATTATCGGTATCGGTGTACGTTTAATGTAACCGCATAGAATGTACCTTCCGGTTTTTTTTGGCAATTTTGGAGGTCTTGGCCACACTATTTAACCGAAATGGTTGATGTGGTATTAAGTAATCGTTGAGGGTGCATATTTTTCCCGCTGAGAATGGTCGGTCGATTTAATAAGTTCACCAATACACATATATTAAGATCAGACCATTCGTTTTCGAGCTATCGTTGGCACCGCGTTTTATGTTGCGGCTCTACACACAAAACACAACGGGTTCTTCACTTTGAACGGTGATATCTCAGACAAAATTTTGCTCCGATCGACTTAAATTGAAGCCAATATTATTTTCGATTTTGTGAAAGTGATAAGTAGGGGTAACCCCTTAAGAATTCTTAATAAGTTCACCAATATACATATATTAAGATCAGTCCATTCGGTTTCGAGCTATCGTTGGCACCCCGTTTTAAGTTGCGGCTCTACACACAAAACACAACTGGTTCTTCACTTTGAACGGTGATATCTCAGGCAAAATTTTGCTCCGATCGACTTTAATTGAAGCCAATATTATTTTCGATTGTTTGAAAGTGATACGTAGGGGTAACCCCTTAAGTCTCAAGAGACCATAGAAGGTTGTCTACAGAAAACATGAAGAGGTCTTCTGCTGTCCCTAGAAGTCTTCTACATATTTTCTACAAAAGATCTTAATAGCTTTTATGTTGTCTGTAAAAGACCTTAGGAGGTCTCCTCTGGTCAAGTTTTTCTGTTGTCTATAGAAGGCCTCAAGCGGTGTGTTGTTATCTTTTGAAGACTTGAAGAGGTCGTCTGGGTCTCCTATTGTATATATAAGATCTCAAGATGTTTTATGTTGTCTGTAAAAGAACTCAAGAGGTCTAGTCTACAGTTCTCTATATAATATGGAAACTGCAATGAGCGAATAAAGATGTAAAACCACGGTGTGGCGGCTTATTTTTCGCATGTGAACACATCAAGCCTTCAATGTGACATGTGAGTGATTCTCCCCCATTTGGGTTGATTTTAGTTTATTGTTGTTGTTGCTGTTGTTTTTTTTTTATTCGCAGAATTTGCATGTTTTAGCGTTTTATGCAATTGTCTTCATTCATTAAAATAGAGAGCGTTAATAAAACGCCACAGTCTGTTTGTTACACACAGAGAGACACACACAAACCATCAGACATACGCTGAGATATAAAGCTAGCCACGAAAAAAAGATACAATATAATTTACAACAAATGTAAATTTCCGTATGACACGCGATGATTTCGTAGTTACGCCGCTGTGCTCGTTTTGGTTGCAGTCAAAGAAAACATTTTAAGACAGTAAGAATGAAGCCAAATGCACACAAAAAAGAGTCATCAACATTTGCGTATTTACGAACTTGCAATTATAAATGTCTTTGATGCAACTGAAAGATATGGGTTATTCCATGTATGTGAAGAATTCCCACACTGTGTTTGTACATCATCAATTCAAAATATCAGTTCAATGCCAATTTCTTGTTCGCTAACGAACGAATTTTCACACGTCTATTTGAATATTATTGGTTTGTTGGCTCAGTCATCTGAATAATGAAATTTTAATTTGTCATAAATTATTATTTCTTTCTTTCGGTTTTAATTACACAAAAGCCTTTGCCGCCTTCTTTTTATTTGTACCACTCAATTTATTTTGTACGTTATTTTGCACAAAACACATACATACATATGTTGAGGTTTTCTTATGTGAGAATTGAGAATGATGTATGATTTTGATTACTTGTGTTTGGGCATTTGGAAATAAAAGACACAAGTATTTTCAATCGTATATGCAAAATATTAAAATTTTATTTCGGAGGCACAATAAAAATTAATATATATTTATAAAAATCCACCGTACGAAAAGCACACCGACTTCCGTTCTAACTTTTTCTTGACCTTAGGCCCAAATACGGAGCCTTTCCAAATGCGCGTACTCAATTAACGGCCTAATTTTCTGTCTGTATATAACTAGTCTAATGTTAACAAACAGCATGCCAATTGTACTGATGGCACCCTGGTAGGTTCTTTCTTAGCAGAGAGAATTTTAATCGTTACCACTACTTATTTCAAAAAATCGAAAAAAAATATTGACCTATTTTGAAATATAAGTAGTATGCCGCAAAAAATTTCAAATGTATGGGAGGAAAATTGGCTGAGATATGACAGTTCAAAGTGAAGAACCCGTTGCGTTGTGTTTAGAGGTGCAACTTACAACGCGTTTTTCTCGAAATGGCATTTTTGAATACATATCAATCGTGTCTTTAAGCGAGACAGATGTTTTTTTTTTTTTTTTAATTTTTTTGTCCGATTTTTGTACAAAGAAAGCGGCAATATTTTTCGTTTAAATCGATACGTTAACAGTCCACTTGTTTAACTATTTTTTTTCTGTTACACTTAAAGACAAGATTATTAGGTTCTAAAAACGCCCAAAAATTTACGAAGATCGGCCCATTCGTTTTCGAGCTGTCATTGGCACCGCAAACGCTTTTACAAAAAACGGTTTTGTAGGTATCCATTTACCACAATACTATGCAATATTTTTCACCAACAAAAATGCAAAATGTAGTGGTAAGAAAGAACTACCTAAATCTGAAAACACATCCAACGTTTGGGTAAAGTTTTGGGTCGTTTTGGCCATTGCTTACACTGTTGGGCATGATGCCAAAAAATTCAAATTCATTTGAAATATTTGCCGGCAAACAGATCAACGCTGGACTTTGGTGTCGCCGTCGTCCTGTTGTTGTTTTTTTTTCTCAACGCCCAACAAAAAACTTTACTCAAACGTTGGATTTGTTTTCAGCCTAACAAGTAAGAAAGTATCAGTCAGCTGGGCTGACGTAGATGTACCACTATGCCACTAACAAAAAAAAAACAAAAACAATTAAGCCAAACCTAACACAATAATTATGCCGTCTATAAAAAATATTGATTTTGTTTCACGAGTTTGCTTAAAAATCTGTACGTACCGTAATGCGAGGCTATACCAAATCATTGACATATACGAAACATTTTTAGTAAACAAACTTCTTCATCAAGGACTCGAAATATTAAATTACGTTAAACTAAGTTTAGAAGACGTAGGGGATGAATGATACCAAGCAACGGTCTTGACTGGCTTTAACATGGCAAAGCCCAGGATTTATCTTGGTCCCTCTTTCATCTCAAGTGGACACTGACCTCCCCGTGGTGTCACCTGGGGAACTGCCTTTAACACCCGTTAAAGGTAGTGAGCTAATATGTGCCGCGCATTCACCCATAAGAACGTTAAAAACTTGGGTTTGGGCGACGAAAGAAAAGAAAAACAAACCCCTCTAAAGTTGACGAACCCCGCAAACGTTTTAAGGACCATGATCTGCGAATCTGCACCTGGAATGTTCGCACTCTTTATAGAGAAGGTGCAGTCTTCGAATTGGCAGACGTACTTGAAAAGTACAAGGCCGATATTACTGCCATACAGGAAATACGATGGATTGGGAAAGGCGTCACAACAACACCTAAAGGTGACGAACTGTATTATAGCTGCCATGACGTAAAGCATGAGTTTGGTTGCGGATTCGTAGTTAGTCGGAGACTAAAACATCTGGTATCCAGCTTCACCCCAGTGAATGAAAGACTTGCTGCAATTCGAATAAAAGCTAAATTCTTCAACATCAGCTTTATTTGCGCTCATGCTCCCACTGAAGAAAAGTACTAACAGACCAAAGATATATTTTACGAGCGCTTAGAAGAAACATATGACCGTTGCCCTGCCCATGACATTAAAATCATTCTAGGCGATTTTAATGCCAAAATTGGAAAGGAGAATATCTTTGGCCCAACAGTCGGGAAATTCAGTCTCCGCAGTGAAACATCTGACAATGGTATGAGGCTGATAGACTTTGCAGCTGCAAAAAACATGGTAGTTAGCAGTACCAGATTTAATCATCTCGATATTCATAAGGGCACCTGGCTGTCTCCAGATCAGAAAACGAGAAATCAAATTGATCAGCGTGTTGGATGTACGACCGTTCCGAGGCGCAAACATTGATTCGGACCACTACCTTGTTGCAGCAAAGGTACGTACCCGTCTAAACGTTGCAAATAAAGCACGAACAGACACAACGCGGAAGTTGGACATCCATAGGCTGCAAACACAACAGATAGCCACAGCATATTCCACTCAACTAGCCCAATTGCTTAACGCGAGCACTCCTTGTCCCGATAACATAACAACACAATGGCAACATATTGCCCACTCCATGCATACAGCCGCAAAATCCATACTTGGATTCCAGAAACCTCCATAAAGGAATTCATGGTATGACCAGGAGTGTCGTGCTGCTACCAAAGAGAAAAATGCGACATATAGAGCTACTTTACAATCAGTAGCAACGTGTAGCGCACGAGAGAGATATCGGGAGAAAAGGAGAGAAGAGAAACGTCTTTTCGGCAAGAAAAAGAGAGAAATGGAAAAGCGGGAGTGTGAAAAAATCGAGATGTACAGGAGCCAGAATGAAGTCCGAAAATTCTACCAAAGAGTGAAACATCAAACAGATGGCTTTGGTACTGGCACATCCTCCTGTAGAGACCAGCAAGGTAATCTGGTAACAGATACAGATAGCGTGCTCAGGATATGGAAGGAACATTTCTCCAATCTGCTGGTATCCAATAATAGCGAAGACGATGATACCACAGATCCAATCCCAGAAGATGGTATAGAATGTATACCGCCCGGCCAAGATGAGGTAAAAACAGCAATCAACCGGCTGAAGAATAATAAAGCAGCAGAAGCCGATGGCTTACCAGCCGAGCTGTTTAAAACCGGAGGCGAAGCGCTGAAAAGGTGTATGCATCAGCTAGTTAGCACCATCTGGCAGGAAGAACGCGTACCCGACGATTGGAACCTGAGCATCCTATTTCCCGTCCACAAGAAAGGAGATAAGACTGTGTGCTCAAACTATAGGGCCATAAGTCTTCTCCCTATTGCCTATAAAATAGCGTCAGGGATATTGTGCGAACGACTAAAGCCAATGGTCAACGAAATAATTGGACCATACCCATGCGGCTTTAGACCTGGCAAGTTGACCAGATATTTACCCTGCGGCAAATCCTAGAGAAGACCCAAGAGATGCAGATCGACACATTTCACCTTTTTGTCGATTATAAAGCAGCATTCGACAGTCCCCTCCGATCAAAGGTATTCGACACAATGTCTGAATTTGGTATCCTCGCAAAGCTCATTCGGCTTTGTAAGATGACTTTAACTGATACTAGGTCCTAAGTTAAAATTGGAAAGAACCACTGCGGAGAATTTTGTAACAAAAGAGGTTTCAGACAAGGAGACAGCCTTTCGTGTGATCTTTTCAACATTTTGCTGGAAAAGGTAATACGAGATGCAAATGTCAAAAGAAATTGCACAATTTACACCAATAGCCACATGTTACTTGCCTATGCTGATGACATAGACATCATGGGATGTTCAGTAAAGGAAGTAACTGATACCTTTAGGAAGGTCGAAGCAGAATCTGCGAAAGTGGGTCTGGCGGTAAACGGCGAAAAGACCAAATTGATGGTGTTGACGCGCAAAGCGTCCATAGAGCTCGGACCAACTGTTGAAGTTGGTTCCTATAATTTTGAGGTAGTAAAAGACTTCGTATACCTCGGCACCTCCGTAAACACAACAAACGACATCAGTTGTGAAATAAAAAGAAGAATTGTATTGGCCAACAGATGCTACTTTGGTTTAAGTAAGCAGTTTAAAAACAAAGCCACATCTCGTCAAACAAAAATAACGCTCTACAAAACACTGATACTACCCGTGCTGATGTATGGCTCCGAAGCCTGGGTACTTGCGCAAGCAGACATGTCAGTGATTGGTGTGTTTGAGAGAAAAATTCTTCGAAAGATCTACGGACCAATCTGCGTTGACGGTGAATATCGACGTCGCATGAACCACGAGCTGTATCTGCTGTACAACGACATCAATATTGTTAAACGTATCGAGATGCAGTGATTGCGTTGGCTAGGCCATACCATAAGAATGAGCGATGATGACCCCGCTAAAAAGGTGTATAAACACGGACCGCTTGGCGGTGCACGCAGCATTGACAGGCCAAGGAATAGATGGCGCAAACAAGTGGATGATGATTATAATACATCTATTTCCTTCTATTTTAAATATTCTAACCACCAGATTAAAATCTGGAAAATAAAAAAAAAATAATTTGAATTAATTTAATTTAAAACATAAATTGTTAATAAGCAATGATAAACGTATGACCGAAAAAATATATTGCAAATGCATTTTAGAGACTCCTTTAATTTATATTTAATTAAATGGAATTTTCCGCAAAAAATAATATTGCATGTTGCAGGCATCAGCATGCATGCTAATGAATACCTCAATGTGCATTTGGATTAACATAAAATGCCATAGCATTGTTATTAAGTAGAGACAGCAAAAAAACGCCCAAAACTAAAGTTCCAAATGCATAAAGAATGGCGGTAATAAAAATGTTACACCAAGAACACTAAAAGCAAGACAAGAACAATGGTAATAATGCAAAAACAACAAAGAGAGGTGCAATAAAAGCTCATGCAAAGTGGTCGTCAACATTAACCTGTAACTACCAAACAAACGAATTGCTAATTGCAATTAATTTTATGTTTAAATTAGTTTTTTTTGGATACTTTACTTTTTTTGCAGGAACACCCTACCACACCTTAAAGAGGTGGAGTATAACAAAGTTGCAAAGATAAGAGGCAAAAAAGGAAATTAAATGAAGAAATTGATTTCATTGACATTGTTTGAAACTTGAAGACTAAGTATTTTTCTTATGTTTAAATAAAAAAATTATAATTTTTGAATGATATTAATTTTCACCAAATTTTAAAAACTAACGATGAACGATTTCCTACAATCGAAAAAATTTAGTCTTGCAATATGGACAGATTTATCAGTATCTATACTACCTCTAGATATCCTTTTCAAATAAAAGAATGACGCAGAGATTTCATTGTAGGGTATCATATTGATATTGTAGACCTAAACAACATTACCTCCTTGCCCGACTTCCTGCCAATCCACATACTGACTGGCACAAAAGACCTTGTTAATTTCATATTAGGTTCTTTGTTCTACAAATGAATCAGATATTATTTAGAATAATAAAAAAATATTTAAACTAAAAAAATAAAACAACAACTATACCTTAGTTTATGCAGCCATCCATCCATCATGCATGAGTGATTAAGACGTTAGTTGTTGTTTTTGTGTCTACCTACCGTCCAGCCACGGTCAAACTTTAAAGCTTAGTAATTATTCAATTAATTGCAAATGCCGACGATTTACATAAATTGTTAATAAGCTGTTGCTAATATTAACTGCCGCAATCACGGACAACAAACAAACAGCCAAGGAAATGAAAAATACTACCAACAACGACAAAGAAAAACCTTCAAATTACATAAAATCAAATGCAATTAGCTGAGGTACTAATTAAGTAGAATATTTGTTTGTACATATTGTGAAATACTTAGGGACTTAACCATAGTTTGGCAAAGCAGCTTGAAGGAAGAACGAAAATAAGAAGACACGGGTTACGGCGGTGTTTTCTATCACTTTCGCGGTTATGGCCCCCAAAAGACAAAAAGCATCTTTTTTTTCCAGGCTCATATCTTCTAAACCACTAAGAATTTTGGTTAACTTTCGAAAGCGGAGCTCTTATTTTAAAGCGCTTCATTTGCAAGGTCAAAATCGTGAAGGTCAATTTTTTTTTAGAATTTTTTTTCTAGGGATTTGGTCTACAGATCTCAAACCGATCAAAATTCATGCAAATGGCGAACTGAGTCGATCTGGCTATGTGTGTCCATCCGTCCGTCCGTCTGTCCATCTAAAACTTGCAATCACGCTACTGGTCGCAATTTTGATCGAATCGTCACCAAATTTTGGGTTGTTGACGGTAGTCCCGGAGGATAAAAAGCCTAGTGATTTTGATGATGGTCGGATAATATTCAGGGGTGGGAATGGGATATTCGCTTTGGAAAAACCGTTGACTTTTTCTTCAAATAAGCTTTTTATTTGAAGAAAAAGTCAACGGTTTTTCCAAAGCGAATATCTCAACTTCTATAAGGGTATATTAGAAGCAAAATATCACATTTCTAACGGTGTAAATTAGGCTGCGCTGAAAAGCGGTAGCATAATTTGGTGGTTGTTTGAAAATCTCTTCGGCTTTCCTTTTTCATATGCCAAAATCTTTGTTCATTCAGGTCAACTCCAAAGAGAAATTAATAAAAACTAATCCACACGGTGACGTAGGGGATGGAAGATACCAAGGAACGGTCCTGACCGGTTTTAACATGGCAAAGCCCAGGATTTATCTTGGTCCCTTTTTCATCTCAAGTGGACACTGACCTCTCCGTGGTGTCACCTGGGGAACTGCCTTTAACACCTGACAAAGGTGAGCTAACATGTGCCGCGCGTTCACCCATAAGAACGTTAAAAACTTGGATTTGGGCGTCGGGTTAATAACCCTCCCCTAGAAAAAACAGCCTACTATGAAAAAACGAAAGAAATGAAAAACAAACTTCTCTAAAATTGACGAACCCAAACTTTTTAAGGACCATGATCTGCGAATCTTCACCTGGAATGTTCGCACTCTTTATAGAGAATGTGCAGTCTACGCATAGGCAGATGTACTTGAAAAGTACAAGGCCGACATTACTGACATACAGGAAATATGATGGTCACCTAAAGGTGACGCACTGTATTATAGCTGCCATGAAGTTGCAGTTTGGTTGCGGATTCGTAGTTAGTCGGAGGCTAAAACATCTGGTATCCAGCTTCACCCCAGTGAATGAAAGACTTGCTGCAATTCGAATAAAAGCTAAATTCTTCAATTTCAGCTTTATTTGCGTTCATGCTCCCACTGAAGAAAATGACGAACAGACCAAACATTGATTCGGACCACTACCTTGTTGCAGCAAAGGTACGTACCCGTCTAAACGTTGCAAATAAAGCACGAACAGACACAACGCAGAAGTTGGACATCGATAGGCTGCAAACACAACAGATAGCCACAGCATATTCCACCCAACTAGCCCAATTGCTTAATGAGAGCACTCCTTGTCAAGATAACATAACAACACAATGGCATAGTTTTGCCCTCTCCATACAAACGGCCGCAAAATCCATACTTGGATTCCAGAGACCTCCACCAAGGAATCCATGGTATGATCAGGAGTGTCGTGCTGCCACCGAAGAGAAAAATGCGGCATATAGAGCTACTTTACAATTAGTAGCAACGCGTAGCGCACGAGAGAGATATCGGGAGAAAAGGAGAGAAGAGAAACGTCTTTTCCGCAAGAAAAAGAGAGAAATGGAAAAGCGGGAGTGTGAAAAAATCGAGATGTACAGGAGCCAGAATGAAGTCCGAAAATTCTACCAAAGAGTCAAGCATCAAACTGATGGCTTTGGTACAGGCACATCCTCCTGTAGAGACCAGCAAGGTAATTTGGTAACTGATACAGATAGTGTACTCAGGATATGGAAAGAACATTTGTCAAATCTGTTGGTATCCAATAGCAGCGAAGACGACGAAGATACCACAGTCCCAATTCCAGAAGATGGTGTTGAATGTATACCGCCCAGCCAAGATGAGGTAAACACAGCAATAAATCGGCTGAAGAATAATAAGGCAGCAGGGGCCGATGGCTTACCAGCCGAGCTGTTTAAAACGGGAGGCAACACGCTGATAAGGTGTATGCATCGGCTAGTTAGCTCCATCTGGCAGGAAGAACGCGTACCCGACGATTGGAACCTGAGCATTCTGTGCCCCGTCCACAAAAAGGGAGATAAGACTGTATGCTCTAACTATAGGGGCATAAGTCTTCTACCTATTGGCTATAAGATAGTGTCAGGGATATTGTGCGAACGACTAAAGGCAATGGTCAACGAACTAATTGAACCATACCAATGTGGCTTTAGACCTGGCAAGTCCACCATTGACCAGATATTTACCCTGCGGCAAATCCTGAAGAAGACCCAAGAGATGCAGATCGACACCTACCACCTTTTTGTCGATTATGAAGCAGCATTCGACAGTCCCCTCCGATCAAAGGTATTCCAAGCCATGTCTAAATTGGTATCCCCGCAAAGCTCATCCGGCTTTGTAGGATGAGCTTTAACTGATACTAGGTCCTCAGTTAAAATTGGAAAGAACCTCTCCGAACAGTTCAGTACCAAAATAGGTTTCAGACAAGGAGACAGCCTTTCGTGTGACCTATTCAACATTTTGCTGGAAAGGGTAATACGAGATGCAAATGTCAAAAGAAATGACACAATTTACACCAATAGCCACATGTTACTTCCTTATGCTGATGACATAGACATCATGGCACGATCAGTAAAAGAAGTAACTGATACCTTTAGGAAGGTCGAAGGAGAATCTGCGAAAGTGGGTCTGGCGGTAAACGGCGAAAAGACCAACTTGATGGTGTCGACGCGCAAAGCATCCATAGAGCTCGGACCAACTGTGGAAGTTGGTACCTATAATTTTGAGGTAGTTAAAGACTTCGTCTACCTCGGCACTGCCATATACACAACAAACAACATCAGTTGTGAAATACGAAGAAGAATTGTATTGGCCAACAGATGCTACTATGGTTTAAGTAAGCAATTTAAAACCAAAGCCACATCTCGTCAAACAAAAATAACACTATACAAAACGCTGATACTACCCGTGCTAATGTATGGCTCCGAAGCATGGGCACTTGCGCAAGCAGATAAGGCAGTGCTTGGTGTGTTTGAGAGGAAAATTCTTCGAAAGATCTACGGGCTGATTTGCGTTGACGGTGAATGTCGACGTCGTATAAACCACGAGCTATATCAGCTATACAAAGACATAAATATAGTTAAACGTATCGAGATGCAACGATTGCGTTGGCTGGGCAATATCATAAGAATGAGCGATGATGAACCCGCTAAAAAGGCGTATAAATTCGAGCCACATGGCGGTGCACGCAGAATTGACAGGCCTAAGCTTCGATGGAGCATACAAGTGCATGAAGAAATGAAAAGGCGCGGTATTCCAGAAAGCGAAGCGAAAAACAGAGAGTATTGGAAATCTTTTCTTAGTTCGGTCTATGAAACAAATGTTCTATAATGGGCCAGCTAAGTAAGTAAGTGCTCTTGAAGCAACTTTAAATGGAAGGTGCTTACACCTGGGAAGTTTTTGCGGATTCTGAAACAACAATGTTCATAGATGAGAAAAATCAAAAAACAAAAAAATCAAGTTGACATTTTTAGGGGTTTTTTAGGTGTTCACGATTTTGCTTGGAAACCGCAAGCCCTATCGGAATGGGACTATAGAAAATGTTGAAGATCTGAAAAGTCTTTACAAGATTGACCTTTATGGTAATTTCATAGGTTTTACCGTTATTGAGATATACAATTTCAAATTGGGACAATGCATTGACTGTGTCGTTACCTTAACTAACTTTAAGTGAAAAAAGCTTACACCTGGGAAGTTTTTGAGGATTTTGAAACAGCAATATTCATAGGTGAGAAAAATTCAAAAGAAGAAAAAATTACTGGAGGGATTTTTAAATAAATCGCGATCAAAATTCACATTTTTAGGGGTTTTTTAGATTTTCGCGATTTTGCTTGGAAACCGCAAATCTTATCGAAATGGGGCTAACGAAAATGTTGTAGCTGTGAAAATTCTCTAGGTGATTGACAATTATGATTTGTTCATAGGTTTTACCATCTTTGAGATATATAAATGTTCAGGTCACATTTTTAGATTTTTTGTTAGGTTTTCACGATTTGCTTGAAAACGGTAAGCCTTGTCGAAATAGGGCTAGAAAGAATCTTTTAGCTGTGAAAATTCTCTACAAGATTGGCTTTCGTAATTTTTTCCTAGGTTGTACTATTTTCGAGATATATAAGTTTAAATTGGGAAATTGCAGTCATGAGATTGTTTTATAAGGACGTGATACAGTCAATGCATTGTCCCAATTTGAACTTCTATATCTTAATAACGGCAAAGCATACGAAATTATCATATACAGTATCGGCCAAAACTAAAGCACCCCCTCAGTAAATTTTTTTGAAATGATAATTTTTTTATGAGAACTAAATTATAAATTTATTTTTTATTTTTCTTTTTATTTATTTATATCTTTATAACTGAAAAATATAAAAATAAGGAGATCAGAATTTAATATACAAAAGTTACAATTCAAAAAACATTTTAGGTCGCAAATATAAGCGGACAAAACTAAAGCACCCCCCCATTTGAGGTACAGCAAAAATTATTGTAATCAATAATTCGTTGCTTATCCTCTATTCTGAATGACACAATCACATCTTTTAGGCATAAAGGATACTAAATTATTAATTATTGCAGGCGAAATAATCGGTTTTCGGAAAATTTAGTTTAATCCTCAAAATACTGAAAATCGGAAGTTACCGTTATATGGGGGCTACACTCAAACGTGAATCCAGGTCCACGATTTTTGGTGGATATGTTTTGTGACCACTAAGAACCCTAAGTACCAAATTACAGCTAATTTTGTAGGAAAATGTGGCTTAAATATCCGAAATACCGAAGATCGGAAGGTACCGCTATAAGGGGGCTATACCAAAACATTAGCCGATATTGTTCATATTCATCCAAAAATGATGCTACAGCATTCTCTGGTCAAATACTAAATCCCTTAGGTTTAAAAATTAGCAAAAGAACGAATTGCAAAAGAACGGTAGACGCCGGCTTATTCAGTCGACGACCAGCAAAAAACCTTCCGCCTCCATGTTTTACAACGTCTTTGCAATATTTAGGATTTAACGGTTGCCCATTTGGTCCAAGCCTTTTACCATCTGAATACTTTAATTTAAACATAGATTAATCGGAAAATAGTTCAAATGGGTCTTGGCGAATGCCAGTTTGGCTCCTTCATTTTTAGTCGATATGAAAGGTTTTTTTTTTTTGCTGGTCGTCGAGTGAATAAGCCGGCGTCTATCGTTCTTCTGCAATTCGCTCTTTTGCTAATTTTTAAACATTAGCGTATTGTATTTGACTAGTGGATGCTGCATCATTTTTGGATGAATATGAACAATATCGGCTAATGTTTTGGTATAGCCCCCTTATAGCGGTACCTTCCGATTTTCGGTATTTCGGATATTTAAGCCACATTTCCCTACTAAATTAGCTGTAATTTGGTACTTAGGGTTCTTAGTGGTCACAAAACATATCCACCAAAAATCGTGGACCTGGGTTCACGTTTGGGTGTAGCCCCCATATAACGGTAACTTCCAATTTTCAGTATTTTGAGGATTTAAGCTAAATTCTCCGAAAACCGATTATTTCGACTGCAATAATTAATAATTTAGTATCCTTTATGCCTAAAAGATGTGATTGTGTCATTCAGAATAGAGGATAAGCAACGAAATATTGATTTCAATAGTTTTTGCTGTACCTCAAATGGGGGGGTGCTTTAGTTTTGTCCGCTTATATTTGCGACCTAAAATGTTTTTTGAATTTCAACTTTTGTTTATTAAATTCTGATCTCCTTATTTTTGTATTTTTCAATTATAAAGATATAAATAAATAAAAAGAAAAATAAAAAATAAATTTATAATTTAGTCTTCATAAAAAAATTATCATTTCAAAAAAATTTACTGAGGGGGTGCTTTAGTTTTGGCCGATACTGTATGTCATTCTTGTAGAGATTTTTCATAGCTTCAACATTTTTTTAGTTCCATTTCAATAGGACTTGCGGTTTCCAAGCAAAATCGTGAAAACCTAAAAATGTCAAATTGAATCGCGATTTATTTAAAATCTATGAACATTGTAGTTTCAGAATCCTCAAAAAACTTCCCAGGTGTAATCACGTTCCATTTCAAGTTGCTTCAAGAGCACCTTGCCTATTCTTATACCCTCAATAGTTTGTAACACATAGAAAAATTATCATACCACCACCATGATTTCTTCCAAAATTAATGTCTCGATGAACTATGTGCCCTTCCACATAATCCTTGTTTGTAATCATGCTGCAGGATGCAGTTTTGATCGGATCGTCACGAGATTTGGTGAGGCGTCGTTCCAGAGACTTGTATAGTCAAATTTGTGTAATATTGTACAGCAAGTCTTTTACAATTCCACTAATTGGTGGCGTAATTCATTCCGATTTTTGATTTTTCTTTACTTAACGCAAATTCGAGACATTTATGCTGACACCGTAGACCGTAGGTTTTGCTGATTATATCGACTTTTCAAAATCTTAATATACAAGTTATTAATTTTTTATAACAACTTTCGTATTCACGAACATAGTCATAAATATAAATTTTTAAAATTAACTTTGCAGCGTAACTTTTGAGCACAACCTAGACACAAATTCACCCTTGTGGTTCAACTAACTCCCTATTTATTTCCTAAATTTCCATATATTTACTCAAAGTCCACACCTTTTGTCGTTATTGTTGTACATTCTAATATTGCACCATGACTCACAATGACAATTGACTTTTTTGTTATTGAATTTGGAAATCAATATTAGTTATTGGTATGCACATGTAACTACATACATACATATATGACGCATATGTGTTCATACATATGCGTGTTGTTAATTATTTAACATTATTTTAACGAACTTTTTTCCCCCAACTGAATATTTTCACATGTCTATATTGAAAATAAGGAAAAAAACTTGCATGCATTCAATCAAAGAATTTGAAAATTGATATACAAATATAAAGTGACTGACTGCAGGTGTTCGCTGGGATCAATTATTTATTTTTTTATTTTGTTTAACTTGTAAACTAGTATTTCACAATTAAGCAAATATGGAAATTCTTAACAACAGCCGTAACGTAAAGCGAATAGGCAAGGCAATGTCGTTATAAAAATATTGTTTGTTTCGAAAAAAAAAACCGACCAATAATGGCTGATCATTTAAACGATATTTTTCTAATTTGTCCAATATTGATTTTTTAAGAATATTTTTTCTTGGACTACCAATAGGCGTGGATTTTTTTAGAATATCTTTTCTTGTTCTACCAAAAAGCATGTATGTTTGAAGAATATTTTTTCTTGGACTTCCAATAGGCGTGGATTTTTTAAGAATATTTTTTCTAGGACTACCAATAGCCGTGGATGTTTGAAGAATATTTGTTCTAAGACTACCAATAGCCAGGGATTTTTTAAAAATATTTTCTAAGACAAAAAGGATTGGGTTTTTTAAGAACAGTTTTTCCTGCCAATAGGCATGATTTTTTTTAAGAATTTTTTTTCTTCGACTACCAATAAGCGTGGATTTTTTAAGAATATTTTTTCTTCGACTACCAATACGCGTGGATTTTTTAAGAATATTTTTTCTTTGACTACTAATAGGCGTGATTTTTTTAAGAACTTTTTCTTCGACTACCAATAAGCGTGGATTTTTTAAGAATATTTTTTCTTCGACTACCAATAAGCGTGGATTTTTTAAGAATATTTTTTCTTCGACTACCAATAAGCGTGGATTTTTTAAGAATATTTTTTCTTCGACTACCAATAAGCGTGGATTTTTTAAGAATATTTTTTCTTCGACTACCAATAAGCGTGGATTTTTTAAGAATATTTTTTCTTCGACTACCAATAAGCGTGGATTTTTTAAGAATATTTTTTCTTCGACTACCAATAAGCGTGGATTTTTAGGTATATTTTTTCTGTGACTACCAATAAGCGTGAATTTTTTAAGAATATTTTTTCTTCGACTACCAATAAGCGTGGATTTTTTAAGAATATTTTTTCTTCGACTACCAATAAGCGTGGATTTTTTAAGAATATTTTTTCTTCGACTACCAATAAGCGTGGATTTTTTAAGAATATTTTTTCTTCGACTACCAATAAGCGTGGATTTTTTAAGAATATTTTTTCTTCGACTACCAATAAGCGTGGATTTTTTAAGAATATTTTTTCTTCGACTACCAATAAGCGTGGATTTTTTAAGAATATTTTTTCTTCGACTACCAATAAGCGTGGATTTTTTAAGAATATTTTTTCTTCGACTACCAATAAGCGTGGATTTTTTAAGAATATTTTTTCTTCGACTACCAATAAGCGTGGATTTTTTAAGAATATTTTTTCTTCGACTACCAATAAGCGTGGATTTTTTAAGAATATTTTTTCTTCAACTACCAATAAGCGTGGATTTTTTAAGAATATTTTTTGGAATACAAATAAGCGTGGATTTTTTAAGAATATTTTTTCCTGGACTACCAATCAGCGTGGATTTTTTAAGAATATTTTTTCTTCGACTACCAATAAGCGTGGATTTTTTAAGAATATTTTTTCTTCGACTACCAATAAGCGTGGATTTTTTAAGAATATTTTTTCTTCGACTACCAATAAGCGTGGATTTTTTAAGAATATTTTTTCTTCGACTACCAATAAGCGTGGATTTTTTAAGAATATTTTTTCTTCGACTACCAATAAGCGTGGATTTTTTAAGAATATTTTTTCTTCGACTACCAATAAGCGTGGATTTTTTAAAAATATTTTTCTTCGACTACCAATAAGCGTGGATTTTTTAAGAATATTTTTTCTTCGACTACCAATAAGCGTGGATTTTTTAAGAATATTTTTTCTTCGACTACCAATAAGCGTGGATTTTTTAAGAATATTTTTTCTTCGTCTACCAATAAGCGTGGATTTTTTAAGAATATTTTTTCTTCGACTACCAATAAGCGTGGATTTTTTAAGAATATTTTTTCTTCGACTACCAATAGGCGTGATTTTGTTTAAGAATTTTTTCTACGAATACCAATAAGCGTGGATTTTTTAAGAATAATTTTCTTCGTCTACCAATAAGCGTGGATGTTTTAAGAATATTTTTTCTTCGTCTACTATCTTCTTCTTTATCCGTTATCCGGATATAAGTGATCGTACAATTTATTTTTTTAATATTTATAGCATTTTTTATTATCTTATTGTATAGTGGATGTCAGCTCTCTGTGTCAGCATTCGGAAGATCAATTTCATTGGTATAACCTGTCTAGTCCATGACTACCAATAAGCGTGGATTTTTTATGAATATATTTTCTTCGTCTACCAATAAGCGTGGATGTTTTAAGAACATTTTTTCTTCGTCTACCAATAAGCGTGGATTTTTTAAGAATATTTTTTCTTCGTCTACCAATAAGCGTGGATTTTTTAAGAATATTTTTTCTTCGTCTACCAATAAGCGTGGATTTTTTAAGATTATTTTTTCTTCGTCTACCAATAAGCGCGGATTTTTTAAGAATATTTTTTCTTCGACTATCAATAAGCGTGGATTTTTTAAGAATATTTTTTCTAGGATACAGATAGGCGTAGAATATTTGAGAATATTTTTTCTAGGACTACAGATAGGCGTAGAATTTTTGAGAATATTTTTTCTAGGACTACAGATAGGCGTAGAATTTTTGAGAATATTTTTTCTAGGGTGACCAATAAGCGTGGAATATTTAGAATTTTTTAATAAAATTTTTCTAGGCTAAGCTAAAAACGTAGCATTTTTGAGAATATTTTTCCTAGAACTACCGATAGGCGTAGAATTTTTGAGAATATTTTTCTAGGGTGACCAATAAACGTGGAGTATTTTGCATTTTTTTAAGCGTAGACTTTTTAAAAATATTTTTTCTAGGGCAATCAACCAGGACTACCAATAGGCATGAAATTTTTAAGAGTTTTTTTAGGACAACCAACAGGCAAGGAATTTTAAAAGTATTTTTCCAAGACTACCAGTATACATAGATTTCTTAAGAATATTTTTTTAGGATGACCAGTAAGCGTGGAATTTTTAAAAAAATATTGTTTAGGACTACCCGGATTTTTTAATAATATTCTATCTAGGACAACCGAGAAGAGCGGATTTTTAGAATATTTTTTCAAGGACTACTAAATGCATTTCTTAAGAATATAATTTCTTTATTTTAAATTATATTACAAAAACATATTATTAAATTTTATTTGTTTTAATTTAAATATAAAAAATATTTTTTTCTAATTTTTTTTTGCAATTTATATTAAATATATTTAGAAAAGTAATTAATAAATTTTAAAAGAACATTATTTTCAATGTGGATTTTTAAAATTATTTTTTTATAGGTTAGGAAAGGTTAGGTTGAAAAGAGGGGCGTAAGTCGCCACATGTCAAATGGACATACACTTAAGCCAGAATAGGCCTGTTGTGCGCTCTAGACTAATTGAAGAAAGGGTCGTATTTGGTATCTTTATTATTTTAGGAATTCTGTGCCCTTAACAAAATCCCTTATCAGTTTAACATCATTTACTGTTATTTGATTAAGTCCCGGTATAGTGTCTGTCCATAAATACTGGAACCTGATATTTGCGAAAGCTGGGCATTGGCAAAGAAAAGTAAGTTTTTTGTTTTATCCTCGTTTGGGTCTCCCCAGAGAATCTTAGAGGTTTTCCCCATCTCCTCTCTATTCCATAGGGATGTGTGGGCCTGTTTTGCCCAATTTTTTAACTCTAGACGTGACGCATTTAGAGGCTTTGCGCTGTCTAAGTTTACTGTTGCTAATTCCTTGCCATTCTTTGCCAGAGAATTTGCTCATTCATTACCTTTAATCCCCGCATGGCCTGGTACCCATATGATACGCACTATTCCTTGCTGGGAATAATTGTTTATCGTATTTATGCAATCCAGTACAGTTTTCGATTTTACTGTCTTGGATGTTATTGCATTGATTGCCATTTTACTGTCCGCAAGGACGTTAACGCTAGTTGGTCTCGAGTTAGCATTATACCAGTTCTGACACTCTGTGCTGATTTCCGCTTGAAGGACCATATTGTGATCCGGCAACCGAAGAGAGATTTCGGTCTCTGGTTCTTCAATAAAAAGTCGCAGTCCCGTCCTCCCCGTCTGTAGGGTCCCGCCGATCCACTAGTCTCTGTGAGGTTTTGATGTTTCACACGAGGCAACTACAATTGTTTCAGGTATACGGTCCGAATTAACTTTATTCATTGACCCCCGTTGTTACCTGTAGAATTTTTTGATGGCATGTTACGTGGTCCTTTTCGATCCACTCGTCTGTCGCCTTCAGCCTTATGGCTGTGACGGCAGCTTCATACCTTATCTGAATTTCTATTCGGTGTATGTATAGAATAGTTTCTAGTGCCCTCCTTGGTGTTGTCCTCATAGCACCACTTACGCCTAAGCAGCACATTCTTTGGACTTTTTGTAAAATTTTTATATTACATTTTTTATCCATCGCTGTCCACCAGACTACTGACGCGTATGTTAGGATGGGTCTAACTACGCTTTTGTATAGCCATTGTGTCATCTTTGAATTGAGACCCCATTTAGAGCCTATGGCCCTTCTACAGATTGACAAAAATCTGTATACTTTGTTGGCTCGCTCTTGGATATGATCCTTCCATTTAAGTTTCCTATCCAGGATTACTCCCAGATATTTCACCTTATTGGAAATCTTAATAGTTTTGTTAAGGAAAACAGGTTCCAATTTTGATGTTTCAAAAGAGTCTGGCTTAATCCCTTTTGTTGTTTTAATATTTAAAACAACAAGTTTATTAGTGGAGAAGGTTTGGCATTGTTCGCCAAGGGGTAAGGCAAGGAAGACTAGTTTCGATCCACGCCACTGGATCTCATCAGTTCCCTTTGTTTCTTGTTTGTGGATATTCTCCAAAACAGGTTCCTCGATGTGACCAAGTTTTGTTTTCCTAGTGAAAAGACATATTTCTGTTTTTTTTTTCGGGTTTAGCCCAGTTATACGCAAGGTTTAGGGCCGATTCGGCCCTTCGGCACGGAGTGTTAGCGTTCAGAGCCAAACTCATAACTTCCAAAGGCTGCGTTAAGCATTTGTCATGGAAGCCATACAGATTGAATGGACAAATATCCATCTCTGTAAAAACAAATTGCATCTGAAAAAAAGTTCGTTGACAGAGAAGCCACTCCACAGGCGACATGTGTGATGAGCTGCTACCAACAGCGAAACCGATCACATAATGGTGGCTATGTGGGTTCGAATCTTGGGCTTTTTTTTCACTTGCAAAAAACATCGGTCATTAAGCTCTACTCCTATGAGAAATTAATTAAAATTAATATTAAAATGATCTTCGCCCTAATGGGCAAAATTTTCAAATAAATATTTTTTATATTTTTTCTAGATTTTTTAAATAATAATTTTTCAAGGCCTGGCAGAACATAGCATTTTCTTAAGAATATTCTTTCCTAGATTTTTTAAAGAATGTTTATTCAAGGACTGGCAGTGGTTTGCGTTGAGTATAAATATTTTTAGTAAATTTCAAATATTAATAATAATTGAATGCCATCATATCATATGTTCCATAATCCCCCTCAATGCATAAAGGTGCTTTTAAACTAAATACTTAACACGAAATGATCAAATACCAGCCGGACTGCCCTCTTTCTTGGATTGGATTTGAACAATCATATAAAAATACCAAACAACACATTTTAATTTGCAACAATAAATTTAAAACTCAATAAAACAAATAAAACGAACGGCTAAGAGGCAAGACAAGGAAGTATGCCATGACGCTCAAAAAAAAAAAAAAAATATCCAATGCTGCACTCCAATGCACAAAAGAAGAAAAAAACGAACTACACAAAAGTCAAGAAGTTGTTCCAATAGTGGTTGTTGGTCAACATGATTGTCGTCATCTTTGCATTGGCATTGGAAGAATTGTATCAGATCATAAAACGAGTCAATCGTATGCGTGTAATGGCTTCCTTAAAACTTCAAATCGTCGTCAAAAAAAACAACAACAACACGAACAAACAGAATACGAATCAATCGAAATCATTGAACGAAATCATGGCATGCATGGATCAAGAGCAATGCCGGCCAAAACAATCAGAATCAACAATTCTTGTGCTGCTGTTGTTGCTCCTGTTGCCACTACCGAAGCAACGGCAGCAACAGCAGCAATATTTAGTTGCCAACAGCAACAAATCACACAAAATTCAAGTTCAATTCTAAAATAAACCATGGAACGCGTACGCACGTTCATCGTATTCACGTCTGGCCCATCAAGCCATCAAGCGTTATGGTCAACGTCGGTATTCATGTGGATGCAGCAGTTTTGTTTTGTTGTTGCTGTTTTTTGGAGTACCATGCGTAAATAATGTGAATTAAATACAACGACTTGAGGAGTTCGGAAAGCATATCTGGACAATAACTAAGTTCTTACCATTTTGCTTTGTTGTTGTTACATTCATTGCGCCTTTGGTTTTCTTAGTCAAGGTAAGATTGATTATTAATATACATTGAGAAAAATTACCTAAAGAAGTGCCAAAGTCAAATTCAAAATCCCTGAAGTTGGCACTTCCTACCTTTTATATGAGGGTTATAGCGAATTGAGGACCGAACCTATGGCAACGTGGAAGTGTACTAATAGATGTTGTTTGTTTTGAAAACGTTGAATTTTTTTGGAATATCTTTTGAGGTAGTCTGACAATTTAGGAATTTAGAGGTAATCTAATAGTCCCAAAGGTTAACCCATATTTCTTCAAGGCGTCGAACCCGGGAATGGGAAAGACTATATTATATTTGTGTAATTTTTTGGAATCGTTTGTTTTTCAAGGTGTATAATGTCCAACAGCGACAATGGTTACCATCAACCTTCAGACTAACGTTCACAATGCAGCAACGGCAACAATGATGATTGTCGTCATTGCTCGCAATGATCATCATCGTCAACATTGTCGGCGGCGGCAATCATGTTTGTGGTTGTGGCATTTGTAAACTTTTGACAAGTGCCGCCATGCAATTGTTTTAAGCAAAAACAAAAATGTGTTCCACTTCAAAGTCGTTACTGTACTGGACGGAAAAACAAATCGATAAAAGAACCTTGTCACAGTGTTCGGATATTTTACTTACAAAAAATCAAACTGACTATGCTACTGGAATCGGAACCTTTTTAAATATATACTAACAAAATCCCTATTGCATAATTCATCCTTGGTGCTACTACATGCTGAAAACTGTTTTTCGTCTACGAAAAGTTCGAAAAAATGTGGATGCCAAAACAGATTAGCCCTAAGCAGATTAGGCCAAATTAAATACATGAAATAAAAAATATGTGTGTGTTAGGCCAAAACGTTTAAATCAAGAGCATGTTTGAAAAATTAATCAATACAACTACGGGTGTTAAAAGAACTAGGATGCAATTGGACTTAACAAGGAAGACAAGTAAGAAAAGCGTTAAGTTCGGCCGGGCCGAACTTTTTAGACCCTCCATCACGAACTGTATTGAAGTGAATAGGTACAATTATTTTCATTTCGTTTATGAAAGTACTAAACTCTTCCTTTTATTGCAGGAGTAGTACATATATATCAACTGATAATACTCCCTTCAAAACAGTTAATATAAAACGTTAACCTGTACTGATAAATTTCTGGAGGAAAGTTTCGTAACTCCAGCGAAGACTAAATACCAAATTTCAGCTATTCCCATTGAATAAAACTTTTAAGATACCGAAAATTGGGAGGGATCTTTCTATGGGGGTATATAAAAACATGGAACAATGCCGGAAATTTTCAGGTGGGAAGTCTTATACCACCAACCAATTTCATCCGTTTCGATGGGATATTAACGACACAACCTTAAAATACCGAAAATCGGAAAGTACACTTTTATGGGGTTATTTGAAGAAAAGGGCTTATGCTGATAATTCTCTTCTGCAATATTTTATACACCCATGGCAATTTAAATACTAAATTTCAGTCATATCGGTGGTATATTGAGGTCACAACTTTCAAAATACCGTAAATCGGTAGGTACGGTCCTGTGGGGGAATTTGAGGACGTCGACCTATACCGGCACATTTCGGCTGGAATTTTTCATACCTCTATCAAGAACTTAATACCAAATACCTATTTTGGCGGAGAACGAGCTATATGTAGAAAATCGGGCTGTGCCGTTCTATGGGAGCTATATGAAGACGTTGACCTATACCGACTAATTTCAGGTGGAAAGTTTTATAGCCACAACGAAGATTAAGTGCCATCTTGCAGCCATTTCCGTGTTATAATGAGGCTAAAACCTTCAATATTCCGAAAATTTGGATACACCGTTCTATGGGGGTACCCCCCAAAACATGCACGTATACCGACAAATTTCTGCGGGAAATTTTTTTAGCCCGGAAAAAGATTAAATATCAAATTTCCGCCACTTCGGTGGAATAATGAGGCTATAACATTCAAAATACCGAAAATCGGGCGATGCCGTTCTATGGGAGCTATATGAAGACGTTGACCTACACCGACTAATTTCAGGTGGAAAGTTGTATAGCCACAACGAAGACTATGTACCAAATTTTAGCCATTTCGGTGTTACAATGAGGCTAAACCCTTCAAAACTGGTAGAATAGTATAGCTAAAACATTCAAAAATACCGAAAATTGGCAGATATCGTCCTATGGGGACTATATGAGGCGAGTGACCTATACCGACAACTTTCATATGAAATGTTTTATACCCCAAGTGAAGACTAACCGCCAAAATTCAGCCATTTCGGTGGAATATTAAGGCCACAACCTTCAAAATACCGGAAATCGGGAGGTAACGTTCTATGGGGGCTATATGAAGGCGTACACCTATACCGACAAATTTCATATGGAATGTTTTGTACCCCAAATGAAGACTAACCAACAAATTTCAGCCATTTCGGTGGAATATTGACGCCACAACCTTCAAAATACCGAAAATCGGGAGGTACCGTCCTATGGGGGCTATATGAAGGCGTGGACCTATGCCTACAAATTTCAGGGGGAAAGTTTTATACACCAGAACGAACACCAAATTTCAGCCATTTCGCTGCGATAACGAGGCTAAAACCTTCAAAATACTAAAAATCGAGAGATATCGTCCTATGGGGTCTACATATCAGAGGTCCGCAAAATGCATATAAAAGGCACACTCTATTGCTTTTTCCCAAAAGCGAATAGTGCAGTGCCTTGCATATAAAAAATATGAATGTGCAAAAAGCAGATTCACCCCAAAAAATGATTCACTGCTTTAGTGCATGCTTGCTTGCTTTTACATTTGTATTCACACGATTCGCAAATGCAGTATGCACATTACTGCATACCACCACACAGTATCGTACCATCTTCTGTTTGAATAAATGAATGCCAAATTTCGCTTTTTCTTTGAGTTTCTTTAATAATAGGATAAACTAAACTAGTAATTGTATTTATTGTCTCAACATTAATTTTTTTTATGTTTATTAACATGTAAATTTGACCAGAAATATCTACTGCTTTTTGTAATGCAACGTGCTTTTTCGAAGGCAGCGTACAAAAAAAAGGCAACGAGCTCTTGTAGTGTGTTGTGTGTGTGCAATTGGCACACACTCATGAAAGTAAAGGCAAAGCAAGCAATAGCATTAAACAGAGATGGCAATAGCAAGCAATGAAAAAAGCACGAAATCGCGAATATGCATTAAAAGCGAGTGGCATTTTGCGGACCTCTGCTACATATATCAAAACCTTGATATCTATAAACATTTTATGGTAGACATATTTCTTAGCCTGTGGAAACACAAAGTACAAACTTATAACCGATTATGTGGTCAAATGGGACTAATACATTCAATACATACTATGTACTCTATATGGGGCTTATATGGGGGCTCTACCAAAACATGGACCTATATAAACAAACATTGGTCAACATGTTTTTTAGCCTCTGGAGACACAAAATACCAAATTACCACCAATTCGGTGCTCAAATGAAACGAATACCTTCAAAATATCTTAAAATGACGCGTACTATATATGGGGCGTTATATGTGGGCTAAACCAAAACGTGGACCTATATAAACAAAATTGGGTAGAAATACAAAATAGATAGATACAAAATACCAAATTTCAACCAATTCGGTGGTCAAATGGGACAAATATCCTAAAATATCCTTACATAGACCGCTTTCAATACCAATAGTCCTACATACATATACAGGTATGTGATGAAAATCGATTTCGATTTCAAAACGAGTCGAAAACGACTGTAGGTGTGATGCATGTACATTTTTCGATCTCGAATTGTTTTCGATATCGGTTTCATATTCCATTGTGTTCTATGGAAAACTGATCAAAAAAGGTGTGATGCAATCCGATAATCGTTTATTTTTCTCGTTTTGAAAACGGTCAAATTTTTGTGTTCGATTTATAAACGATGCAATGAATTTTGAGAGTCTATTACGAGAAAAGGATTGAAATGTAAGCTCGGATAGAGAATAAATTTAGATTTATTTTCCCTACTTTTGGCATATTTTGTTGAGAAAATTTGTGATATTTTGATTAAAAAATCATAGAACAAAAAATGCACATTTAACATCTGTGTTTCTCCAAATTGGTGAAGGCCCAGCTTAATATGTTATGTACTGTTTGTAGTTCTCATCATGTAATAGCACAAGAATTCCCTCACTAAGCTTCCATATAATCCCATTTAAATAAGAACACACATTTATCTTATTTTTCGTTAAATTTATTCCGGTTTTTCCTTCGACACAACAAAAAAATATGTTATGCCGCTTTCATCTGAGGATTTGGGGTCACTAGTCTGTTTTTTGTTTGGAGGAATTTAATGAAATTGAAACAACGTGAATTGAAATTCGATGCGGTTTCCATCACATCTAAATACGATTCACTCGTTTTGGGCAAATCGTTTTCATACCAAATCGATTCGGAATTCATCACATACCTGATAATAGATTTTACCAAAATTTCATCTACCTACTTAAATCCGTTCGGAAGCTAGAGTGATTTCCACAGACGGACGGACATGGCTATATCGATATAGAATTGCATCCTTATCAGGAATATATATAGTTTGTGGGGTCTACAATGATTATTTCGAGTAGTTACAAACGTAATGACAGACTTAATATACCCCGCATCCTATGGTGGAGGGTATAATAATTTAAAAACTCCACCATATGGAGGGTATTATTAAATATGTCATTCCGTTTGTAAAACATCGAAATATTCGTCGGAGAACCTATAAAGTATATATATTATTGATCAGCAAAAAATTCTATGTCGATTTAACTATGTCCCTCTGTCCGTCCGTCCGTCCGTCCGTCCGTCTGTCTGTTGAAATCAAGCTCGCAATTTTAAAGATAGAGAGTCAATATTTGGTACAGAAGTTTATATTACTTGCAGGATGGTTGGTATTGAAAATGGGATATATCGGTCCACGTTTTGATATAGCCCCCATAGAACGGTACTTTCCACCTGAAAATTTTGGTTCACGCCTTCATAATAGCCCCCATAGTACCTCCCGATATTCGGTATTTTGAAGGTTTTAGCTTTATTATCACACCGAAATCGCTGAAATTTGGTACATAGTCTTCATTGGGGGTAAAAAACTTTAACACAGAATTTTGTCGGTATCGGTCCACGACTTCATATAGCCCCCGTAGAACGGTAACTCCCGATATTCTGTCTTTTGAAGGTTTTTACTTCATTATCACACCAAAATGGCTGAAATTTCGTACATAGTCTTCGTTGGGGGTACCAAAATTTCCCCAAGAATTTTGTCGGTATCGGTCTACGCCTTCATATAGCCCCCATAGAATGATACCTCCCGATTTTCTGTATTTTGATGGTTTTAGCTTCATTATCACGCCGAAATAGCTGAAATTTGGTACTTAGTCTTCGTGGGGGGTATAAAATATTCTCCCAGAATTTTGTTGGTATCGGTCCACGCCCACATGCAGCCGCCATAGAACAGTACCTCCCGATTTTCGGTATTTTGAAGGTTGTGGCCTCAATAATCCACCGAAATGGCTGAAATTTGTGTATAACCTTTTTTGGGAGTATAAAACTTCCCCCTCTAAATTTGTCGGTATAGGTCCACGCCTTCATGTAGCCCCCATAGAGCTGTACCTCCCGATTTTCGGTATTTTGAAGCTAAAATTTGGTATTGAAACTTCGTTGGGGGTACTCAATCTTCCACTTTACATTTGTCGGTATAGGTCCACGCCTTCATATAGCCTCATAGAACGGTACCTCCCAATTTTCGGTATTTTGAACGTTGTGGCCTCAATATTCCACCGAAATGGTGATATAAAACTATTCCCCAGCTATATGTCTGTACAGGTCCACGCCTTCATATTGCCCCCATTCCCGTCTAATATCCATCGGTATAGGTCCACGTTTCGATCAATATCCCACCGAAATGACTAAAATTCGTTATTTAGTCTTCCAAGAGGTTATTAAATATTCCAGAACACTATTATCAGTATAGGTCCAGGTCTTCCTATGTTATATCCCCATAGAAGCGTACTTCTTGATTTGCGGTATTTTTTAAGTTTTAGCCACATTCTCTTACCGAAATATTTGGTATTTAGTCTTCTTTGAGTCTAAAAACTTTCCGTCAGAAAATTTTCGGTATAGAATGACGTGCCTCATATTGTTTTACCGAAATTGCTGAAATTTGGTATTAAGTCATACACGAAAGGAAACTATTCACTCTATTTTACTTCAGTAACCAAAAAATGCGTTAGAGAATCCCACTACTGGTAAAACCAAATATCGATGTCTTTTAAATATATTTTTTACATAATGTATTTAAGAATGCTGAACACTGTATGCTTCTTTGGCATTTGTTATTGTTGTCTTTTTGTAAAAAGATGTCTTAAAAGCTACTCATACGGCATAACCAACAAGATTTAAAGCGCCTAGAATTTTGTCTTTGGTCAGTATTGCTGTAAATGTTATTTAAATCCATTTGTATTTGGAGCAAAATAAGATTTCCAGCGGCGAATAATCGCTCTTTTAGCGTTCGCAATAATCGGTTGATAATGTTTGTCTAAGACGTTAAAATACGTTAAAACAACTGTGGTCCAACTTCTTCTTCCAAAACAAAATTTTGATAAATCCTACGTGTGCGACATTTAGGCAAAAATGTTCGTTACAACGCACAGTGTCCGATTTTCCGAAAAACCTGGCCAAAACTCTAAAAATGAATAGATTTTTACCTAACCTTTGGTTCTTATGTTTTTTCCGGCCGCTGATTACATTTTTGATATTATTTAACCCTCAGGCGGTCATTTAAGGGGTCTTTTTGGTCCCTCCTAATATAAAAAGTGATCTTATCGGATCAAAATATTCTACAAATTTGTTGGCCATAAATTTTTACTATGGGTCCTAGAATACACCAAAACTCTATAACTTACCTAAACTCCAGAAATATGCAAAATTATAAACCCATTTTACGGTTAAGGGTGTACTTCATGTGAGTTTTGGCAAAATTGTCATACAAAGCATCATTTGAGAAGAATGCCGTCAAAGACAAAAATGTTCTCTGCTAAATTTCACTATAAGTTACCAAAGAAAAGAAATCTCTATTTGCATTACATACCAAGAAAATATCGGTATCAATTTTGCCAAAAAACCAAGAAACTAAAATAGGGTTGCAAGCTTCCACCATTTCTACAGTTTTGGAAATATTTAAGTTAAGATCACTTGGATTCCTTGCACTTAAGGTAGATAATGTCTTTGGTAACTATACTGACAAGAATGCGAGGAATATTTTTCTTAAAAAAATTAACCCTCGTGCGAGTCATAAAAGGGGTCCTTTTGGTCCCTTTTTCACAAATCTTTAAAATCTCCTATAAAATGTGATCGGATCAGACCAAAATATTCTAGATATGTGTTCGCCATAAAATTTTACTATAGGTCTTAGTTACCCTGTACTATATTCTGACATTCTGAATGAAAGAAAATCTGTACATACCTGCAAGACAAAATATCACATAAAAACAAAAAGTGCAAATATGTGCAGAATGTTTCGATGGAAATTGGTAAAAAAACCCTTCCTCTTTTATGAAATGATAAATTACACGGCCCAACTCGATCTTATTCACAACTATTTTCATAATTTATTGTGAAAATTGATCTTGAAAAATATGACCAAGTACGGACATCAATTATTAAAGAACACACAATTCATTGGCGACACTGAACATCTTAAATACGTTTCACATACCTTTCATTACAATTACAAAAAGAAAATATTTAAAACCGTTGTTTATTTTGCATATTATCATAGATTTATAAACAACTTAAATATTGAAAAAAAAAATCCAAATAGGGTCACTTCGACCTGCTTTTATACCCACTTATTAAACATGAAATGTATATATTATATAACTACATATATAACTACACGCACTGAGATCCTATAAACAATATCTAACCCTTTTTAGTATAAATTGATAATTTTTTTTTTCGATTTTTGGCCAGGTTTTTTGGAATATCGGACACTGTGCAACGCCTAAGTAACCCCTTATTTTTACAAGGGCATATCGCGCGAAATAGGTGTTTATTTGTTTGGCCACTAAAATAAGCAGTTAAATAGTAGGTATTCACAACATTCTCTTGTTATACCCTAGCATTTATGCGAACGAGGGTATATACACTTTCATACTGGCAAAATATGCCTCATCTAAATAATGGTTTTAGACCCAAAATATGTTTGGACGAAATCCGTTTCAGACAATATGGAGTTGATTCAGTTCGAAGCTGGGTTATATAGGTCCACTCCTTCCGGTACCTCCCCCACAAAAAATTTCGAAAATGTTTGGGATAACTCTTGAACATTGGTACCAAGGATTGGATCGATTGGCTTACATTTCAACATAAACAAAATATTTAGAGATCAAAAGTTTGGACCAAATAGGTTTCTATGTTTATGAGATATCGCGCGTGCCATTGTAGCGAATATTTTCGAATTATTCTGGAGGAGGTACCGAAAGGAGTGGACCTATAAGCACCACCTTCAAATATTCATCTAATATTCATAAACATATTACGAGCTCTCCAGCCAATACATACGGTGCAATAGGTTTTGACCACTTTCGGGCTGTTTTCTCCAGAAGTATAGACTTGCCTCTGAAATAACTTTTACTGTCGTAATTGAGGCAGCGAATGCATGTTGCTTCAACAAAAATTCAAAGTAATTCGAGAGCAGGTCTTAAAGTGAATATGTCCGCAATTTGTGTGGGAGGAACCCGAAGAAATGGACTAATATAGTCCATATTAGGATTTGTAAAGTGTGGGCTAAATCGTTCATTCCCTTCAAGATTTATCATGCTCACAATTTTTCCGAACATTTTTAAACTTTTGTGGGGGAGGTACCTGAAGGAGTGGATATAACTATCTTCGAACTTAAACTAAGTTTGGACAAAACATTACGATACGCAAAATTTGGACCGAATCGGTTGATCCGTTCGAGAGTTATCGTGAGCTCCAGGCAGACAGGCAGACAGGCAGACAGACGGACATTGCTAAATCAACTCCAAATTGTCTGAAACATTTCGTCCAAACATACTTGGGGTCTAAAACCATTATTTCGATTTTTGCCCGTATGAAAGTGTATATATACACCCTTTCTAGCCTAAAGACTGAGGGTATAAAAAGTGTCAGTCGGCTTTGCCGACAGAGATATACCCTCAGCCTGAGTGAACTGATATGTCATTCCATTGACAATATCGGGTGTAGGGATCACGTATTTTGTAGCCCTTTTTGAAATTTTCCTACAAAAAATATATTTGGTTTGAAGCTCAAACGTGTTGCGGAGGATGTACTTTAAGGAATGGACCGACATAGTCTATTTAGAAAGTAGATCTTATTTTTAAATTCTTTCCTTTTGATATATTTGGTGCCAGTAATTTCAGTTGGTCACGAATAACTTAGAGGTTTTGGGCCACGATATCAGGAAGCATGGACTTACGCCGGAAAAACAAAAAATCGCTTAAACAGGACCATAAAGAAAAGCATCGGAATAATTTTCTAAATGTTCGTCGAACAGATCCTAAACTGCGCTTTAACAAAAATGTTGAACTTTTGTGGGGGGTACCATAAGGAGAAGACCGATTTCTGAGGTAAAACTAAATTTGGACAAAATATTAGGAGACGGCCGCTCCGTTTAGCAGATAAGAAAATATCTCCAATTCTCTCAGTTTAGTGCTTCGCTTTTTGGAATACCCCGCCTCGTCATCTCTTCATCCACTTGTTTGCGCCATCTATTCTTTGGCCTGCCAATTCTGCGTGCACCACCATGTGGCTCGAATTTATACGCCTTTTTAGCTGGTTCATCATCACTCATTCTTATTATATGGCCTAGCCAACGCAATCGCTGCATCTCGTTACGATTAACTTTATTGATGTCTGTTTACTTAAGCCAATGCAGCATCTGTTGGCCAATACAATTATTCCTTTTATTTCACAGCTGATGTCGTTTGTTGTGTTTACGGCGGTGCCGAGGTATACGAAGTCTTTTACACCTCAAAATTATAGGAAACAACATTAACAGTTGGTCCGATCTCATTGGACGCATTGTGCGTCGACACCATCAGCTTTGTCTTCTCGCCGTTTACCGTAAGACCCACTTTATCAGATTCTCCTTCGACCTTCATAAAGGTATCGGAAACTTTTTTACTGATCGTCCCATGATGTCTATATCAGCCACATAAGCAACCAACATGATGCTATTGGTGTAGATTGTGCCACATATTTTGACGTTTGCCTCTAGTATAATCTTTTCTAGCAGGATGTTGAAAATATCACACGAAAGGCTGTCTCCTTGCCTCTTTTGGTACAAAACTCTTCGGAGAGGTACTTTCCTATTTTAACTGAAGATCTTGTGTCAGTTAGAGTCATTTTACAAAGCCGAATGAGCTTTGTGGGGATACCAAATTCAGGCATTGCTTGGAATACCTTTGAACGTAGCGGGCTGTCGAAGGCTGCTTTATAATCGACAAAAAGGTGGTAGGTGTCGATCTGCATATCTTGGGGCTTCTCCAGGATTTGCCGCAGGGTAAATATCTGGTCAATGGTGGACTTGCCAGGTCTAAAGCCGCATTGGTATGGTCCAATTATTTCGTTGACCATGGGCTTTAGTCGTTCGCACAATATCCCTGACATTATCTTGTAGGCGATAGGGAGAAGACTTATGCCCCTTTAGTTAGAGCATAAAGTCTTATCCCCTTTCATATGGACGGGACACAAGATGCTCCGGTTCCAATCGACGGGTACGCGTTCTTCCTGCCAAATGGAGCTAACTAGCTGATGCACACACCTTATCAGCGCGTCGCCTCCGGTTTTAAACAGCTCGGCTGGTAGGCCATCAGCTCCTGCTGCCTTATTATTCTTCAGCCGGTTTATTGTTGTCTTTACCTCATCTTAGCCGAGTGATATACATTCCATACCATCTTCTGGGATAGGATCTGTGGTATCTTCGTCGACTTCCCTACTATTGGATACCAACAGTTTGGAAAAAATGCTCTTTCCATATCCTTAGCACACTATCTGTTTCAGTTACCAGATTACCTTGCTGGTCTCTACAGGCGGATGTGACAGTTCCAAAGCCATCAGTTTGATGTTTCACTCTTTGGTAGAATTTTCGGACTTCATTCCGTCTCCTGTACATCTCGATTTGTTCACACTCCCGCTTTTCCATCTCTCTCTTTTTCCCGCGGAAAAGACGTTTCTCCTCTCTGCTTTTCTCCCGATACCTCTCTCGTGAGGTTGCGTTGATTGTAAGTCCCGGTTCACACTAGCGTGAATTTCATTAAAAAATTGCATGAAATTAGGCGTTTCTATATAGAATTCCCTACCACAGCAATTTCATGATTTTACTTTACTATGGGACTCGATCTAGAAACGCCTAATTTCATGCAATTTTTTAATGAAATTCACGCTAGTGTGGACCGGGACTAGGTAGCCCTATATGCCGCATTTTGTCTTCGGTAGCAACACGACATTCCTGGTCATACCATGGATTCCTTAGTCGAGATCTCTGGTATCCAAGTTCTGATTTTGCGCCTGTTTGCATGGAGTGGGCAATGTATTGCCATTGTTCTGTTCTGCCATTGTATCGGGACGAGGGAGGAGTGCTTTGATTAAGCAATTGGGCCAGTTGAGTGGAATATGCTGTGGCTATCTGTTGTGATTGCAGCATACCGATGTCCAACTTCCGTGTTGTGTCTGTTCGCACTTTGTTTGCTACGTTTAATCTGGAACGTACCTTTGCTGCAACAAGGTAGTGGTCCGAGTCTATGTTTGCTCCTCGGAACGATCGTACATCCAACACGCTTGATGCATGTCTTCCATCTATCACAACATGATCAATTTGATTTCTTGTTTTCTGATCTGGAGACAGCCAGGTGCCCTTATGAATATCGAGATGCTTAAATCTGGTACTGCTAACTACCATGTTTCTTGCAGCTGCAAAAAGTCTATCAGCCTCATACCATTGTCAGATGTTTCACTGTAGAGACTGAATTTCCCGACTGCTGGGCCAAAGATATTCTCCTTTCCAATTTTAGCATTAAGACCGCCTAGTATAATTTTAATGTCATGGGCAGGGCAGCGGTCATAAGTTTCTTCTAAGCGCTTGTTACGCGGATGTAGATGTATAAAACATTCCTACATAGAATTTTCGGTACAGATCCACGATTTAATATAGCTTCCTTGTAACGGTACGTCCGGTTTTTGGTATACCGAGTGATACTTTTTTTCTTGTCTAGGTAGGTTTTTTTCCAAACTTAACTTCTTCATGATTGAAGCTACAATTGTGTCTTAAAGTAAAAACACACATTCCAATTGGTTCCTATGACAAAGGATACTATTAACACTCCAAAAACCTATTAATAGTTGAACCTTCAAAGATAAATCACAAACTATCGACTTGTATTTATCCATTAATTGCTATAATAAAAATTCAATTTTAAAATTAAATAAGTAGCTGCTCTCAACTCAACAACTGTCGAAGTAAGTAGGCAATTTCAAATTTCTCCCGCCATAACTTCAAGTGGTGAAAGTGGTTTGTGGGAGTAGAGGGGGGTTCCTAAAGTGATGACACGAGCCAATTGTCAAGTCATTAACGGTGCGAGGAGACATAAATATCCTAGCAATTAAGAAGTGGAACAACGAAAAACGTTTAACAAAATTGTTCGACAGGCATTTAAGTAAGCCTTTTTAGGGGTAAAAAGGTGACAGAATGCCATGCCATTAGAAAGCGAAACCAACACCCACACCAATTAAGAAAAGGAGAGGCCGAAAAGAATAAAAACAACAAAACGCACCCTTTTGTTTTTGCCACGCCATAAGCCATAAATATCATTCATTGCTCAAGTTCAAAGATAAGAATCTTAAAGGTAAGGACATATTAAGCGTGGCAATTAAAAACCGCCTAAATGGGGTTACAATAAAGCGGGAGAAAATTGAAAATTCTGAAACAAAAAATATTGAATGACAATTGTTTTTGTTATTGTTTTTCTTTTATTGGACACTCGAAAAAATAGGGGTCGCATGAGTGGTCAATGATGGCCGTTTTTTGTTGTTGTTTGCCATGGCAGAGGGGTTGCTTTCCACGAACAGATTACATGTTATGATATCATAAACGGGGGAGTCATCGCCGTGGACATAGACGTGTGCCAAAAGTGTGTGTTGTCTGTCTGTCGACATGGTGTTTGGACTGGTTTCATCAATGCTGTCAACCAAAAGAAGATCTTCACATTCCACACAGCGAATAATGTGCGCCTGCGTGTGTTCATTTCCACTGTATAGGGGTGGTTTTTAGTTGTTGTTGTAGATGGCCATTGTCTGTTACAACAAAAAAGGATGCCCTTTTACTCTGTGTGACATCAAAATCGAATCCTTTATTAAGGCGACAACAAAAACAGGACACCTACACTTTTGTTGGTGTCTGCTTTTCGAAAATTTTAAACAGTGTAAAATACAGTTGTTGTTTTTGTTATCCTTGCCACTATAAAACACGGCGTTATTATGAACCGGAGAACCTTGCCATAAATCACAATTTTTCGACAACCAGCATGTTGTTATCCTTTTGGAAGCTGGACATTTTTGCCTTGACTTTTGTCACCATGAAAATTGCTGGAATGGAATGGCAACCAGTTTTTGCACCTGGATGATGTAAAGCGATCGTTATTCTATTTTTGTGATTTGTGGAATTTTTTGGAAAACTCAACAGTCAAGAAGAGAAAGAGTGCATTGAGGGTGTTGGCCAGCCACTCGCCTAAACAAAGCAAATGTTTTTATACCGGAATGGTCAACCATTCACCGCTGGTTGGTCAACACTTGGCATTGTTACAGTTGTTTTCGATTTTCCAGACTTTTTCAGTTGCAGTCGGGTGAAAAATTGCCAAACAATAGATGGCAATTTTAGGAAAGCAATCATCATCAGTATCATCGCAGTATCATCGTTATTATTGCCATCAACATTATTTTTGAGTTAAAGAACGAGCGAGCCATTGTTGTTTAACGCTTTTAAATGCTGGGCATTGTGATATCTTTATTTTATTGCAGCGAGTCCTTCTGTTCTTTCGGCAATGGGACTTTTGTTCTAAATTATCGATTTTTTTCCAGATCACCAGGATCAAAAGGACAATTAAACACATTGACTAGGCAATAACAATTACCACATTGCTGCCTAACGGACTGACTAGCTATTATGAAGATCTCCAAAAAGCAGACGCCCATATCCAAGTGACTACTGTTTCCAAACGGAATTCTGTGTAAAGCCTTCTATAATTGAGGCGACTTCTCTGCCCAGGGTTGTGAAGTAAAACATTTTTATAGCAGGCCATTATTCTTTTAATTGAATAATCTCAGAAAAATGAAGTGTCTATGGCTTGATTCATGACCACAATCTTGAGCCATTCATTGTTGAGGCTGGCTCAATAGAGATAGCAAAAACGGGACACACACACATGTGTTTGTTGAGCGCTCAATTTTGGCCAGGCGGATGTGATGCAATATCGCCATGGGTTATTTTAGCAAGAAATGCCTAAGGATGTGCTCAAAGTGGCTGGCTGATTGCGTAAATCTGTATCCGGTATTCTAAGGAAAATCTTTTGGTTAAATAATTTTGCAAATGTTGTTTAGGTAATTGTTGCCAACGATTTGGCGGTCTATGCAGTATTGGCATTTGGCAAATGTTTACAAAGTGAACCATTTCTGAAAGGGTGGCGGGTTATTTCCGTTATTGCTTAGATAAACTCTTAGAATGATGGCTCAATCAAATTTCCAGTGAAAAGAAATAAGAGAAAGAAACACATTATCTGTGGAAGCGATTTTCGTACACAGGGAATAAGTAAGAGATTTGAACTAATTACAATAAAAAATTTGCAAGGTTCTGTGCAAGAAAATCACAACAATAAAATGTTAGACAGTAGTTCAGTTATCTAACCGCTATATTCATGTTGGTTTTCAAGTTATGGTTATGTAGTGGATGAAAAATACCAAGGAACGGTCCTGACCGGCTTTAAGATGGTAAAGCCCAGGATCTATTTTGGTCCCTCTTTCATCTCAAGTGGACACCGGCCTACCCGTGGAGTCACCTGGGGAGCTACCTTTAACACCCGTTAAAGATAGTGAGTTAACATGTGCCGCGCATTCACACATGAGAACGTTAAAAACTTGGGTTTGGGCGTCGGGTTAGTAACACTTCCCTAGAAAAAAAACAGCCTACTATGAAAAAACGAAAGAAAAATTAAAGAAACCCCTCTAAAGTTGACGAACCCCGCAAACTTTTTAAGGACCATGGTCTGTGAATCTGCACCTGTAGACCTATTCTGTAACTTTTATCGATTAAAAAGTTGTTAAAATTTCTTTTATTTCTATAACAACTACAAAACAAACAAATAAAATAGTTGTAAAATAAACAAAGAGTAAAGTTGTTAAAAAGTTACTGAATAGGGGCGCTGGAATGTTCGCAATCTTTATAGAGAAGGTGCAGTTTACGCATTGGCAGATGTACTTGATAAGTACAAGGCCGATATTACTGCCATACAGGGAATACGATGGATTGGGAAAAGTGTCACAACAACACCTAAAGGTGACGCACTTTATTATAGCTGCCATGACACAAAGCATGAGTTTGCCTGCGAACTTGTAGTTATTCGGAAGTTAAAACTGTTGGTCTCCAAAGACGAACAGATCAAAGATACATTCTATGAGCGATTAGAAGAAACATACGACCATTGTACTGCCCATGACGTTAAAATTATTCTAGAAGATGGTATTGAATGTATACCGCCCAGCCAAGATGAGGTAAAGACAGCAATAAATCGGCTGAAGAATAATAAGGCAGCAGGAGCCGATGGCTTACCCGCCGAGCTGTTTAAAACCGGAGGCGACTCGCTGATAAGGTGTATTCATCAGCTAGTTAGCACCATCTGGCAGGACGGGCAGGAACGCGTGCCCAACGATTGGAACGTGAGCATCCTATGCCCAGTCCACAAGAAAGTGATATGACTGTATGCTCTAACTATAGGGGCATAAGTCATCTCCCTATTGCATACAAGATAGTGTCAAGAATAATGTGCGAACGACTAAAGCCTATGGCCAATGCGGCTTTAGACCTGGCAAATTTTCCATTGACCAGATATATACCCTGCGACATATCCTGGAGAAGACCCAAGAGATGCAGATCGACACCTACCTCGATTATAAAGCAGCCTTCGACAGCCCGCTAAGTTCAAAGGAATTCCAAGCCATGTCTGAATTTGGTATCCCCGCAAAGCTCATTCGGCTTTGTAAACTGACCTTAACTGACTGACTCTAACTTCAGTTAAAATAGGAAAGAACCTCTCCGAAGAGTTTTGTACCGAAAGATGTTTCAGGCAAGGAGACAGCTTTCGTGTGATCTTTTCAACATCCTGCTAGAAAAGGTTATACGAAAGGCAAACGTCAAAAGAAGTGGCACAATCTACACCAATAGCCACATGTTACAGCTAATGCTGATGATATAGACATCATGGGCGATCAGTAAAGGAAGCAACTGATACATTTAAGAAGGTCGAAGGAGAATCTGCTAAAATGGGTCTGGCGGTTAAAGGCAAGAAGACCAAGTTGATGGTGTCGACGCGCAATGCGTCCATAGAACTCGAACTTGAGGTAGTAAAAGGCTTCGTCTACCTCGGCACCATCATAAACACAACAAACAACATCAGTTGTGAAATAAAGAGAAGGATTGTGTTGGCCCACAGATGCTACGTTGGCTTAAGTAAGCAGTTTAAAAACAAGGCCACATCTCGTCAAACAGAAACTACGCTTTACAAAACACTGATACTACCCGTGCTGATGTATGGTTTCGAAGCCTGGGTACTTGTGCAAGCAGGTAAGGCAGTGTTGCGTTGACGGTGAATATCGACGTCGTATGAACCACGAGCTGTATCTGCATACAAGGACATAAATATAGTCAAACGTATCGAGATGCAGCGATTGCGTTGGCTTGGTCATATAATAAGAATGAGCGATAATGAACCCGCTATAAAGGTGTATAAATTCGAGCCACACGGCGGTGCACGCAGAATTGGCAGGCCAAAGAATAAATGGCGCAAACAAATGGATGAAGAGATGACAGGGCGCGGTATTCCAGAAAGCGGAGCACTGAACGAAGCACTGTAATGGGCCAGCTAAGTAAGTAAGTAGTATAATAGGGAAATTAGTCGAGTTTAGCTTTATTTTTTTATATCTTGTCTACAATAACGCCTTTAATTTTTACCTGCGACATCCTGTTAGGTTTAAATAAAACTACGATTATGGAAACAATTTTGATAAATAAGGTCAGATATCACTTGCAATTAATCATATCATAACACATAAAAAATATAAAAAAAGTCCATCCTACGGTTCCCACGCTATGAGTGCAAGTAAAAAAATTAATTCAGTGAAGCGTCTCCAAACAAGCTGTTGAACACAAGTTTTTATTACTAAAAAGTGCAGAATGGGGGTGATTTTGAACATCTCAATATACCCTTCACCATAAATTATGTACTTTCAAATCAGATCTCAGCCATTTCGGTTGATGTGTGCGAATTTTTAGAAGTACGGAAAAGCATCCTATGAGCTCTTCATAAAAAAAGTCTTCCTGAACCCGCAATGCTCTGTCCGAAATTTTAACCATTTCAGTTGAATAATGCGGCTAAAACATTCAAAATGATCAAAATTGAGCTGTATAGCCCTATATCAAAAAGTGACACTGTTCCGACAATTTTCGGACGGAATATTTTATACCATCAACGAAGACTAAATGGCAAATTTCCACAATTTCAATTGAATAATCCTCCTAAAATTATCAACAATACCAAAATCGACGAGTACCGTTCTACGGGAGTTATACCACAAAAATATATAAACACCAGTAAGGAAAGCATTAAAGTCGGGCGTAGCCACCACGATTTCAATATAATTTGGCGAATTGTTTTCTAGACCAAATTTCGTTACATTTTCCAAATTTCTTCAATATATCTGTATAATTTTGTGTTTGGTGCGTCAAATACATGAAATCGGCCGAAAATATAAGTAAAAAAATTAACCGAACATATATATTGGAGCTATATCAAAATTTTAACCGATTTCAATATAATTTTGCACATTTATTTCTAGTTTGAATTCGGTGACTTTTTCCAAATCTCATAAAAATTGGTCGGAGTTTGGGTGTTTGGTGCACCAAATACATGAAACATATATATGGGAGCTATATCCAAATCTGAACCGATTTCAGTATAATTTGGTACACTTACTTCTAGTTCGAATTCGGTGACATTTTCCAAATTCCAACAATATGGAAATGGAAAGAATTTGCATGTTTGGTGCACCACATACCTTAAATCGGGCGAACAATGGGAGCTATATCCAAATCTGGACCGATTTCAGTATAATTTGGCACACTTATTTCTAGTGTAATTTCGAAATTTCATCAAAATTGGACACATACATAGCGTGATTGGTGCACCAAATACCTCAAATCAGATGAAAATATATATGGGAGCTATATGTAAATCTGAACCGATTTTCACCAAAAGCAATAACAATGATCTTCACCAATTTTCAGCTGATTCGGACAATAAACGCGACCAGTATATTGATCACAAAAATACATTGACAGACGAAAAAACGGACGGACATGCTTAAATCGACTCAGAATGTGATTCTATGTATATCCCCAAAAGGAACTATGGGTCTATCTCACTTCCTTTTGCATGTTACATTCAAATGCACAAAGACATAGTACCCCTTACCACAATATGGCGTAGCGTATAAATATAAATTTACCAAATATCCTTTACAATTCCATTTGAAACAAGTAAGCAAAGGCTATAGTCGGACGGGGCCGACCATGTGATACCCTACACCACAACCTGTAGGAATTAGCTGTGTGCAACCGCCTTGCACGCTGAATGTCCGGGTTCGACTCCCATCAAATTGACTACGGCGGTAAAATATCCCGTAGTAATGTTGGTGATATTTCCTGAGTATTTCAGACATGAAACATTAAAGTAAATTTTTTGAACTCTTTAAACTCCAAATGGCAAATTGGAGCCATATTTGGGGAAAATCGTTAAAATACCTAAAATCGGAAGGTACCGTTATATGGGGGCTACAAAAAAAACATGGACCTATCTTAACAATTTTAAGTGGCGAAATTTCGTGGCCAGTGGGTGCCACATATGTAAAATTTCAGCTAGTTCAAGCAAAAAATGTGGCTAAGATCCCTAAAATACCTTAAATCGGGAGGTATCGTTATATGGGGACTATACCGAACCGTGGACCTATCTTGACAATTTTTAGTGGAGCAATTTCGCGGCCATTGAGAACCTCAAATGTAAAATTTCAGCTAGTTTGGGCAAAAAATGTAGCTAAGATCCATAAAATACCTTAAATCGGGAGGTATCGTTATATGGGGACTATACCGAACCGTGGACCTATCTTGACAATTTTTAGTTGAGCAATTTCGCGGCCATTGGGAACCTCAAATGTAAAATTTCAGCTGGTTTGGGCAACAAATGCGGCTAAGATCCTTAAAATACCTTAAATCGGGAGGTACCGTTATATGGGGGCTATACCAAAACTTGGACCGATATAGCCCATCTTCGAACTTGATCTTTCGACGGCTAAAAAAATGGTATTCCCCAATTTTCAGCGAAATCGGTCAACAAATGCGACCTGTATGTTGCGAACGGACGGACGGACGGACGGACATGCATAAATCGACTCAGAAAGTGATTCTGTGTATATCCCTAGAAGGAACTATGGGTCTATCTCGCTTCCTTTTGTATGTTACATACAAATGTACTAACACATAATACCCCTTACCACATAGTGGTGTAGGGTATAAAAAGTGTATAAAAAGAATTTGCGAGCACATCTATTTTTGGTATAGAGGTTAGGGAAAATTTTCCGGTTTCTCTTATAAAGAAAATATATTTTAAAATGTCTTATTTGTTGTATTAAGAAAATGTATGCATATATCAGTAACAGTATTTGATATCCATCGGTAGATGCACCATAATTTCTAAAATTTGTTTTTATTTTCGCGGAAAAACAAAAAAATTAAAAAAAATCTGGGAGCAAATCTAAACTACACAATCTCAGAGTCCGTATAAACCTCTAAAAAATAAATTAAAAATACGTACAGAATCTAGACAACGCGTAGGAAAAATATGAAACCAAAATTTTAATCATTGGCCACATAAATTGCATATTATATTAACAACAAAAGAATAAAAAAACATTGTTAAAAAATATTATTCCAAATATATTGCTTGGTTCGATAAACAAAAATAGAAAAAAAAATTGGGATTTCTCCAACTATTTCGCTTAAATCCCATACAATAATTAATGTATACTGCTAAAATTTCATCAAGAAATATGGTTTACCATTTTGGAAGCTTAAATGGTTACAGTGATACTTTATAAGTAGACAGCGGAATCCTATGCAAATGCATATATGGTTAGGATGGTCGTAGAGAAAATCTGATTAGGCAGAAACTCGTTTTATCACAAAATAAAACGAATTAGGACCAGCAATTTTTGCATATTTTGCATATCGTGTATATTTTTACATATGTATATGCATAAAATGAACATATGCAAAAATATTTACAAGGATTTGTGGTCTAAAAATCCCACCGAAATGGCTGAAATGTGGTATTAAGTCTTCGTTAGGGGTATGCATCCCAATTTTAGGTATTTTGCAAGTTATAGCCTCAATAAACCACCGAAATGACTGACATTTGGTATTTGGTCTACGTTGGGGGTATGAAACTTCCACCTGAAATTTCTCGGTATTGGTTCACTTCTTCATATAGCCCCCATTGAACGGTACCTCCGGATTTCTGGTATTTAGAAGCTTATGGTCTCAATATCCCGCCAAAATGGCTGAAATTTGGTATTAAGTATTTCTTGGGGGTATAAAACTTTTCACCTGAAATTTGTCGGCATAGGTCCACGTCTTCATATAGCCCGCATAGTACGGTACCTCCCGATTTCCGGTATTTTGAAGGTTGTGGCCTCAATATCCCGCCAAAATGGCTGAAATTTGGTATTAAGTCTTTCTTGGGGGTATAAAACTTCCACCTGAAATTTGTCGGCATAGGTCCACGTCTTCATATAGCCCGCATAGTACGGTACCTCCCGATTTCCGGTATTTTGAAGGTTGTGGCCTCAATATCCCGCCAAAATGGCTGAAATTTGGTATTAAATTTTCCTTGGGGGTAAACAGCTTTCCACCTAAAATTTGCCGGTTTAGGTTCAGGCTTTCATATAGCTTCCATAGAACGATAACTCCCGATTTTCGGTATTTTGAAGATTGAGGCTGTGGTTATATATTCCTCTATTTTATTAACTTGTCTGAAAAGAAATTTAAACAGAAAAATTGTACATACAAACATGTTTGTACCTTTTATTGAAATATATGTTGCATACTTTTGCAGAAGCCAAATATATGCCCAGGCTCAAAACTTGACATGAATCGGACCATAAAATTCCGCTGTCTACTTATAAGGGTAGAAAATTAAGAGTAATATTGAAATTACAACCATTCAAAAAATATGATTACTAAAAAGCGAATTAGTTAAAATTAGTTGATGCGCATCCGATTTTGTATACAGCGAATCGATCTCTTTCAGTATATATGCATATTTCGATATTTCACTCAGCGGCCAAAGTGTGCCATTAATTGCATCACACAATGCAAAAACCCTTAAAGTGTATAAAAATCGCACAATGTTCATACGATTTTGATGCGCATTGGATTTCATTACACCCATCAAAAATACGTCAATATACATAAGGGTCGCCCATCTGTATAATGCGGGCGCCCACAGTTATTTTGCAAATCAAATCTCTCTCATTCACAGTGTGCATGAGCAAAAAGGAATGAGGAATATTTTGTCGAAATTTAGTTTAACATCGATAATGCTCCATATCGGTCTTCTCCTTAGGGTACCTCCTTTTTTGTTTAAGTGCCGTTTAGGATCTGTTGGAAGATTCATTGTATATCGAAGCTATTCCTTGTACAGCGATATTATACACTCTTACTTTGTGGTCCAAATACTATAAATTATACGGTGACAAACTGAAATGACTGACGACAATAAATTACTCCCAAAAATAAAGTTTACTTCCAAAATGGTAGCTTCTCCGGAACAGTTTCGAGTTCTAATTGCAATTCATATTTTTGTCGGCAAGTTCATGCATCCAAAAAACGGACACAAAATTCAGAAAACCGCTTAAAAGTATAATTTTTAGGGAAAATAATTTTGGACTGAAATTTTCAACTCACACAGGTTGAGGGTAGGTATATCTCTGTCGATAAAACCGACTTATACTTGTTTACTTGTTAGATACATTTTCAGATCAAATTTAGGCAGTTAGGGTATCAGTGGTCGAAAAACTTCTCTGCCTAAAATTGTGTACAAGAATGCAAAATAATTATTCAATTTAAGTTCAGAATATTTGTTTTTTTTTTTTTTTTAATTAAACGATTTTCTATTTCTTCTATATTCTTCTAATAGAAAGCGTCCAGTGTACAAATCTTCTTCAATTTCACAATTTTCATCAAAATTCTAAAGCAATACAACAACAAAAAGTTATAACTGAATCACATTCTTTGTTGACACTTTAACTAACTCTGAAGCACATAATTTTCCTTCTTCCTAACCAAGAGTAAAACCTCCAATTAATTTTCATGATTAGTTAATTATGACTATAGTTTAAATCAACTACTACCACACCACACAGTGAACCACCTTTTGTCAAAAACATTAAGCTGTCAAATATCTAAACGAGACACTAATGGCGGGTGATTCCATTCAAGAAGCAATGGCTTCTCAAGTGGGCAATAAATTTATTAAAAACACGTTTTCTAAGTCGCAAATACCACTCGGTAGATAGGAATAAAAAAAAATAACAACGATGACGTTGTTGATGTCGTTCAACACCTAATGAATATTGATAAATGGGGCGTTTAAGTAGGCGTTTTCTCACTTAGAACAATAATGACAACAACAGCAACAACAACAACAGCAACAACAACAACAGCTATAAACAACGGCAATATTTATTTATTATATTAAAAGTTTAAATACCAGTTTGAAACTATGAAAAATGGCAAAGACTCAAACCACACAGTTAGTTGTAAGCGATGACAACTGTATTAGAAGATTGCGCAGAACAAAGTTGTGATTGTAAATTAACATCTTCTTCTTAACATCTGTCTTCCTAACATAACAAGTTATTGTTTTCAGTGTTCTCGATACAGGCTTGGGAATCAGAAAATATGGTTGCAAAATTTCCTCATTGGATATGGTTGCAAAATTTCCTCTTTTACCTAGATGTCTTCTAGCAGTTAATAAGAAAATAATTCCAATAACTATGTATATGAGGACCAAAAACCCTACCCTGCGTTCTTCCTTATTTGATATAGCCTAATTTATTAACCAAAAGGATCCGCATTAGAGATTGAAGAGGTTGTGGGGGTATTTTAAAAGTTTTCTGACAAAAGGTTTTATTTGCCATAGTAATATGAAGAGGTAAACCCTTCCTGCATTGTTCCCCTACATACAGTTACTTCAAAATAGACTATCCAATAGCCGCCTTCAACCTGTTGACGGCTCTGCTACAAATGTGCTGCGAATTGTCAGTGCAGTTAAGTTGTAACACAAGTAACCATTGACGTTTTTTTTTTTTGCTTTCGTTGTTAACTTAGAAAATTAATAGGCGGCAACCTTTTGGGAGTTAACAGATGACCGCTAAAATCGGCAAAAGCAAAGGTACTAGCGCCATGGGGTAAGCTAGAATAGAACTGGCTGTCAGTCCGTCAACATGGCAACCAGTCACAATTTCAAATGACTGTTAATTCAACTGACAAATGTCCTATTGTCACATTGTCCAACCGACCACCACATTCAATGACCATCATTAGAGTTGAGTAGAAAGAAGTTTTTAACATCTCCGTTTAGTTTTATGGATGCTTGCAGTTTATTAATTAAGTTGGGAGCAAGTTGTTTTTCTTCCTCACTCAAAGATTATAGAAGATTCTAGCGGCTTGGCATGGCTGGTATTTGCCATGGGCCATAACTTGTCATCAATTGAAATAGAGATTATAAATAGTTTTGTGTGAATTTCTTTGGAAATTTTGAAATGAAATTGATATAACAATTGTCGGTTATTATTTGTTTTATTGTCGAAGACAGTTTGGCAGTTGGAAGAAAAGTAGTTAGATAAAGAAAATATGCAGGGATCACAAAGGAAAAACATGTTATTTTAGGCCATTGATCTTTAAAAACTACGCTTATTGACTTGAAAGCCCTTAATTTTTTCCTGAAATACCCATTTCATTGAAAAACTGCACGACCTTAAAAAAATTATTTAAAATATCCACAGCCCTAAAACAATTCATTAAAAAATCCAGGGCCCTAAAACAATAAATTCAACAATCGACGAACTTAAAAAAAAAAATCTTTAAAAAATTCACGACCTCAAAAATACTTTAACAAATCCACACCCTCAACAATACTTTAAAAAATCGACATCCCTAAAAATTCTTTAAAAAAAATCCACGCCCTCAACACTAAATTAACAAATCCAGGACCCTAAATTTTTTTTAAAACAATTCACGATCTCAAGAAATACTTTAACAAATCTTACTTACTTACTTAGATGGCTTTTATACTAAACAGAACGTCTTGTTCCATAAGCCGAACTAAGAATAGATTTCCAAACGCACCGATTTATTGCCTTACTTCTCCAATTTTGGACGCCATGTTTTGTGATATCTTCTTCAACTTGGTCTTTCCATCGGAGTTTTGGGTATACCTTTTGAGTATACCTTTTTGGAGGGGGCATCTTTATCCATCCTGCTGACATGGCCAAATCAACGCAATCGTTGTAGTTCGATACGTTTTACTATATCGATGTCGGTCGGCTGGTATAGCTCGTGGTTCATACGACGTCGGTATTCACCTTCAACGCATATTGGTCCATAAATCTTTCGAAGAATTTTTCTTTCAAACACACCAAGTTCAGCCTCATCTGCTTTCGCAAGTGACCATGCTTCAGATCCATATATAAAAACGGGTAGTATCAGTGTCCGGTAAAGTGTAAGTTTTGTTTGACGAGAGGTGGTTTTGCTTTTAAACTGTTTATTTAGACCAAAGTAGCATCTGTTGGCCAATATTATTCTTCTCTTTATTTCAAGGCTTATATTGTTGGTTTTATTTATGGCGGTGCCGATGTAGATAAAGTCATTTACTATCTCAAATTTATAATTATTAACATCCACAGTTGGTCCAAGTCTACTGGACGACTTGCGTGTTGATAGCATAAACTTCGTCTTATCGCCGTTGACTGCCAGACCCACATTGGCAGACTCTCTTTCAATTTTTGCAAAGGTGGCTGTTACGGCTATGTCAACTGCATATGCAAGCAACATTACATCTTTATTGTATATCGTGCTGTTTTTGTCTCTGGCCGTATATATATTCGCATCTCGTATGACCTTTTCCAGTAGGATATTAAATAGGTCACACGATAGACTGTCACCTTGTCTGAAACCTCGTTTTGTGTTGAAAGGCTCGGAGAGGTTCTTTCCTATTTAAACCGCTGATCTTGTGTCAGCCAATGTCATCCTGCATAGTCGAATTAGTTTTGCAGGGATGCCAAACTCAGACATGGTTTGAAACACCTTTGCTCTAATTGGGCTGTCGAACGCGGCCTTATAGTCGACGAATAGGTGGTATGTGTCGATCTGTCTTTCGTGGGTCTTCTCCAATATTTGGCACAGTGTGAAGATTTGGTCAATTGTCGACTTACCAGGTCTAAAACCGCATTGGTATGACCCGATTATTTCATTGACCATGGGTTTTAACCGTTCACACAGTATGCTCGACAACACTTTAAATGCGATGGAAGGGAGACTTATACCTCGGTAATTTGCACAAACCGTTTTGTCTCCTTTCTTATGTACGGGACATAGTAGGCTGAGGTTCCAATCGTTGGTTATGCTTTCTTCCTGCCAAACTTCGCAAATTAGCTGATGCATACTCCTTACCAGCATTTCGACACCGGTCTTGAACAATTCGGCGGGAAGTCCATCAGCTCCTGCTGCCTTATTGTTTTTCAGCCGATTAATGGTTGTCGTAACCTCGCCTTGGCTAGGTGGTAGACATTCAACATTGTCATTTACGATTGGTTCTGGGGTATCTTTATCGCCATCCATATTCGATACCAAAAGCTTCATAAAGTACTCCTTCCAGATCCTCAGTAAGCTAGCTGTATCAGTTTCCAGATTCCCTTGGTCATCTTTGCAGGAGAATGTGCCTGCATCATATCTGGTGTTTTACACTCTGGTAAAATTTTCGGACTTCATTCTGACACCTGAACATCTCGAGTTTCTCACGCTCACGTTTTTCTGGCTCCTTCTTTTTTCTCCTGAAAAAACGGTTTTCCTCTCTCCTCTTCTCCTCTTCTCCCGATAAGTTTCTTTCGTTCTTCGTGTTGCTACTGAATGCAGTGTTGCTCTATATGCCGCGTTCTTTTCTTCTGTAGCTTAACGACACTCCTGATCGTACCATAAATTTTTAGGTGGATGTTTTTGGTACCCAAGTATGGTTGTTGCAGCAGTCTGAAGGTAGTGGGCTATTCTTTGCTAACGTGCTTCTACATTATCGGGACAAGGAGTGCCGTTTTCCAGCATGCGAGTCAGTTGAGCGGAGTAGGCTTGTGCTGTCTGTTGTGTTTGCTTCTCGACATCCAGCTTTCGTCCTGTGTTAGATCGGACTTTTGCCGCAACATTAAGACGAGTGCGTACCTTGGCTGCTACAAGGAAATAGTCCGAATCGATGTTCGCACCTCGAATCGATCCGACATCTAACACACTGGACAAGTGTCTTCCATCTATCACAACATGATCAATCTGATTTTTTGTTTTCCCATTCGGGGATATCCACGTAGCCTTGTGTATGCCGAGGTGTGGGAATCTGGTGCCGCCCACTACCATATTCTTTGCCGCTGCAAAATCTATCAGCCTCATTCCGTTGTCGGGTGTTACCTCATGAAGGCTGAATTTGCCGACCGTGGGACCGAATATATTTTCCCTTCCAATTTTAGCATTAAAATCTCCTAGATCAATCTTAATTTCATGGCCAGGACAGCGGTCATCTGCTCTCTCTAGGCGCTCGTAGAATATATCCTTGGTCTGTTCGTCTTTCTCTTCGGTCGGAGCATGGGCGCAGATGAGACTGATGTTAAAAAAACTTTGCTTTTATACGGATTGTGGCAATTCTCTCATCAACCGGAGTAAAACTGGATACAAGATTTCTAAACCTCCGGTTTACCATGAATCCAACACCTAGCTCATGCTTCGTTTCATGGCAGCTATAATACATTGCGTAATCGTTTGTGATCTTTACGTCTGCCCGATTCCATCGCACTTTCTGTAAGGCGATAATATCAGCATTGTACTTGTCAAGTACATCCGCCAATGCGTAAACTGCACCTACTCTGTAAAGAGTCCTGATATTCCAGGTGCAGAATTGCAGATTATGGTCCTTAATACGTTTGCGGGGGTCGTCAACTTTAGAGGGGATGTTTTTCTTCTTTTTCTTTGTTTTTTTCATAGTAAGCTGTTTTGACGGGGTGAGTTACTAGCCCAACCCAAGTTTTTATCGTTCTTATGGGTGAACGCGCGGCACATGTTAGCTCACTACCTTTAACGGGCGTTAAAGGCAGCTCCCCAGGTGACATCACGGGGAGGTCAGTGTCCACTTGAGATGAATGAGGCACCAAGATAAGTCCTGGGCTTTGGCATGTTAAAGCCGGTCAAGACCGTTCCTTGGTACCTTTCATACCCTACGTCACCAACTTTAACAAATCCACATCCTTAAAAAATACTTCAAAAAATCCACGTCCTTAAAAATTACTTTAACACGTCCACGTCCTTAAAGATACCTAAACAAATCCATGTCCTTACATTTGTTTTTAAATAATCATTAGAAATATCCACTTCCTTTTTTTTTAAATAATCTTTATAAATATCTACTTCCATATATATTATTTTAAATAATCTTTAGAAATATCCTTATCTTATATTTTTTTAATAACCTTTAGAAATATCCACTTCCTTAAAAATATTCCTTAAAAAATCCACGTCCTTAAAAATATTACATAGATAAATTCACGTCCTTAATATATATTCTTTTAAAAAAAATCCACGTCCTTAAAAATATTCTTTAAAAAATCCAAGCCTTAAAAATTTTTCTTTAAAAAAATCCATGTCCGTAAAACATATTCTTTAAAAAATTCACATTCTTAAAATATATTCTTTAAAAAATCCACGTCCTTAAACATTTTTCTTTAAAAAATTCACATTCTTAAAATATATTCTTTAAAAAATCTACGTCCTTAAACATTTTTCTTTAAAAAATTCACATTCTTAAAATATATTCTTTAAAAAATCCACGTCCTTAAACATTTTTCTTTAAAAAATTCACATTCTTAAAATATATTCTTTAAAAAATCCACGTCCTTTAACATTTTTCTTTAAAAAATTCACATTCTTAAAATATATTCTTTAAAAAATCTACGTCCTTAAACATTTTTCTTTAAAAAATTCACATTCTTAAAATATATTCTTTAAAAAATCCACGTCCTTAAACATTTTTCTTTAAAAAATTCACATTCTTAAAATATATTCTTTAAAAAATCCACGTCCTTAAACATTTTTCTTTAAAAAATTCACATTCTTAAAATATATTCTTTAAAAAATCCACGTCCTTAAACATTTTTCTTTAAAAAATTCACATTCTTAAAATATATTCTTTAAAAATCCACGTCCTTAAACATTTTTCTTTAAAAAATTCACATTCTTAAAATATATTCTTTAAAAAATCCACGTCCTTAAACATTTTTCTTTAAAAAATTCACATTCTTAAAATATATTCTTTAAAAAATCCACGTCCTTAAACATTTTTCTTTAAAAAATTCACATTCTTAAAATATATTCTTTAAAAAATCCACGTCCTTAAACATTTTTCTTTAAAAAATTCACATTCTTAAAATATATTCTTTAAAAAATCCACGTCCTTAAACATTTTTCTTTAAAAAATTCACATTCTTAAAATATATTCTTTAAAAAATCCACGTCCTTAAACATTTTTCTTTAAAAAATTCACATTCTTAAAATATATTCTTTAAAAAATCCACGTCCTTAAACATTTTTCTTTAAAAAATTCACATTCTTAAAATATATTCTTTAAAAAATCCACGTCCTTAAACATTTTTCTTTAAAAAATTCACATTCTTAAAATATATTCTTTAAAAAATCCACGTCCTTAAACATTTTTCTTTAAAAAATTCACATTCTTAAAATATATTCTTTAAAAAATCCACGTCCTTAAACATTTTTCTTTAAAAAATTCACATTCTTAAAATATATTCTTTAAAAAATCCACGTCCTTAAACATTTTTCTTTAAAAAATTCACATTCTTAAAATATATTCTTTAAAAAATCCACGTCCTTAAACATTTTTCTTTAAAAAATTCACATTCTTAAAATATATTCTTTAAAAAATCCACGTCCTTAAACATTTTTCTTTAAAAAATTCACATTCTTAAAATATATTCTTTAAAAAATCCACGTCCTTAAACATTTTTCTTTAAAAAATTCACATTCTTAAAATATATTCTTTAAAAAATCCACGTCCTTAAACATTTTTCTTTAAAAAATTCACATTCTTAAATATATTCTTTAAAAAATCCACATCCTTAAACATTTTTCTTTAAAAAATTCACATTCTTAAAAAATATTCTTTAAAAAATCCACGTCCTTAAACATTTTTCTTTTTCTTTAAAACATCCACGTCGATGGAAAAATATTCTTTAAAAAATCCAAGTTAATGAAAAAAAAATATTCTTTAAAAAATCCACGTCGAATGAAAACAAATTCTTTAAAAAATCCACGTCGATGTTAAAAATATTCTTTAAAAAATCAACGTCGATGGAAAAAATATTCTTTAAAACATGCACGTCGATGAGAAAAAAATCCACGTCGATTGAAAAATATTCTTTAAAAACTCCACTTTGATGGAAAGAATATTCTTTAAAAAATCCACGTCGATGAGAAAAAAATCGTTAAAAAATACACGTCGATGAGAAAAAAAATCGTTAAAAAATCCACGTCGATTGAAAAAATATTCTTTAAAATTTCCACTTTGATGGATAGAATATTCTTTAAAAAATCCAAGTCGATGGAAAAAGTATTTTTTAAAAAATCCACTTTGATGGAAAGAATATTCTTTAAAAAATGCACGTCGATGGAAAAAGTATTCTTTAAAAAATCCAAGTGGATGGAAAAAGTATTTTTTAAAAAATCCACTTTGATGGAAAGAATATTCTTTAAAAAATCCACGTCGATGGAAAAAATATTCTTTAAAAAATCCACGTCGATGGAAAAAATATTCTTTAAAAAATCCACGTCGATGGAAAAATTATTCTTTAAAAAATCCACGTCGATGGAAAAATTATTCTTTAAAAAATCCACGTCGATGGAAAAATTATTCTTTAAAAAATCCACGTCGATGGAAAAATTATTCTTTAAAAAATCCACGTCTATGGGAAAAAATATTCTTTAAAAAATCCACGTCGATGGAAAAAATATTCTTAAAAAAATCCACGTCGATGGAAAAATATTCTTTAAAAAATCCACGTCTATGGGAAAAATATTCTTTTAAAAAATCCACGTCGATGGAAAAAATATTCTTTAAAAAAATCCACGTCGATGGAAAAAATATTCTTTAAAACATCCACGTCGATGGAAAAAATATTCTTTAGAAAAATCCACGTCGATGGAAAAAATATTCTTTAGAAAAATCCACGTCGATGGAAAAAATATTCTTTAGAAAAATCCACGTCGATGGAAAAAATATTCTTTAAAAAATCCACGTCGATGGAAAAAATATTCTTTAAAAAATCCACGTCGATGGAAAAAATATTCTTTAAAAATTCCACGTCGATGGAAAAAATATTCTTTAAAAAATCCAAGTCGATGGAAAAAATATTCTTTAAAAAATCCACGTCGATGGAAAAAATATTCTTTAAAAAATCCACGTCGATGGAAAAAATATTCTTTAAAAAATCCACGTCGATGGAAAAAATATTCTTTAAAAAAATCCACGTCGATGGAAAAAATATTCTTTAAAAAATCCACGTCGATGGAAAAAATATTCTTTAAAAAATCCACGTCGATGGAAAAAATATTCTTTAAAAATCCACGTCGATGGAAAAAATATTCTTTAAAAAATCCACGTCGATGGAAAAAATATTCTTTAAAAAATCCACGTTGATGGAAAAAATATTCTTTAAAAAATCCACGTTGATGGAAAAAATATTCTTTAAAAAGTCCACGTTGATGGAAAAAATATTCTTTAAAAAATCCACGTTGATGGAAAAAATATTCTTTAAAAAATCCACGTTGATGGAAAAAATATTCTTTAAAAAATCCACGTTGATGGAAAAAATATTCATTAAAAAATCCACGTTGATGGAAAAAATATTCTTTAAAAAATCCACGTTGATGGAAAAATATTCTTTAAAAAATCCACGTTGATGGAAAAAATATTCTTTAAAAATCCACGTTGATGGAAAAAATATTCTTTAAAAAATCCACGTTGATGGAAAAAATATTCTTTAAAAAATCCACGTTGATGGAAAAAATATTCTTTAAAAAATCCACGTTGATGGAAAAAATATTCTTTAAAAAATCCACGTTGATGGAAAAAATATTCTTTAAAAAATCCACGTTGATGGAAAAAATATTCTTTAAAAAATCCACGTTGATGGAAAAATATTCTTTAAAAAATCCACGTTGATGGAAAAAATATTCTTTAAAAAATCCACGTTGATGGAAAAAATATTCTTTAAAAAATCCACGTTGATGGAAAAAATATTCTTTAAAAAATCCACGTTGATGGAAAAAATATTCTTTAAAAATCCACGTTGATGGAAAAAATATTCTTTAAAAAAATCCACGTTGATGGAAAAAATATTCTTTAAAAAATCCACGTTGATGGAAAAAATATTCTTTAAAAAATCCACGTTGATGGAAAAAATATTCTTTAAAAAATCCACGTTGATGGAAAAAATATTCTTTAAAAAATCCACGTTGATGGAAAAAATATTCTTTAAAAAATCCACGTTGATGGAAAAAATATTCTTTAAAAAATCCACGTTGATGGAAAAAATATTCTTTAAAAAATCCACGTTGATGGAAAAAATATTCTTTAAAAAATCCACATTGATGGAAAAAATATTCTTTAAAAAATCCACGTCGATGGAAAAATTATTCTTTAAAAAATCCACGCCGTTAAAATAAATTCTTTAAAAAATCCACGTCGATGGAAAAATTATTCTTTAAAAAATCCACGTCGATGGAAAAATTATTCTTTAAAAAATGCACGCCGTTAAAATAAATTCTTTAAAAAATCCACGTCGATGGAAAAATTATTCTTTAAAAAATGCACGCCGTTAAAATAAATTCTTTAAAAAATCCACGTCGATGGAAAAATTATTCTTTAAAAAATCCACGTCGATTGAAAAAATATTCGTTAAAAATTCCACTTTGATGAAAAGAATATTCGATTGAAAAATATTCTTTAAAAAATCCACGTCGATGGAAAAAATATTCTTTAAAAAATCCACGTCGATGGAAAAAATATTCTTTAAAAAATCCACGTCGATGGAAAAAATATTCTTTAAAAAATCCACGTCGATGGAAAGAATATTCTTTAAAAAATCCACGTCGATGGAAAAAATATTCTTTAAAAAATCCACGTCGATGGAAAAAATATTCTTTAAAAAATCCACGTCGATGGAAAAAATATTCTTTAAAAAATCCACGTCGATGGAAAGAATATTCTTTAAAAAATCCACGTCGATGGAAAAAATATTCTTTAAAAAATCCACGTCGATGGAAAAAATATTCTTTAAAAAATCCACGTCGATAGAAAAATTATTCTTTAAAAAATCCACGTCGATGGAAAAATAATCTTTAAAAAATACACGTCGATGGAAAAAATATTCTTTAAAAAATCCACGACGATGGAAAAATATTCCGTAAAAAATCCACGTTGATGGAAAAATATTCTGTAAAAAATCCACGTCGATAGAAACAAATATCCTTTAAAAAATCCACGTCGATGGAAAAAATATTCTTTAAAAAATCCACGTCGATGGAAAAAATATTCTTTAAATAATCCACGTCGATGGAAAAAATATTCTTTAAAAAATCCACGTCGATGGAAAAAATATTCTTTAAAAAATCCACGTCGATGGAAAAAATATTCTTTAAAAAATCCACGTCGATGGAAAAAATATTCTTTAAAAAATCCACGTCGATGGAAAAATATTCTTTAAAAAAACCACGTCGATGGAAAAATATTCTTTAAAAAAAACACGTCGATGCAAAAAATATTCTTTAAAAAATCCACGTCGATGGAAAAAATATTCTTTAAAAAATCCACGTCGATGGAAAAAATGTTCTTTAAAAAATCCACGTCTATGGAAAAAATATTCATTAAAAAATCCACGTCGATGGAAAAAATATTCTTTAAAAAATCCACGTCGATGGAAAAAATGTTCTTTAAAAAATCCACGTCTATGGAAAAAATATTCTTTAAAAAATCAACGTCGATGGAAAAATTATTCTTTAAAAAATCCACGTCGATGGAAAAAATATTCTTTAAAAAATCCACGTCGATGGAAAAAATGTTCTTTAAAAAATCCACGTCTATGGAAAAAATATTCTTTAAAAAATCAACGTCGATGGAAAAATTATTCTTTAAAAAATCCATGCCGTTAAAATAAATTCTTTAAAAAATTCACGTCGATGGAAAAATTATTCTTTAAAAAATTCACGACGTTAAAATAAATTCTTTAAAAAATCCACGTCGATGGAAAAATTATTCTTTAAAAAATCCACGCCGTTAAAATAAATTCTTTAAAAAATCCACGTCGATGGAAAACTATTCTTTGAAAAATCCAAGTTGAGGAAAAAAATATTCTTTAAAAAATCCACGTCGATGGAAAAAATATTCTTTAAAAAATCCACGTCGATGGAAAAAATATTCTTTAAAAAATCCACGTCGATGGAAAAAATATTCTTTAAAAAATCCACGTCGATGGAAAAAATATTCTTTAAAAAATCCACGTCGATGGAAAAAATATTCTTTAAAAAATCCACGTCGATGGAAAAAATATTCTTTAAAAAATCCACGTCGATGGAAAAAATATTCTTTAAAAAATCCACGTCGATGGAAAAATAATCTTTAAAAAATACACGTCGATGGAAAAATATTCTTTAAAAAATCCACGTCGATGGAAAAATATTCCGTAAAAAATCCACGTCGATGGAAAAATATTCTGTAAAAAATCCACGTCGATAGAAACAAATATCCTATAAAAAATCCACGCCGATGAAAAAAAATATTCTTTGAAATATCCACGTGGATGAAAAAAATATTCTTTTAAAAATCCACGTCGATGAAAAAATATTCTTTAAAAATCCACGACGATGGAAAAAGTATTCTTCAAAAAATCCACGTGTATGGAAAAAAGTTCTTCCAAAAAAACACGACTATGGAAAAAATATTCTTTAAACAATCCACGTCGATAGAAAAATATTCTTTAAAATATAAACGTCGTTGGATGGAAAAATATTTTTTAAAACGCCATGTCGAAAAAATAAATAAAAAATATCCCTTAAAAAATCCACGACCTTGAAATAATTCATTAAAAATCTCACATCCTTAAAATAATTCTTTAAAAAATCCACATCGATGGAAAAAATATTCTAAAAAAATTCTTTAAATTATCCACGTCCTTAAAAAAATTCTTTAAATAATCCACGTCCTTAAAAAAATTCTTTAAAAAATCCACGTCCTTAAAAAATCTTTAAAAAACCACGTCCTTAAAAAATCTTTAAAAAATCCACGTCTTTAAAAAACATTAGAAAATCCACTTTTCAAAAAATTCTTTAAAAAATCCACGTCCTAAAAACATTAGAAAATCCACTTTTAAAAAAAATCTTTAAAAAATCCACGTCTTAAAAAACATTAGAAAATCCACTTTTAAAAAAATTCTTTAAAAAATCCACGTCTTTAAAAAACATCAGAAAATCCACTTTAAAAAAGTATTCAAAAAATCCACGTCCTTAAAAAATTCTTTAAAATAATCCATGTCCCTTAAGAAAATTTAATAAACAAACCACAGCCTTAAAATACATTCTTTAAAAAATCCACATCCTTATTTTTTTAATTCTACGTCCTTGAAAATATCCTCTAAAAAATCCACGCTTATTGCCAAAATGGTATTTGTACAAAAATTGTCTTCAATGAATATTACTGCAATTCGTATAGTCCTGTAATAATTTATTTAATTTTCCACAACTCATTTAACCTGGTTTGCATGTTAATGTTGTAACCTTTCAACCCCCTCAACTACCAGAATTTTGCCGGGACCGCTTACACACTTTCTTTATGTTTAACTATTCCAAACTGTTACAATAACATTTTATCATTTTAATGAGTCTAACAGACGATTCGTATGATGATTAAGTTTATTTATTTCTTTCGAATGACAGTCAGACGGGCGGTATAGAAACTTCATTTGCGGGGCACGATGTAGAAAAAGTAGTCAACCCTTATTACTAATTATAACTTTTATGCAGCTAATATTGCTATTGGGTTGTGGTCATTTGGTCCAGCTACATACAGCTAGAATTTATATAAAGAAGGAAGAAACAAATCCTTAATGACTTTACTTACACATTTAGAAGTAAAACATCATTAAAGAAAATTTGTTCGAGGGTAGGGGTAAAAGAAACTACAAAAAGTAAAATTAAATAGAATTGCATACATTAAGTCAGACAACATGTTTGGAATTTATGATTTAATTTCATAAAGGACATAACACGAGGAATACTCAAACTCCAAGAAATAAAGGTTCCCTTTACTAAATCACCCATAACGGCACTAAATTCTTTGCAAATTTTCACAACTAAAATCATAAAAGTTTCAGAAATATTCCACCAAAAAACCTTGGCAGACAGTTTGACATTTTTTTTTTGTCAAGCCGCTGTTTGACTTTGATCCTTTTGCTCTGAAGAACCTATTCAAATTTACCGCCTAAAATATAAATATAAATTTAATTTTTTGTTGTTGCTGTTAAGCGAAATACAGTAGCATTTTGATATTAGCATCAAGAACACATTAACATCATTCGTTTGTTGTGCAGTCGAAATTGTTTGATTTGGTATTTCATCAAAACTGAAATCAATGTCAACCTTGTTCGCGATAGAGAGGAGCAAAAGATGGTTAGAAAATAATTGGGAAGAATGACTACGTAAAAAAGAGTTGCCATCACCAAATAATTTTTAATAATATACTATATTTTTAACAATGGGTGGATTTTTTAAGGAATATTTTTGAAAGCGACGTGGATTTTTAAAACAACATTTTACCGTCGACTTGGATTTTTTAAGAATTGGATTTTAAAAGGAATATTGTTTACATAGGCGTTGTTTTTACAGTGTTTTATTTTAATGAATATTATTCATCGCCATGGATTTGTATACAGAATATTTTTTTTACAGAATAATGTTTGAACAATATTTTTTTCATCGACGTGGGCCTTTGAAGTATAATTTTCCAATGACAAGGATTTTTTAAATATAATTTTTTTCCATCGTCAAGGATTTACAGAATTGAAGGATTTACTGTCTTGTTAAGTCCAGTTTTTTGTATAAAAATGAACATAATTAATAATCATGTTACAATAAACTAATTGTAAGTAAAAGATAAAAACCTAAAAATTCCAAAATTGTACAATAAAAATGATGTAATCTTGTCGTAGGATTTTCAAATAAAAACTCCTGATGAAGTTGGAAAAAGGCCAACGAAACGTTGAGTTGATCATGAAATAAATTAGTTTTATTTATTCCATCGAACAATTGACCTAATCAGCCCAATGGAAACCACTATTATTGAATACATAATACTAAGGTCATAAACACAAAAAAAAAAGATTTACAGAATATTTTTAAGTATATTTTTTACATCGACGTGGATTAATTCTTATCAAAGATGTGAAGTTTTTAAAGATTTTTTAAAGACGTGTATTTGTTATTTTTTCAAAAACGTGGATTTTTCTTCAACTACGTTTATTTGAAACAGATTTCTTTTTTTCAAAGTAGTTGATTTTTCTAAATAATTCTTTTCCAAATACGTAGATTTGTTAAAGATTTTTTTCAAAGACGTGGATTTGTTGAAGAATTATTTTCCAAAGAAGTGGATTTGTTAAATATTTGTTTTTGCAAAGATTTTGAAGATTTTTTTAAGAACGTGGATTTGTAAAGAATTTTTTTCGCGGACCTGGATTATTTAATGTTTTTTTTCAAGGAACATTTTTTTGAGGGACGTGGATTTTTATTAGCACTTTGTTTAGGAATTTGGATTTTTTAAATATATTTCAGGAATTTTTTTAAAGATCGTGGATTTTTTAAAGAATTATTTTTAGGATTTTTTAAAGATGTGGATATTTTATGTAGATTTTTTTCACGAACGTAGATTTTTTATAGATTTTTGTCAAAGACGTGGATTTGTTATATTTTTTTTTCAAGGACTTGGATTTTTTACAGAATATTTTAAGGACGTGGGTTTTTATGGAATTCTGTTTCATGGACTTGGATTTTTTAAAGAATTCTTTTCCAAAGATGGGGATTTGTTAAAGATTTTTTCAAAGTCGTGGATTTGTTAATGATTTTTTTTTTTCAAAGGCGTTGGATTTGGATTTTTATACCCTACACCACTATGTGGGGAGGGTATTATAAGTTGGTTTTGGCCAAAAAGTTTGTAACGCATCGAAATAATGGTCGTAGACCCATACTTATATATATCAAAATGATTGTCTCGACGAGCTGAGTCGATCTGGCTATGTGTGTCCGTCCGTCCGTACGTCTGTCCGTCTGTCCATCTAAACCTTGTAATCACGCTACAGGTCGCAATTTTGATCGGATCGTCACGACATTTTGGATGTTGATGGGGGTCCCGGAGGGGAAGAATCCTATTGATTTTGGTGATGGTCGGATAATATTTAGGGGTCGGAATGGGCAAAAAACTGATGTGGATAAAAAGACAACGTTTTTTTCCAAAGCGAATATCTTTCTAATGATGTAAAGTAGGGTCTTGTAGGTGATCAAACAACGAAGATATCACAATAGTCGCAAATAAAACCCAAATTTTCATTTTTGCGATTTTGATTATAATGACGAATATCACAGCTTTGGTTAGGGACTTTCCAAAAACAAAGTCTGACTATGAAAGTAGAAAATCCCATCTTTACAATGATGTAAACTAGGTCGGCGTAGGTGACCAAATAACGGAGATATCGCAATAGTCGGTAACACATCCCATTTTTCCTCTTTTTTGGAAATCACGCTACAGGTCTCAATTTTGATCGGATAGTCACGAAATTTTGAGGGTCAATGGGGGTCACACAGATGAAGAAGCCTATTGATTTTGGTGATGGTCGGATAATATTTAGGGGTCGTAATGGGCAAAAAACTTATTTGGAGAAAAAGACAAAGTTTTTTTCCTAAGCGAATATCTCAGCTTCAATATGAATTATACCAAAAGCAGAACCCATGGCCATGAAAGTAGAAAATATCGCATTTCTAATGATGTAAAGTAGGTTCTCGTAGGTGATCAAACAACGAATATATCGCAATAGCCGCTAATAGAACACAACTTTTTATTTTTGGGATTTTAATAATAATGACGAATATCACAACTTCGGTGGGGATCTTCCAAAAACAAAGTCTGACTATGAAAGTAGAAAATCCCATCTTTACAGTGATGCAAAGTAGGTTGGCGTAGGTGGCCACATAACGGAGATATCACAATAGTAGGCAATACATCCAATTTTTTCATTTTTTTGTAATCACGCTACAGGTCGCAATTTTGATCGGATCGCCACGAAATTTTGGGGGCTAATGGGGATCCTACAGAGAAAGAAGGCTATTGATTTTGGTGATGGTCGGATAATATTCAGGGTTCGGAATGGACAAAAAACTTATTTGGAGAAAAAGTCAACGTTTTATTTCAAAGCGAATATCTCCGCTTCTAAAAGGAGTATACCTGCTAATGAAAGTAGAAAATATCACCTTTGCAACGATGTTACGTAGGTTGTCGTAGGTGGTCAAACAACGAGGATATCGCAAAAGCCGCTAATAGAACACAACTTTTCATTTTTGCGATTTTAATAATAATGACGAATATCACAGCTTTGGTTCGGGACCTTCCAAAAGCAAAGTCTGGCAATGAAAGTAAAAAATCCCATCATTACAATGATGTAAAGCAGGTTGGCCTAGGTATCCAAATAACGGAGATATCGCAATAGTCGGTAATACATCCCATTTTTTCACTTTTTTGGAAATCACGCAATTTTAACTGGATCGTCACGAAATTTTGGGTGTTTTAGGGAGTCCCACAGAGGAAAAAACCTTTTGATTTTTGATAATGGTCTGATATTATTAGGCGGTCGGAATGTGACAAAAAAAAAATATTTGGAAAAAGACCAACGTTTTATTTCAAAGTTAATATCTCCCTTCTGTAGGAGGTATATCAAAAGCAAAACCTGGCAAGGAAAGTAGAAAATATCACCTTTACAAGATGTGAAGTAGGTTGTCATAGGTGGTCAAACAACAGAGATATCGCAATAGTCGTTAATGCATCCCTTTTTCCATTTTTATGCAATCACACTACGAAATTTTGATCGGATCCACACGAAATTTTGGGGGTTGATATTTGGCATACATCCCACTTTTCCATTTTTTATTTGGGTTGTACTGTCGGTGCACTTAAATGCGTTTCAAAAAAATTGACCTGTGTTAATGAAGACATTCAGAGAAAAAGGCGCTAAGCTATCCCAATTTTAATATTTTGAATTTTATTAGTCAAAAGCTTATAAACAGGGGTAGTGGTGTAGGGTATCACATAGTCGGCCTTGACCCGACTATAGCCTTGGTTCACTTGTTTAAAGAATTTTTTTTCCATCGATGTGGATTTTCCAAAGAATATTTTTTCCATCGACGTGGATTTTTAAAGAATATTTTTTCCATCGAATTGGATTTTTTAAAGAATATTTTTTCCATCGACGTGGATTTTTTAAAGAATATTTTTTCCATCGACGTGGATTTTTTTAAGAATATTTTTTCCATCGACGTGGATTTTTTAAAGAATATTTTTTCCATCGACGTGGATTTTTTAAAGAATATTTTTTCCATCGACGTGGATTTTTTAAAGAATATTTTTTCCATCGACGTGGATTTTTTAAAGAATATTTTTTCCATCGACGTGGATTTTTTAAAGAATATTTTTTCCATCGACGTGGATTTTTTAAAGAATATTTTTTCCATCGACGTGGATTTTTTAAAGAATATTTTTCATCGATATAGATTTTTTAAATAATATCTTTTTCATTGATGTGGATTTTTTAAAGAATATTTTTTCCATCGACGTGGATTTTTTAAAGAATATTTTTTCCATCGACGTGGATTTTTTAAAGAATATTTTTTCCATCGACGTGGATTTTTTAAAGAATATTTTTTCATCGATATAGATTTTTTAAATAATATCTTTTTCATTGATGTGGATTTTTTAAAGAATATTTTTTCCATCGACGTGGATTTTTTAAAGAATATTTTTTTCCTCGACGTGGATTTTTTAAAGAATATTTTTTCCATCGACGTGGATTTTTTAAAGAATATTTTTTCCATCGACGTGGATTTTTTAAAGAATATTTTTTCCATCGACGTGGATTTTTTAAAGAATATTTTTTCCATCGACGTGGATTTTTTAAAGAATATTTTTTCAATCGACGTGGATTTTTTAAATAATATCTTTTTCATTGATGTGGATTTTTTAAAGAATATTTTTTCCATCGACGTGGATTTTTTAAAGAATATGTTTTCCATCGACGTGGATTTTTTAAAGAATATTTTTTCATCGATATAGATTTTTTAAATAATATCTTTTTCATTGATGTGGATTTTTTAAAGAATATTTTTTCCATCGACGTGGATTTTTTAAAGAATATTTTTTCCATCGACGTGGATTTTTTAAAGAATATTTTTTCCATCGACGTGGATTTGTTAAAGAATATTTTTTCCATCGACCTGGATTTTTTAAAGAATATTTTTTCCATCGACGTGGATTTTTTAAAGAATATTTTTTCCATCGACGTGGATTTTTTAAAGAATATTTTTTCCATCGACCTGGATTTTTTAAAGAATATTTTTTCCATCGACCTGGATTTTTTAAAGAATATTTTTTCCATCGACGTGGATTTTTAAAGAATATTTTTTCCATCGACCTGGATTTTTTAAAGAATATTTTTTCCATCGACCTGGATTTTTTAAAGAATATTTTTTTATCGATATAGATTTTTTAAATAATATCTTTTTCATTGATGTGAATTTTTTAAAGAATATTTTTTCCATCGACGTGGATTTTTTAAAGAATATTTTTTCCATCGACGTGGATTTTTTAAAGAATATTTTTTCCATCGACGTGGATTTTTTAAAGAATATTTTTTCCATCGACGTGGATTTTTTAAAGAATATTTTTTCCATCGACGTGGATTTTTTAAAGAATATTTTTTCCATCGACGTGGATTTTTTAAAGAATATTTTTTCCATCGACGTGGATTTTTTAAAGAATATTTTTTCCATCGACGTGGATTTTTTAAAGAATATTTTTTCCATCGACGTGGATTTTTTAAAGAATATTTTTTCCATCGACGTGGATTTTTTAAAGAATATTTTTTCCATCGACGTGGATTTTTTAAAGAATATTTTTTCCATCGACGTGGATTTTTTAAAGAATATTTTTTCCATCGACGTGGATTTTTTAAAGAATATTTTTTCCATCGACGTGGATTTTTTAAAGAATATTTTTTCCATCGACGTGGATTTTTTAAAGAATATTTTTTCCATCGACGTGGATTTTTTAAAGAATATTTTTTCCATCGACGTGGATTTTTTAAAGAATATTTTTTCCATCGACGTGGATTTTTTAAAGAATATTTTTTCCATCGACGTGGATTTTTTAAAGAATATTTTTTCCATCGACGTGGATTTTTTAAAGAATATTTTTTCCATCGACGTGGATTTTTTAAAGAATATTTTTTCCATCGACGTGGATTTTTTAAAGAATATTTTTTCCATCGACGTGGATTTTTTAAAGAATATTTTTTCCATCGACGTGGATTTTTTAAAGAATATTTTTTCCATCGACGTGGATTTTTTAAAGAATATTTTTTCCATCGACGTGGATTTTTTAAAGAATATTTTTTCCATCGACGTGGATTTTTTAAAGAATATTTTTTCCATCGACGTGGATTTTTTAAAGAATATTTTTTCCATCGACGTGGATTTTTTAAAGAATATTTTTCATCGATATAGATTTTTTAAATAATATCTTTTTCATTGATGTGAATTTTTTAAAGAATATTTTTTCCATCGACGTGGATTTTTTAAAGAATATTTTTTTATCGATATAGATTTTTTAAATAATATCTTTTTCATTGATGTGAATTTTTAAAGAATATTTTTTCCATCGACGTGGATTTTTTAAAGAATATTTTTTCCATCGACGTGGATTTTTTAAAGAATATTTTTTCCATCGACGTGGATTTTTTAAAGAATATTTTTTCCATCGACGTGGATTTTTTAAAGAATATTTTTTTATCGATATAGATTTTTTAAATAATATCTTTTTCATTGATGTGAATTTTTTAAAGAATATTTTTTCCATCGACGTGGATTTTTTAAAGAATATTTTTTCCATCGACGTGGATTTTTTAAAGAATATTTTTTCCATCGACGTGGATTTTTTAAAGAATATTTTTTCCATCGACGTGGATTTTTTAAAGAATATTTTTTCCATCGACGTGGATTTTTTAAAGAATATTTTTTCCATCGACGTGGATTTTTTAAAGAATATTTTTTCCATCGACGTGGATTTTTTAAAGAATATTTTTTCCATCGACGTGGATTTTTTAAAGAATATTTTTTCCATCGACGTGGATTTTTTAAAGAATATTTTTTCCATCGACGTGGATTTTTTAAAGAATATTTTTTCCATCGACGTGGATTTTTTAAAGAATATTTTTCCATCGACGTGGATTTTTTAAAGAATATTTTTTCCATCGACGTGGATTTTTTAAAGAATATTTTTTCCATCGACGTGGATTTTTTAAAGAATATTTTTTCCATCGACGTGGATTTTTTAAAGAATATTTTTTCCATCGACGTGGATTTTTTAAAGAATATTTTTTCCATCGACGTGGATTTTTTAAAGAATATTTTTTCCATCGACGTGGATTTTTTAAAGAATATTTTTTCCATCGACGTGGATTTTTTAAAGAATATTTTTTCCATCGACGTGGATTTTTTAAAGAATATTTTTTTATCGATATAGATTTTTTAAATAATATCTTTTTCATTGATGTGAATTTTTTAAAGAATATTTTTTCCATCGACGTGGATTTTTTAAAGAATATTTTTTCCATCGACGTGGATTTTTTAAAGAATATTTTTTCCATCGACGTGGATTTTTTAAAGAATATTTTTTCCATCGACGTGGATTTTTTAAAGAATATTTTTTCCATCGACGTGGATTTTTTAAAGAATATTTTTTCCATCGACGTGGATTTTTTAAAGAATATTTTTTTATCGATATAGATTTTTTAAATAATATCTTTTTCATTGATGTGGATTTTTTAAAGAATATTTTTTCCATCGACGTGGATTTTTTAAAGAATATTTTTTCCATCGACGTGGATTTTTTAAAGAATATTTTTTCCATCGACGTGGATTTTTTAAAGAATATTTTTTCCATCGACGTGGATTTTTTAAAGAATATTTTTTCCATCGACGTGGATTTTTTAAAGAATATTTTTTCCATCGACGTGGATTTTTTAAAGAATATTTTTTCCATCGACGTGGATTTTTTAAAGAATATTTTTTCCATCGACGTGGATTTTTTAAAGAATATTTTTTCCATCGACGTGGATTTTTTAAAGAATATTTTTTCCATCGACGTGGATTTTTTAAAGAATATTTTTTCCATCGACGTGGATTTTTTAAAGAATATTTTTTCCATCGACGTGGATTTTTTAAAGAATATTTTTTCCATCGACGTGGATTTTTTAAAGAATATTTTTTCCATCGACGTGGATTTTTTAAAGAATATTTTTTCCATCGACGTGGATTTTTTAAAGAATATTTTTTTATCGATATAGATTTTTTAAATAATATCTTTTTCATTGATGTGGATTTTTTAAAGAATATTTTTTCCATCGACGTGGATTTTTTAAAGAATATTTTTTCCATCGACGTGGATTTTTTAAAGAATATTTTTTCCATCGACGTGGATTTTTTAAAGAATATTTTTTCCATCGACGTGGATTTTTTAAAGAATATTTTTTCCATCGACGTGGATTTTTTAAAGAATATTTTTTCCATCGACGTGGATTTTTTAAAGAATATTTTTTCCATCGACGTGGATTTTTTAAAGAATATTTTTTCCATCGACGTGGATTTTTTAAAGAATATTTTTTCCATCGACGTGGATTTTTTAAAGAATATTTTTTCCATCGACGTGGATTTTTTAAAGAATATTTTTTCCATCGACGTGGATTTTTTAAAGAATATTTTTTCCATCGACGTGGATTTTTTAAAGAATATTTTTTCCATCGACGTGGATTTTTTAAAGAATATTTTTTCCATCGACGTGGATTTTTTAAAGAATATTTTTTCCATCGACGTGGATTTTTTAAAGAATATTTTTTCCATCGACGTGGATTTTTTAAAGAATATTTTTTCCATCGACGTGGATTTTTTAAAGAATATTTTTTCCATCGACGTGGATTTTTTAAAGAATATTTTTTCCATCGACGTGGATTTTTTAAAGAATATTTTTTCCATCGACGTGGATTTTTTAAAGAATATTTTTTCCATCGACGTGGATTTTTTAAAGAATATTTTTTCCATCGACGTGGATTTTTTAAAGAATATTTTTTCCATCGACGTGGATTTTTTAAAGAATATTTTTTCCATCGACGTGGATTTTTTAAAGAATATTTTTTCCATCGACGTGGATTTTTTAAAGAATATTTTTTCCATCGACGTGGATTTTTTAAAGAATATTTTTTCCATCGACGTGGATTTTTTAAAGAATATTTTTTCCATCGACGTGGATTTTTTAAAGAATATTTTTTCCATCGACGTGGATTTTTTAAAGAATATTTTTTCCATCGACGTGGATTTTTTAAAGAATATTTTTCATCGATATAGATTTTTTAAATAATATCTTTTTCATTGATGTGGATTTTTTAAAGAATATTTTTTCCTTCGACGTGTTTTTTTTCAAGAATATTTTTTCCACCGACATGGATTTTTTAAAGAATATTTTTTCCATCGACGTGGATTTTTTAAAGAATATTTTTTCCATCGACGTGGATTTTTTAAAGAATATTTTTTCCATCGACGTGGATTTTTTAAAGAATATTTTTTCCATCGACGTGGATTTTTTAAAGAATATTTTTTCCATCGACGTGGATTTTTTAAAGAATATTTTTTCCATCGACGTGGATTTTTTAAAGAATATTTTTTCCATCGACGTGGATTTTTTAAAGAATATTTTTTCCATCGACGTGGATTTTTTAAAGAATATTTTTTCCATCGACGTGGATTTTTTAAAGAATATTTTTTCCATCGACGTGGATTTTTTAAAGAATATTTTTTCCATCGACGTGGATTTTTTAAAGAATATTTTTTCCATCGACGTGGATTTTTTAAAGAATATTTTTTCCATCGACGTGGATTTTTTAAAGAATATTTTTTCCATCGACGTGGATTTTTTAAAGAATATTTTTTCCATCGACGTGGATTTTTTAAAGAATATTTTTTCCATCGACGTGGATTTTTTAAAGAATATTTTTTCCATCGACGTGGATTTTTTAAAGAATATTTTTTCCATCGACGTGGATTTTTTAAAGAATATTTTTTCCATCGACGTGGATTTTTTAAAGAATATTTTTTCCATCGACGTGGATTTTTTAAAGAATATTTTTTCCATCGACGTGGATTTTTTAAAGAATATTTTTTCCATCGACGTGGATTTTTTAAAGAATATTTTTTCCATCGACGTGGATTTTTTAAAGAATATTTTTTCCATCGACGTGGATTTTTTAAAGAATATTTTTTCCATCGACGTGGATTTTTTAAAGAATATTTTTCATCGATATAGATTTTTTAAATAATATCTTTTTCATTGATGTGGATTTTTTAAAGAATATTTTTTCCTTCGACGTGGTTTTTTTCAAGAATATTTTTTCCACCGACATGGATTTTTTAAAGAATATTTTTTCCATCGACGTGGATTTTTTAAAGAATATTTTTTCCATCGACGTGGATTTTTTAAAGAATATTTTTTCATGGATATAGATTTTTTAAATAATATCTTTTTCATTGACGTGGATTTTTAAATAATATCTTTTTCATTGATGTGGATTTTTTAAATAATATCTTTTTCATTGATGTGGATTTTTTAAATAATATCTTTTTCATTGACGTGGATTTTTAAATAATATCTTTTTCATTGATGTGGATTTTTTAAATAATATCTTTTTCATTGACGTGGATTTTTTAAAGAATATTTTTTCCATCGACGTGGATTTTTTAAAGAATATTTTTTCCATCGACGTGGATTTTTTAAAGAATATTTTTTCCATCGACGTGGATTTTTTAAAGAATATTTTTTCCATCGACGTGGATTTTTTAAAGAATATTTTTTCCATCGACGTGGATTTTTTAAAGAATATTTTTTCCATCGACGTGGATTTTTTAAAGAATATTTTTTCCATCGACGTGGATTTTTTAAAGAATATTTTTTTATCGATATAGATTTTTTAAATAATATCTTTTTCATTGATGTGAATTTTTTAAAGAATATTTTTTCCATCGACGTGGATTTTTTAAAGAATATTTTTTCCATCGACGTGGATTTTTTAAAGAATATTTTTTCCATCGACGTGGATTTTTTAAAGAATATTTTTTCCATCGACGTGGATTTTTTAAAGAATATTTTTTCCATCGACGTGGATTTTTTAAAGAATATTTTTTCCATCGACGTGGATTTTTTAAAGAATATTTTTTTATCGATATAGATTTTTTAAATAATATCTTTTTCATTGATGTGAATTTTTTAAAGAATATTTTTTCCATCGACCTGGATTTTTTAAAGAATATTTTTTCCATCGACCTGGATTTTTTAAAGAATATTTTTTCCATCGACGTGGATTTTTAAAGAATATTTTTTCCATCGACGTGGATTTTTTAAAGAATATTTTTTCCATCGACGTGGATTTTTTAAAGAATATTTTTTTATCGATATAGATTTTTTAAATAATATCTTTTTCATTGATGTGGATTTTTTAAAGAATATTTTTTCCATCGACGTGGATTTTTTAAAGAATATTTTTTCCATCGACGTGGATTTTTTAAAGAATATTTTTTCCATCGACGTGGATTTTTTAAAGAATATTTTTTCCATCGACGTGGATTTTTTAAAGAATATTTTTTCCATCGACGTGGATTTTTTAAAGAATATTTTTTCCATCGACGTGGATTTTTTAAAGAATATTTTTTCCATCGACGTGGATTTTTTAAAGAATATTTTTTCCATCGACGTGGATTTTTTAAAGAATATTTTTTCCATCGACGTGGATTTTTTAAAGAATATTTTTTCCATCGACGTGGATTTTTTAAAGAATATTTTTTCCATCGACGTGGATTTTTTAAAGAATATTTTTTCCATCGACGTGGATTTTTTAAAGAATATTTTTTCCATCGACGTGGATTTTTTAAAGAATATTTTTTCCATCGACGTGGATTTTTTAAAGAATATTTTTTCCATCGACGTGGATTTTTTAAAGAATATTTTTTCCATCGACGTGGATTTTTTAAAGAATATTTTTTCCATCGACGTGGATTTTTTAAAGAATATTTTTTTATCGATATAGATTTTTTAAATAATATCTTTTTCATTGATGTGGATTTTTTAAAGAATATTTTTTCCATCGACGTGGATTTTTTAAAGAATATTTTTTCCATCGACGTGGATTTTTTAAAGAATATTTTTTCCATCGACGTGGATTTTTTAAAGAATATTTTTTCCATCGACGTGGATTTTTTAAAGAATATTTTTTCCATCGACGTGGATTTTTTAAAGAATATTTTTTCCATCGACGTGGATTTTTTAAAGAATATTTTTTCCATCGACGTGGATTTTTTAAAGAATATTTTTTCCATCGACGTGGATTTTTTAAAGAATATTTTTTCCATCGACGTGGATTTTTTAAAGAATATTTTTTCCATCGACGTGGATTTTTTAAAGAATATTTTTTCCATCGACGTGGATTTTTTAAAGAATATTTTTTCCATCGACGTGGATTTTTTAAAGAATATTTTTTCCATCGACGTGGATTTTTTAAAGAATATTTTTTCCATCGACGTGGATTTTTTAAAGAATATTTTTTCCATCGACGTGGATTTTTTAAAGAATATTTTTTCCATCGACGTGGATTTTTTAAAGAATATTTTTTCCATCGACGTGGATTTTTTAAAGAATATTTTTTCCATCGACGTGGATTTTTTAAAGAATATTTTTTCCATCGACGTGGATTTTTTAAAGAATATTTTTTCCATCGACGTGGATTTTTTAAAGAATATTTTTTCCATCGACGTGGATTTTTTAAAGAATATTTTTTCCATCGACGTGGATTTTTTAAAGAATATTTTTTCCATCGACGTGGATTTTTTAAAGAATATTTTTTCCATCGACGTGGATTTTTTAAAGAATATTTTTTCCATCGACGTGGATTTTTTAAAGAATATTTTTTCCATCGACGTGGATTTTTTAAAGAATATTTTTTCCATCGACGTGGATTTTTTAAAGAATATTTTTTCCATCGACGTGGATTTTTTAAAGAATATTTTTCATCGATATAGATTTTTTAAATAATATCTTTTTCATTGATGTGGATTTTTTAAAGAATATTTTTTCCTTCGACGTGTTTTTTTTTCAAGAATATTTTTTCCACCGACATGGATTTTTTAAAGAATATTTTTTCCATCGACGTGGATTTTTTAAAGAATATTTTTTCCATCGACGTGGATTTTTTAAAGAATATTTTTTCCATCGACGTGGATTTTTTAAAGAATATTTTTTCCATCGACGTGGATTTTTTAAAGAATATTTTTTCCATCGACGTGGATTTTTTAAAGAATATTTTTTCCATCGACGTGGATTTTTTAAAGAATATTTTTTCCATCGACGTGGATTTTTTAAAGAATATTTTTTTCCATCGACGTGGATTTTTTAAAGAATATTTTTTCCATCGACGTGGATTTTTTAAAGAATATTTTTTCCATCGACGTGGATTTTTTAAAGAATATTTTTTCCATCGACGTGGATTTTTTAAAGAATATTTTTTCCATCGACGTGGATTTTTTAAAGAATATTTTTTCCATCGACGTGGATTTTTTAAAGAATATTTTTTCCATCGACGTGGATTTTTTAAAGAATATTTTTTCCATCGACGTGGATTTTTTAAAGAATATTTTTTCCATCGACGTGGATTTTTTAAAGAATATTTTTTCCATCGACGTGGATTTTTTAAAGAATATTTTTTCCATCGACGTGGATTTTTTAAAGAATATTTTTTCCATCGACGTGGATTTTTTAAAGAATATTTTTTCCATCGACGTGGATTTTTTAAAGAATATTTTTTCCATCGACGTGGATTTTTTAAAGAATATTTTTTCCATCGACGTGGATTTTTTAAAGAATATTTTTCATCGATATAGATTTTTTAAATAATATCTTTTTCATTGATGTGGATTTTTTAAAGAATATTTTTTCCTTCGACGTGGTTTTTTTCAAGAATATTTTTTCCACCGACATGGATTTTTTAAAGAATATTTTTTCCATCGACGTGGATTTTTTAAAGAATATTTTTTCCATCGACGTGGATTTTTTAAAGAATATTTTTTCCATCGACGTGGATTTTTTAAAGAATATTTTTTCCATCGACGTGGATTTTTTAAAGAATATTTTTTCCATCGACGTGGATTTTTTAAAGAATATTTTTTCCATCGACGTGGATTTTTTAAAGAATATTTTTTCCATCGACGTGGATTTTTTAAAGAATATTTTTTCCATCGACGTGGATTTTTTAAAGAATATTTTTTCCATCGACGTGGATTTTTTAAAGAATATTTTTTCATGGATATAGATTTTTTAAATAATATCTTTTTCATTGACGTGGATTTTTAAATAATATCTTTTTCATTGATGTGGATTTTTTAAATAATATCTTTTTCATTGACGTGGATTTTTAAATAATATCTTTTTCATTGATGTGGATTTTTTAAATAATATCTTTTTCATTGACGTGGATTTTTAAATAATATCTTTTTCATTGACGTGGATTTTTAAAGAATATTTTTTCATCGACGCACAATGAATGGTTCAGGAATCGATTTTCCTGGCCAAAAATCAAAATGTTGTTTTGCCAAAGATATTTAATTTTTATATGGGATTCGATAGTAAACATACTGAAACTAAGGAAACTAAAAAATTAGGCCCAAATATTGGAAGGTGTGGGCGTGGCGTGCCCCTAAAGACGAGCATTTTCCCCATTTTTTGGGAAATACGTCATTTTTGCAAATTTCTGGAGAAAGACGAAGCTATTTCTCTGAAACTATAACAGTTATTGTGTTCATTGGTTTTTTGTAAGGTAGGTAGGACTGTGGCCTTTAAAAATCGTTTTAGTAAATTACCGTAGCGTTTACACAACATGATCTATTTTATTTTTCCTCGTGTACTAAATTTTGTTTATTTTATTTTTCCTCGTGTACTAAATTTAATGAAATTCCAAATTTAGTGGACTAGAACTTTTGTGGAACAACATGGAACAAAGTTCTGTTTTCACAGAAAAATGCCCGAAAGTCTCCTCTTCCAGCCCATATATACTTTTGTACCCGTCCCGTTCCGTCCGTTTAACACTTTTTTCAATTTATTGAAATTACATGGGTAAAAATGTGTGTTTTTCTATACTGTTTCCATATGAATTACAGTTTTTTGACACAAATTACAACTTTTTTGAGTATATGAGTTTTTATACGAGTTATATAAGTTTTATTAAAACCCAAGAAGAATTTTTTTAATTTTTGAAAAAATTTAAATTTTTTTGTAAATTGTTTTTTACAAATTTTTGAAAAAAAAATTTTCGAAATTTTTTTTGAATTTTTTTTTTAGTTTTTGGTAATTATTTTGTTTATTTATTGGTGTTTGACCATCTTTAATACATAGGAAGATATAAAAACCACAAAAACATTCATATTTTGATGAAAAATAGTTAAAAAACTCAAAAGTTTAACTTTGACCTTGAATTTCTCTGTAACTACCAGACCGAACTTGACCGCTTATAATTCGTCTGAAAGCTGATTGTGTTATTTGTCTAATAAAAAAAGAATTATGAATATATCTCTATCCGTTCAAAAGTTACAGAATTTTTACCAGGAAAAAACTATTCTGAACCACTGTGCGACGTGGATTTAATAAATTTATTTTCAAGGATGTTTTATGGAAAATCATCAAATCATCTTCTAGTGAAGATCATTCTTTAGAATATCGTCAGATATTCTATGGGAAATCATGAGATCTTTTATGCCATCTATCTGAGATCTTGTATGGAAGATTATGCAATGTAGGGAAGATCATCAATCTTCTCTGAAATGTTATTAGACTTTGTATTGAATATTAGCTGATCTTTTATGAAAGATCTTTAAATCATCTTCTGTACAATATCGTCAGATATTCTATTTAAATCATGAGATCTTGTATAAAAGATGATGAGATCATCTATGGAATGTCATCAGATATTCTATAGAAGATCATTAGATATCAGGAGATATCGAAGATCAGAATTTCTGTAGACGAGACGGGATCTTTGTGGAAGATCATCAAATTTTCTACTGAATATCAAAAGATTTTGTACGGTATCGATCTTCAATGGAAGATCATTGAATATTATATCGAAGATCAGTTTTGCAATATATATTAATTATTTATTTTGTGGCAACTCTGTTCAAAAGCACAAAAAACGCCCCAACATTTGTTTGTGATTTTAATTTTGGTCCAAAAAAAAAACTCTTCATGCATAAAATTTACGCATTTTGCTTTGGTAGGCGGCAGTTTTTTCTGTTGTGCTTCAACTCTCAGCCATTACTTATTTATGCAACATTTCAATGCGGTAAAATGAATGATTTGACGAAAAGATGTCAATATTATGCGACAGCGAATAAAATGACCTTTCGAAACAATAACAAGAAGAAAGTATTCAGCTGCCGAGGAACAAGGAAAAAAACACAAAAATCGCTACAACGCAAATGAGATATTTGTATGACAAAAAACTGCTTAGTAAAGTCAAACTAACGTACAAAAGCTTAAAGGCAGTTCCCGCAGGATGGAAGACAACAAGATTTGCTTGTAAGAATGTCGCCCGACTGATAGTGGGTTTTGGTATGAAAAAATGTTTTAGCAAAGTTATTTTTTCTTAGCATATTTTGCAGTTAACCAGTAGCAGTGAAGTGACTTCTTTTCATCCCAGCCGCCAGCAGAACAATTTAAATGCGATTGTCCTCCACTCCATGGATCTTGGTTGAAAGAGGAGAAAAGAAAATTGTGATCTTCAAAAGCAAATCATCATCATTTTTTATACGTCATCTCTTTGATGATGATCCCTTCTAGTAACCCCCTTCTTTCCCGTACAGTATTGTCATCATCTTTTTTGATGTGTCCTTCTTCGTCGTTACTTCGCTGGCATCATTATTAGGGCCTTCGTTTTCTTTTGTTAGCATATTTTGCAGCTATTGCTACCGTGTGTTGTTGGCGAAGTTTTCAAGTCAAGATTTGACCAACATGTGAACGACAATGATGTCTTTAGTTGTTGTTGCTACTGTTTATTCTCTTAGCTATGTTGCATGGCTTATAGAATAGAGTACGATTTCACAAAGTCACATTTCCTATTCCAACTTCCAGTCAAATGATGAAAGCGTCAGAAATTGATGGATGTCCATTTAAACACACAAAAGTTTTTGACGGTAGCTACTGTTTTTGCTGGTGTTTCCTTTTAAATTTTTGTATATGTGTGTGTCTGTTTGCTCGAAAGTTCAAAAGAAGCGGCCGCTACTGTTTGAAGAATCCAATTTTTAACAAAAGTCTGCCTGATGTTATTTTTTGTCTCACTACTATTGTTCAAATTTGAATGGTAAAAATTATTTATAAAAATTGAAAGGAAATTAATCTTAAATAACGGTTTTATGTTTTATAAGTTTCGGTATTTATGAAAAAAAAGGTAAAAAAGCTATAAACTTGTTGATATGCATAGGCTCCAAGCTTTTCGTGATCTGTGTACTGGTAATCTCACTCCCTCCAAATATTCCTGTTATTAATCTATATTTTAGTATAATTTAATATATCTATTCCTATTCCCCGTGGTGTCACCTGGGGAGCTGCCTTTAACACCCGTTAAAGGTAGTGAGCTAACATGTGCCGCACGTTCACCCATAAGAACGTTAAAAACTTAGGTTTGGGCGTCGGATTAGTAACCCTCCCCTAGAAAAAAGCAGCCTACTGTGAAACGAGTAAAAAACTATCAGTCGGCTTTGCCGACAGGGCTATACCCTCAGCCAATGTGAATTGAAACATTCTTCTACGGACAGATCGAATGTATTCAGAATTTTGTTGCCCTTTTTGGATATTTGAACTTGCATAGAAAAATGTGGATAAGGATTAAAGTTAAAAAGTTTTGAGGAGGTGGTACCTAAAAGAATGGACCGACATAGTCCATTATGGAATTGGATCTTATTTTAAGAATCATATCTTTTTGATAGATATCGCGCCCACAAGTCATTTCAGTGGGTCATAGTATAATTTTTGGATCAGTATGTCAGGAAGAATGGAAAACATAATATGGCTGCAAACAAGACCACAAAGACCGAACAGACCCTAAATTGCAGATAGACACAAATGTTGAATTTTGTAAGGGATGTAACCTAACGAGAGGACCGATTTGGGCCATTTTAGAAGTTAAACTAAATTTGAACAAAATATTAGGAGATCCAAAGTTTGCACCAAATTGGTTGCCCCGTTCAAGAGATATCCCAGCAAAATAAATTGGAAGTAGTGCAATGTGGACTAGTTCTTTCACGGCATGTTTTGATACAGTTCAAACGGAGTCGTGAAAAAGGCACTCCAATTCCTCACAATTTAACAGCATCCGGATGCAGTCCAAACGGAGTCGTGAAAAAAGCACTCCGTTATTAGAGATCCCTACAAGTACATATGTAAATCAGTTGTACATCTCTACAGGCAGCGGCATACATTTTCCAAAAAGAGATAAGCTTGTTAACATTTCCAAAAATTTTTTATTATAAAATAAAAAATATTTAATTTGCGAACATTTAAGAAAATTTCCCAATGGAGTGCTGTTGAAATACATGTCGAAATCTTAACTGGTGATGGGAAGACAATATCAAACCCATTTAGCAGATGAAGCAAAAACAGTTCAGCTTGGAATAAATGGAGAGCGGTGGAAACACGCATGGCTGCGATTGAATTCAATGCAGAATTTTCACAATTTGTGTTAATGTAATAAAGTTCTTAATATTTTTGTTTTACACAAATAATAAATGCATTTTATTTGTTCTGGCATATTTTGTAATGGCTTGTACAATTTCCGCAGAATGCCTGTATCAAAACACGTGCTTTGGACTGCATCCTATTCTAAAATTAGAATAAAGAAATTAAAATGCAATGCCAAAGGGTCAGTTAAAATGCAGTGCAATGGAGTGCCTTATTCCGGGGTCACGCTCTTGTAAAAAGAATGAGTGAAAATACATAATTTGATGCACTTCGAAATCACTTGTACATATGATTTAACTGCCTCTTTGGAGGCAAACTTTTTGCTGGGATCGTGTAGTGATATTTTTAAAATATTGGGGAGAGGTACCGGAAGTTGTACATCTTCGAACTGAATCTAAGTTTGGACAAAATATGACGAAGGCCAAATGTGGAATCAAATCTGTTGATCAGTTCGAGAGTTTTATTGCACTGCAACCACTACACATGGTGCCATAGCGTTTTCTTTTTTTACAACTCTCGGTCTATTTCCCCAGGAAATATGGACTTTCCCCTAAAAAACGTGTATCGTCGTAATAGGGGCAGCGAATACAATTTCTTACACAAACAAATCAAAGCTATTCGAGAGCAGGTCCTAAGCTGAACTTATCCGAAATTTTGTGTGGGAATTACCCGTATGACTGTGCCTATAGAATCCATACTGCTACCTCATTTATGTCTGGTAGAAATTTCCCCATGTGTAAAGTATGGACCAAATCGGTTACACTTTTCAAAAGTGCAAAAGCGCAAAATTTTTCTGAACGTTTTTGAACTTTTGTGGGGGAGGTACCTGAAAGAGTGGACCGATATGGCTCACCTTCGAACTTAAACTATGATTGGACAAAATATTACGATGACCAAATTTTGGACCCAATCGGTTAATCAGTTCGAGAGATATCGTGCGCTCCAACCACTACATTGTTACACCAGATATGGCCTAACAACGCAATCGCTGCATCTCGATACGTTTAACAATATTGATGTCGTTGTATAGCAGATACAGCTCGTGGTTCAAGCGACGTCGTAATCCACCGTCAACGCAGATTGGTCCGTAGATCTTTCGAAGAATTTTTCTCTCAAACACACCAAGCACTGCCATGTCTGCTTGCGCAAGTACTCAGGCTTCGGAGCCATACATCAGCAAGGGTAGTATCAGTGTTTTGTAGAGCGTTATTTTTGTTTGACGAGATGTGGCTTTGTTTTTAAACTACTTACTTAAACCAAACTAGCATCTGTTGGCCAATACAATTCTTCTTTTTATTTCACAACTGATGTCGTTTGTTGTGTTTACAGAGGTGCCGAGGTAGACGAAGTCTCTTACTACCTCAATATTATAGGAACCAACTTCCACAGCCGGTCCGAGCTCAATGGGCGCATTGCGCGTCGACACCATCAACTTGGTCTTCTCACCGTTTACCGCCAGACCCACTTTAGCAGATTCTCATTCGACCTTTATACTCGTAAAGGTATCAGTTACTTCTTTTACTGATCGGCCCATGATGTCTATATCTTCAGCATAAGCAAGTAACATGTGACGATTGGTGTAGATAGTGCCACTTCTTCTGACGTTTGCCTCTCGTCTAACCTTTTCCAGCAGGATGTTGAAGAGATCACATGAAAGGTTGTCTCCTTGTCTGAAACCTCTTTTGGTACCAAACTCTTCGGAGAGGATCTTTCCTATTTTAACTGAGGATCTAGTGTCAGTTAAAGTCATTTTACAAAGCCGGATGAGCTTTGCGGGGGATACCAAATTCATACATGGCTTGGAATACCTTTGGACGCAGCGGCCTGTCGAAGGCTGCTTTATAATCGACAAAAAGGTGGTAGGTGTCGATCTGCATCTCTTGGGTCTTCTTCAGGATTTGCCGCAGGGTAAATGTCTGGTCAATGGTGGACTTGCCAGGTCTAAACCCGCATTGGTATGGTCCAATTATCTCGTTGACCATAGGCTTTAGTCGTTCGCACAATATCCCTGACACGATCTTGTAGGCAATAGGGAGTAGACTTATGCCCCTATAGTTAGAGCATACAGTCTTATCTCCCTTCTTGGGGGCGTGGCACAGGTACTCAGAATTTTCGGACTTCATTCTGACTCCTGTACATCTCGATTTTTTCACACTCCCGCTTTTCCATCTCTCTCTTTTTCCTGCGGAAAATACGTTTCTCCTCTCTCCTTTTCTCTCTCGTGCGCTACGCGTTGCTACGGATTGTAAAGTAGCCCTATATGCCGCATTTTTCTCTTCGGTGGCAGCACGACCCTCCTCATCATACCATGGATTCCTTGGTGGAGGTCTCTGGTATCCAAGTATGGATTTTGCTGCTGTTTGCATGGAGTGGGCAATGCTTTGCCATTGCGCTGATATGTTATCGGGATGAGGAGTGCTTTGATTAAGCAATTGGGCTAGTTGAGTGGAATATGCTGTGGCTATCTGTTGTGATTGCAACTTACCGATGTCTAACTTTCGTGTTGTGTCTGTTCGTACTTTAGTTGCTACGTTTAAGCGGGTGCGTACCTTTGCTGCAACAAGGTAGTGGTCCGAATCAATGTTTGCGCCTCGGAACGATCGTACATCCAACACGCTCGATGAATGTCTTCCATCTTTCACAACATGATCCATTTGGTTTCTTCTTTTCTGATCTGGAGACAGCCAGGTGCCCTTATGAATATCGAGATGATTAAATCTGGTACTGCTAACTACCATGTTTTTTGCAGCTGCAAAGTCTATCAGCCTCATACCATTGTCAGATGTTCCACTGTGGAAACTGAATTTCCCGACTGTTGGGCCAAAGATATTCTCCTTTCCAATTTTGGCATTAAAATCGCCTAGAATGATTTTAATGTCAAATAAACCTGATGTTGAAGAATTTAGCTTTTTTTATTCGAATTGCAGCAAGTCTTTCATTCCGACTAACTACGAATCCGCAACCAAACTCATGCTTTACGTCATGGCAGCTATAATACAGTGCGTCACCTTTAAGTGTTGTTGTGACGCCTTTCCCAATCCATCGTATTTCCTGTATGGCAGTAATATCCTTGTACTTTTCAAATACGTCTGCCAATGCGAAGACTGCACCTTCTCTATAAAGAGTGCGAACATTCCAGGTGCAGATTCGCAGATCATGGTCCTTAAAACGTTTGCGGGGTTCGTAAACTTTAGAGGGGTTTGTTTTTCTTTTCTTTCGTTTTTTCACAGTAGGCTGGTTTTTCTAGGGGAAAATTACTAACCCGATGCCCAAACCCAAGTTTTTAACGTTCTTATGGGTGAACGTGCGGCACGTGTTAGCTAACTACCTTTAAAGGGTGTTAAAGGCAGTTCCACAGGTGACACCACGGCGAGGTCAGTGTCCACTTGGGATGAAAGAAGGACCAAGATAAATCCTGGGCTTTGCCATGTTAAAACCGGTCAGGACCGTTGCTTGGTATCTTCCACCCCCTACGTCACCCTCTTATTTCACTCATAAATAACAATTCTATCTCTCGGTGTATACCATGGCGATCATGCATTATCCGTTCACGCACGGCATAATTTTTCTGGCACAACGGCCGTTTTTGAACGAACCACACGACCCTCGTTTTTTTGCCAGTGTCGGCCACGATTGAATTCCTTAAACCTATTTTATGGATGGTCCTTTATGGACATAAAAAAAGTTTAATTTGATCGATGCACTCTTGCCGTGATAATCCACGTCAACTGATGTGAAAAATAATCGGACGAAAACATTCACAACTAAATTCCATTTTTTGCAAAGTGATTTTTTCAAGTCACTGTAAACAACAAAACACATTAGCGTATGTCAAACTGTCCTGAGTACGTTCAGGCTAAAAACTGTAAGACTTTCAAAAAAAGATGTCAAATGGCGACTAGGCCAAAAACTTTTCTAGGTTCCCTCGTATTCATTTAGTGATAAATTACATAAATCTGCATACATATTTATTAAATAAATAAAAAAATACTCAAACTTGAAATTATGCCTCGATTATGCATCACAACTACCTCCATATAAAAAAGCACGAATAATAACCTCCAAACCATGGCTCTTTGGCAAACAAAACAATTTCCTTTCAACAATTACTCTTATCCACATTTCAAGATATGCAACAATTCCCTGTGGTTATGCGATTTTCCATAAACCCTTTTTAAGCAATTGATTTATTGAGACTACAAATCGCCAAACTCCAACCAATAATTAATTTACCAAGAGGGAACAGAAGCACAAGAGAGAGATTAGCAGCAGCCGCAGTATCAGCAGCAGCACTCAATGCAACAAACCCGGAATCTTCTGTAAATAATAATAAAAAATGACAATCGAAAAGTCACAACGACGATGTCGTAATAACAAATACCACAGTGCCGAAATCAATGAAGACTAAGAAGAAGAAGATTTCCTTATGGTAATACGATAAGCTATAATTAAGCCACAAACAAGAGTAACGAGATGACATTTGCCTGGTTAACATCAACCAACAAACAGCAGAATGCAAGCCAGTGAGCCAGCGACCCAACCAACTGGCCAGCCAACCAGCCACCAAAGTCATGGCTCCACGAATAAAACAATGCCATCCATATTTGCTTCTTTACTTTTGTTCGATTTATGGGGCGTAAATATGCTAAATATGAATACGAAGAGGCGGAGCTGAGATGTAAACAAATTTAATTTATACAATATGCAAACATTTAATTTATGGTTTGGGCATTTTGTTCGTGGCGGAGGGGGCAGGAAAGAATGGAGAAATGTAGTACAATACAAATCGAATATTTTATATTTTTAAGTATTGTATTTCGAAGCCCAAGACAATTTGACACAGTGGTTTGAAACAAGATAGTCGTCGATTTCACATCAGTACACAAGTGTTAGTCTCTTTTAAAACCCAATTATTCAAAAAACTTAAAATAAATATTTTTAAGAAAAAAAAAAATAATAATTAAATAGAAAAATGATCGAAAAACCACATTAAAATGAAAGCTGTCCCTCAAAACACATATAATAATAATCCGCCCTTATTGGTCTCTTGGTCTTGAAAAATATTGGATTATTATAAATTACGATTGTTGTATCTTAAAAATATATATTAAAATCATCGATTTTTCATCGAAATTTAGCAATTATTATCCTTGAACAAATATTCATTATGTGTATTCATTCACCGTGCACGTGTATTATTGGCCTTTTGCAATCCTTAGTTGGCGATTTATTTATTTTTGTTTTTCTTCTTCAGTAGGAGGAGTTGCTTTAAATATAAAACAAGTACATACATATTTTGCGAATTGACTTCGGAATATATCAATGTTTGACGATTGCAGGCAAGTGGCGCTCTATATCTATATTTGACTGTAAAGATTATCAACTAAAATTATTATTAAGCTGTTGCTATTTTCTGTCAAAACAGAAAAGAGACCATTCAAAGTTTGAAAATATATGTTAAACAAGTAACAACTAAAAAGGTATCAGCCGGCTTTGACGACAGAGATATAACCTCAGCTTACGTGAATTGAAACTTTCATATACGGACAGATCGACATTACTGCCATACAGGAGATACGATGGAATGGAAAAGGCGTCACAACAACACCTAAAGGTGACGCACTGTATTATAGCTTCCATGACACAAAGCATGAGTTTGGCTGCGGATTTGTAGTTAGTCGGAAGTTAAAACATCTGGTCTCCAGCTGAATAAAAGACTTCCTACAATACGGATAAAAGCAAAATTCTTCAACATTAGCTTTATCTGCGCTCATGCTCCAACCGAAGACAAAGATGAACAGACCAAAGACATATTCTATGAGCGCTTAAAAGAAACATACGACCATTGTCCTGTCCATGACATTAAAATTATTCTAGGCGATTTTAATGCCAAAATTGGAAAGGAGAATATCTGTGGCCCAACAGTCGGGAAATTCTGTCTCCACAGCGAAACATCTGACAACGGAATGAGGCTGATAGACTTTGCTGCAGCAAAAAACATGGTAGTTAGCACCACCAGATTTAAGCATATCGACATTCATAAGGGAACCTGTCTGTCTCGGGATCAGAAAACAAGAAATAAAATTGTTCACGTTGTGATAGATGGGAGACATTCATGGAGCGTGTTGGATGTGCGTTCGTTCCGAGGAGCAAACATAGACTCGGACCACTACCTTGTTGCAGCAAAGGTACGTACCCGGTTAAACGTAGCGAATACAGTACGAACATACACAACACGAAAATTAGACATCGGTAAGCTGCAATCACTACAATCACTATAGCCACAGCATATTCCACTCAACTGGCCCATGCTTAATCAAAGCACTCCTTGTCCCGATAACATATCAGCACAATGGCAAAATATTGCCCACTCCACGCAAACACCCGCAAAATCCATACTTGGATACCAGAGACCTCCACCAAGGAATCCATGGTATGACCAGGAGTGTCGTGCTGCTACCGAAGAGAAAAATGCGGCATGTAGGGCTAATCTACAATCAGTAGAAACGTATAGAGCATAGATATCAGGACAAAAGGAGAGAGGAGAAACGTCTTTTCTGCAGGAAGAAGAGAGAAAAGGAAAAGCGAGAGTGTGAAAAATCGAGATGCTTAATCAAAGCACTCCCCGTCCCGACAACATATTAGCACAATGGCAAGGTATTTTCCACTCCATGCAAACAGCCGTTAAATCCATACTTGGATACCAGAGACCTCCACCGAGGAAACCATGGTATGACCAGGAGTGTTGTGCTGCTAACGAAGAGAAAAATGCGGCATAGCGCACGAGAGAGGTATAGGGAGAAAAAGAGGAGAAACGTCTTTTCCACAGGAAAATGAGAGAAATTGAAAAGCGAGCGTGTGAAAAAATCGTGATGTACAGGAGCCAGAATGAAGTCCTCCTGTAGAGACCAGCAAGGTAATTTGGTAACTGATACAGATAGCGTGCTCAGGATATGGAAAGAACATTTTTCCAAACTGTTGGTGTCCAATAGTAGCGAAGACGACGAAGATACAACAGAGCCGCCCAGTCAATATGAGGTAAAGTCAGCAAAAAACCGGCTAAAGAAGAATAAGGCAGCAGGAGCCGATGGCTTACCAGCACGCAGATTAGGTGTACGCATCAGCTAGTTAGCACCATCGGGCAAGAAGAACAAGTACCCGACGATTGCAACCTGAGTATCCTGTGTCGGGTCCACAAGACAGGAGACAAGACTATATGCTCTAACTATAGAGGCATAATTCTTCTACCTATTGCCTATAAGATAGTGTCAGGGATATTATGCGAACGGCTAAAGCCTATGGTCAATAAAATAATTGGACCATACCAATCCGGCTTTGGACCTTGCAAGTCCACCATTGACCAGATATTTACCCTGCGGCAAATCCTGGGAAAGACCCAAGAGATGCAGATCGACACCTACCACATTTTTGTCGAAAATAAGGCAGCCTTCGACAGCCCCTACGCCAAAAGCCATGGCTGAATTTGGTATCGCCGCAAAGCTCATTCGGCTTAGTAAAATGACTCTAACTGACACAAGATCTTCAGTTAAAAAACGAAAGAACCTCTCCGAAGATTTTTGTACCAAAAGAGGTTTCAGACAAGGAGACAGCCTTTCGTGTGATCTCTTCAACATACTGCTGGGAAAGGTTATACGAGAGGCAAGCGTCAAAAGAAGTGTCACAATCTACACCAATAGCCACATGTTACTTACTTATGCTGATGATATATACATCATGGGACGATCAGTAAAAGAAGTAACCGATACCTTTATAATGGTCGAAGGAGAATCTGCTAAAATGGGTCTGGCAGTAAACGGCGAAAAGACAAAGTTGATGGTGTCGACGCGCAATGCGTCCATGGAGCTAGGATCAAGAGTGGAAGTTGGTTCCTATAATTTTGAGGTAGTAAAAGACTTTGTCTATCTCGGCACCGCCATAAACACAACAAACAACATCAGTTGTGAAATAAAGAGAAGAATTGTGTTTGCCATTAGATGCTACTTTGGCTTAAGTAAGCAGTTTAAAACCAAGACCACATCTCGTCAAACAAAAACAACGCTTTACAAAACACTGATACTACTTCTGCTAATGTGTGGTTCCGAAGCCTGGGAACTTGCGCAAGCAGATAAGGCAGTGCTTAGCGTGTTTGAGAGAAAAATTCTTCGAAAGATCTACGGGGCAAACTGCGTTGACGGTGAATATCGACGTCGTATGAACCACCAGCTGTGTCTTCTATACAACGACATCAGTATAGATAAACGTATCGACATGCAACGATTGCCTCGGCTAGGCCATATCATAAGAATGAGTGATGGTGAACCCACTAAAAAGGCGGTTAAATACGGGCCACATGGCGGTACACGCAGAACTGGCAGTCAAAAGCTTCGATGGAGCGAACAAGTGGAAAAAGAGATGGAAAGGCTCGGTATTCCAAAAAGCGAAGCAATAAACAGCGAGATTTGGAGATCTTTTCTTTGTTAGGCTTATGGAACAAATGTTCTGTAATAGGCCAGATAAGAAAGTAAGAAATTTCAGTGGGTCATCGTATAACTTTTGGGCCAGTCAGCATGGACTTGCCCACGAAAACATAATAACGCTGAAACAGGACCATAACGAACAGCATCGGTGTACATTTTAAACAATCTTCGAACAGACCCTAAACTGCACTTAGACACAAATGTTGAACTTTTGTGAGTGAGGTACCCTAAGGAGACGACCATATATGCCATTTTAGAAGTTCAACTAAATTCGGAGAAATATTAGGAGATCCATAGTTTGGAGCAAATTGGTTGCCCCTTTCAAGAGATATCATGCACACCATTTTAGTAACATTTTTTTAAATATTGGGGGAAGTACCGGAAGTTGTGGACCAGTAATACCCATCTTTGAAATGAAACTACATTTGGACAATATATGAAGAAGGATAAATTTTGGACCAAATCGGTTGATAAGTTCGAAAGTTATCGTGCTCTCCAGCCACAACATATGGTGCCATAGGGGTTTTTACACCTCTCGGGCGAGCTATTTTTTCTCAAGAAGTATGGATGTGCCCCTGAAAAACTTTTACCGTCGGAATTGAGGCAGCGAATGCAAGTTGCTTCATCAAAGTGATTCGAGAGCCGGTCTTAAAGTGAACTGATCCGAAATTTTGTGTGATAGGTAACCGAAAGAGTGGACAAATAAAGTCCATAATCCTGATCTATATCTGGTAAATATATTTGGGTGTGTAAAGTATGGAATCGGTCACTCCCTTCAAGAGTTATTGTGCGAACAATTTTTCCGAACGTTTTTCAACATTTTTGGGGGAAGGAAGTATGGACTTGCCCCTGATGAAACTTGTTCCGTCGTATGCGGGTCAGTGAATACAAGTTATTACAATAAAAATCAAAGCTGGTCATTAACTGAACTTTTCCCAAATTTTGTGTGAGAGGTACCGGAAGGAGTGGACAGATGGAGTCCATATTGGAACCTCATCTAAGTCTAGTATAATTTTCACGATGTGCAAAGTGTGGATCAACTCGGATACTCACGCAGAAATTTTCCGAACATTTTCGAACTGTTGTGGGGGAGGTACCGGAAGGATTTCAGATATTAAGTCGCGAAATATCTGTGCTAAAATTGTTTCTATATGTTTTTACTAGATACCTGATAAAAAACAAAATATTTTTTTTTATTGAAAACCATCTAAATTAAGAAAGAAAATATATAAAATTCCCTGAAAAATATGTTGTATTTTTTTATTTACTATTTTGAGTGAGGTTTTCTGGGGTGCAAATTCAACTCATGACCATTCGAACATAAAAAATATTCAATTTATATGTCGTTTGACAGGAGCACACATTAGTATCTATTTGTAACGCCTATTTATTTGTATTTGAAACATTCGTTTGTCTTTGAACTAGAATTCTACCAAAATAGTGTTTAAATGATTTGCATTTTTTCTAACTTGGAACATTTCCCTCCTCACTAAACGGCCAAAGCGAACAACAAAAAATGCAATTCATTTCACTGCCGACCGTTGGGCATAGCAGTTTTCCCTCGACCTTTGTTAGTTTTTTTATTATTTGTGATTTTCTGGTAAATTTAGTTTTCTAAATGCATGTAAATGCCGAGGAGAGTGTGTTTGCAATTTATGTTAATGATTAATTACCCGAATCAAATGGCCATGGCCGCCACCATGCACCACCCTTCGAGACCAAACAAAAAATGGTGGAAATTTCTAAAGGCAAGAACTTACAACGACCGAACGACGCATAGTCAGATGTCCGTCGTAGCCATGATTATGATTTGCATAAAATCTTCTTTTCTTTGACCATTAGCCACACACACTTCACCAAGAAATGGAAACAGGGAAATGCCGCTAAATAGGCTAGGTAATGTGAAGCGAGAAATGGTGAGGTGCAGTGTTTATTTTTCTGTTTTCACTAGTCACGTTGATGAGCCTCAGGGGAATGATTTTCTATTTGGCAAATTATTCTCTTGAATGGATTCTTAAAATGTGAGTATGTGTGAAAAATGAAATTTTGCATTTTTTTTGTAAAATTAAAATCCCCTATGATTTGGAACTGAAAACTGTTAAATGCATAAATTTTAAATTTTTTCAATTTATGCTCGATCATTATTCTGTCAAGTTAATCGTGGTTTCCTAAATGTTGGCATGAATTATTCAATGAAGCAGCCTATAAAAATTGGTATTTCTGATATTTATTTTGCGTTGGACTCGGTAGACAGAGTTTTTCTAAAAAACAAAACATAAGTATTTTTTTCAAATTAAAAACAAATAATTATATCCTTAAATATTATACCAAAAATTATTTTCAGAAGAGGGAGGCCAAAAGTTTTTGGCAACCACAACATCCCCGTTTTAATAGCCTGTTCTATGTACGTAATGACACCACCACCACAACCATCATCACTTGATTGGTGTTAAGTCTTACTATTCGTTAACTGCAAGATTAACTTAAGTGGGCATTAGTTCTGCTCCTTACCTGTCGTTCTGTCTACTTGACAATATATCCTTCCGTTCATGCTAGATTCAGATGCAATCGTTTTTCTTTCCTTCGTTCGTCCAGAAGTCCAACGATTAAAAAGCATAACTTGCAACCGAGCAAGATCTTTTTTTGTTGGAGATATTTTCAAACGATAAATATTCGACAGATCACGTATCTGATTAAAGTCAAGTTAAGTGGTGTTATTTTGTTGTTGTTTTTCGTTTTTTCAGTTTTTCTCCATTCATTGGCTTTGCTTTAAATATTGTTGACTATGATTTTGTCTGTTTTTCAAGTGCATAATGAAAGTTTTTTGTTTTTGTTTTTTTGAGGTTCATTGTAGCAGTCATAACAGCGGAAGAACCATAGCTGCTTATTTTAGAGTTTTTTTTTTTTGTATTTCATAGCCAAAAAGTGGAAACATTTATGAAGCGTAATAATACCAAGTTTACGTAAACCAGTTTCGGGAGATCATGCTGATTAAGATGATGCACTGTGGATTTGAATAATGTATATTTGTAAGCCAGTATGTTTTCTATTTTTGAGGCTCCAATATACCTTTAACAAGTAAAAAGTCGTTAAGTCCACCATAAAATAGTCTTAATTAAAATGGAATAATTAGCGTCCTTTCACAATTTTAGGTGTAACAACTTTTCGACAATGGATATACTCCTACTGCCTCCCACTATTGCTTAAATTACACTGTGAACACAAATGTTGGGGCAGAGACAATTCCTTTTGAAGATGAAAGCCATTGGTGTGTGTATATAAAAAACCCCGAAGGACAGATGCGCCGTGTGTTGAACTTCCGCGTTATGGCGTGATGATTTTTTTGCAAGAGACCCTGTAAGCCATCATGAATTAGCATTATATCTTTTTTTGTTGTTTTTGTAGAGCACTTAAGCAACAGTGAAAAAAGATATAACGCTAATTCCTGATGGCCCACAGGGTCTCAAACGAAAATTTCATCACGCCATAACGCGGAAGTTCGACTCACGGCCGATCTATCCTTCGTCGTTTTTAATATACACACACCAAGGGCTTTCTTCTCCAAAAGGAATTATCTCTGCCCCAACATTTGTGTTCCCAGTGTAATTTAAGCAATAGTGGGAGGCAGTAGGAGTCTGTCCATTGTCGAAAAGTTACATTACAGCTAGTTTGGTTAAAAATTGCAGCTAAAATTCTCAAACTACCGAAAATCGGGAGATACCGTTATATAGGGGATATACCAAAACATGGACCTATGTTGTTGATGTTTCGTTGGAGATATTTTATGACCACTGAGAACTTCAAATGTCAAATTACAGTTATTTCGGTTAAAAACTGTAGCTAAACCAAAACATGGACCTATGTTGACGATGTTTGGTGGAGATGTTTCATGACCACTGAGAACCTCAAATGTCAAATTACAGCTAGTTCGGTTAAAAATTGTAACTAAAATGCTCAAAATACCGAAAATCGGGAGGTACTGTTATAAGGGGGCCATACCAAAACATGGACCTATGTTGACGATGTTTAGTGGAGATATTTCATGACCACTGAGAACCTCAAATGTCAAATTGTTTAAAATTGTGGCTAAAATTCTCAAAATACCGAAAATCGGGAGGTACCGTTTTATGGGGGCTATACCAAAAAAATATAGCCCATCTTCGAACTTGACCTGCCTATGGAAAAAAGACCCTCGGGTGCAAAATTTCAGCACTGTATCTCAATTATTGCGGACGCTAGAGTGATTACAACAGACGGTCAGACGGACGGACAGACGGACATGGCTAAATCGTCTCAGAATTGTATCCTGATCAAGAATATATATACTTTATAGGGTCGCAAATGATTAGTTCGATGTGTTACAAACGGAATGACAAACTTAATATACCCTGCATACTATGGTGGAGGGTATAAAAAATGATGTAAGGGATGACAGACACAAAGTAACGACGCTGGCCGCATTAAGGAAAGTTTAGCTTTTATCTTGGTGTTTGGTGAAGTTTCGGGCCCACCGAGTAAGTCAGGTGTCAAATTACAGCTAATTCGACCAAAAATTGTAGCTCAAATACTCAAAATATCGAAAATCGTGGGGTACCGTTATATGGGTTCTATACCAAAACATGGCCCAATGTTGTGGTTTTTTGTGTAGAAATGTCGTGACCGCTGATAACATCAAATGTCAAACTTCAGCTAGTTCGGTTAAAATTTGCAGCTAAAATCCTCAAAAAACCGAAAGTCGGGGGTACTGCTATCTGAGGGCTACACTAAAACGAGGACCTATGTTAACGATTTTTGTTGGAGAAGTTTGGGGCCAACGGAGAACCTCAAGTGCAAATTACTGCTTATTCGGTTAAAAATTTTAGCTAAAATCCTCAAATTACCGTAAATCGGGGGTACCGTTATTTGGGGGGCTACACCAAAACATGGTTCTAAGTTAACGAATTTTGGTGGAGAAGTTTCGGACCCACGGAGAACCTCAAGTGTAAAATTAATCGGGGGTATCGTTATATGGGGGCTATTCCAAAACTTGAGCCTATATTACGATTGGTGGCGAATTTTCGAGACCACTAAGATCCTCAGTTGTCAAATTACATATAGTTTCGGTCTCCAAACTATAGTGGAGGGTATAAAAACTGGAATTGGTGTTGTGTGGCCTAAAAACATCTACTTATTATCTACTTCTTAGTAAAATAAAACCCTCTAATGTTGACGACCCCTGCAAACGGATCTGCGAATCTGCACTTGAAATGTCCACGAAGTATTGGATCTCTCCTCTTGAGAGTTATCAAAATGTCGGCTTGTCCAAAAAAATGGAAAACCCCATGTTATTTGGGAAAAAAACATATGTTATCGATGTCTGCAAGGTTTCGGGAATATTCTGGAGAAGTGTTGCTTTCCGCAGGAACAAGTTTATAACGATCTAATATCGAACACAAAGAATATATGTCGTAAAAAATTAAAAACGATCCGTGAATAGTAGTTACCCGAAAGAGTCGACGGAACAGGGAAGTCTATCTCTGAAATCGATCTAAGTTTGGATCGGCTTTGCCGAGAGAATCTATGATCAGATCGAATACCGGCTACACAACCGGAACCATTTTACCCAAAATTTAAGTATTTGGGAGCTTTTTTGAGAGATGTTTACGCATATGTTGACTCTTTTGGAACTTGATGTATGTTTGGAAGAAATTTAATTTATGTGTATCGTTCTCGTTCTCATCGAAATAATGATTTTAGATCATAAGTATATATGGGCGAAATCCGTTTCAGACAATTTGGATTCGATTTGGCAATGTCCCTCCGTCTGTCTTACTGGCTGGAGCGCACGATAACTCGAGTACCGAAGAACCGATTTGGTACAAAATGTGGCCTTCGTAATATTCTGCCAAAGCTTTGTTCAAGATCAAAGATGAGCCATATTGGCACACTCCTTCAGGTACCTCCTCCACAAAACTTCGAAAATGTTCGGAAAATTTGTGCGCACCATAACTCTTGAAGTGAGTAACCGATTTGGTCCATAATTTGCAGGGACAAAAAATGTTGTTTTTATTTTTTTAACAAATTTATTTATAATTTAAAATATTTAATTTCATTTTATTCTAAAACTAAATCAATAAATATAAGGAAAATGAACTAATTGTAAGTAAAAAGTATAATCAAAAAAGTACACAAGAAAAAAGTATATTCAACAAATGCTGCTATGTTTTTACAGAAAATTCCAATAAATATCCCCTGAAGAAGTCGGAAACAAACTGACGAAACGTTGGGAAAAACAATGAGTTTACATTAGTTTTATTCATTAATAAATCTGACCAAAAAAGCCCATTAAAAATAAATAAACAATCGTTATATTCAATTGGTCACAGTAAACAAGTTGTAAATCAATGGTAAATTTAATAATTTTTTTCTAAAATATGGAATTCGATTTTTTTTCTAAAAAATTAATTTAAAAAAAAGTTATTTTAATTTTTATTTTTTTTTAATGTTCATTTTTTAAAAAAATGTAATTATATTGTATAAAACTATAATTTTTCAAAAAAAAAAAAAAAAATAATAATAATACAGTCGAAATCGCTTATAACGTCGGTCAAGGGACCGACGGAATTATAACGATATGTCGTTATAAGCAGAGTACGTAAAAATACTTTAAATAACATTTCCAATCGTTTCGTTTCGTATTTTCCATAGGAACAATACAAAACGAAACATAACCCTCGTTGGCCGAGCTCGCTGTTTAGTTTTGTTTTGTTTATATTCGTGAGTGCGAAGAAAACGAAAAGCGAAAAGTACTCAACTCCACAAGAGCAGATAGAAAACGGAATAGTACTAAACACATTTGAATAAATCAAAAACGTTTGGTGGTTGATAAAATTCACTGTGGTATGCTGATTGGTGGTTGATAAAATTCACTGTGGTATGCTGATGCTATCTTATAGGGTTGTTAAGCAATCACATGTGTGTGTGTCTGAGTGTGTCATTGACAATACGCACGGCAAACGTTTCCCAAAAATACTTCTTGTTTCGGTGGTGAATGAAACAACTCGGCAAAGCATAACCGAAGTTACATTTCCGCAATCGTACGGTTTCCATCTTTTTACATTGAAAAGTTTGTGTTTTTGTTTTGGTTGTGAGAATGAAACGATTCAGAGAAGCTGAAAAGTTTGTGGCTTTGTGTGATTGGTACGGGAATCGTTTTGTTTGTTTCCGTTCATTGGTTATAAACGATAGGGCTATAAAGGGCCCCAGAGATTTGGGACTTTTGGATATCGTCGTTATAACCGATATGACGTTATAAACGACGACGTTATAAGCGATTTCGACTGTATTCTTTAAGAAATTAAATTTTTATTAGTTTTTTTTCAAAACAATTTTTTTTTAAATTTTTTTTCTATAAAATTAAATAATTGAAATTTCTTTTTAAAAATTGTATTTTTTTTAAATTAAAATTTATATCTTTGTGTTTATTTCAGCTTGAGTCCATATTTTGTTGTAATTCAATTGTTTGAATAACAACAAAATATTTTAAAGTGGATATGAAATTGATTAGTTGCGGGCGAAGCAAAGCAAAGACGACATAAAAACAGTGGTGGATATGAAATTATTTAGTTCGACTCAAATTGTAGGGTAAACAGCTTTAGGGCCATACAGCAAATTTCTCATTTTGTTTAATTTGCTAGATGGCTTTATTGACCTGTTTATCGATACAGAGTCGGCGAAAAAGGGAACTGATGATGTTGTTTGGTGACAACTGAAACTATAGTATTCCCTACCCTTCGCCCGCAACTAATCAATTTCATATCCACTTTAAAATATTTTGTTGTTATTCAAACAATTGAATTACAACAAAATATGGACTCAAGCTGAAATAAACACAAAGATGTAAAATTCTGCAGTCCAACAATACAAAAACGCCAACATTAAAATTTATATTAAAAAAGTGAAATTTAATGTTTTTATTTCGATAATTGAAATTGCTTAAGTCTGGAGTATTTTATTTTAATTTTTCTATTTTGTTCTACAAATTTTAAATATCAAAACCTGTTTATAGTTCGTAATTAAGCGAAATTGTTAATTTAAATTTACATTATTTCATTTAATTACATTATTTCATTTTTTATGCCTTCAGCCTTTAGGCTAAGGAGGGTATATACACTTTGATACGATAAAAATGTGCCTCATGGAAATAATAGTTTTAGACCCCAAGTAGGTTTGGACGAAATGTGTTTCAGACAATTTGGAGTCGATCTAGTCATGTCTGTCCGTCTGTCTGTCTGTCCTGCTGGCTGGAGCGCACGATAACTCTCGAACGGATTAACCGATTTTGTCCAAACTTAGTTTAAGTTCGAAAATAGGCGATATCGGTCCACTCCTTCAGGTACCTCCCCCACAAAAGTTCGAAAATGTTGGGAAAATTTGTGCGCACGATAACTCTTGAAGGGAGTAACCGATTTGGTCCGTACTTTGTATATCGTAAATTTTCTAACAGGGTTAAATATGGTTCCAATATGGACTCGATTGGTCCACTTCTTCGGGTACATCCCACACAAAATTTCGGAAAAGTTCGGTTTAGGGCCTGGTCTAGAATCGCTTTGATTTTTGGTGCAGCAACTTGTATTCACCTCCCCCTATACGACGGTGCAAGTCTGGAGGAAGTCCATACTTCCTGAGAAGATAGCCTGAAACCCTGCGAAAAAACACCTATGACACCGTATGTAATGGTTTGAGCGCAAATAATTCTCGAACGGATGTGCCGATTCAGTCCAAAATTTGGCTTTCCTAATATTTTGTCCAAACATAGTTTACGTTCGAAGATAATCCAAATCGGTCCATTACTTCAGATACCTCCCCCACAAAAGTTCAAAAACATTCGGAAAAATTGTGCGCACGATAACTCTTGAATTGAGTGAACGATTTGGTCCATACTTTACACATCTTAATACATCTACCAGATATAGATCAGGTTTAAATATGGACTATATTTGTCCACTCCCTCTAGGTTCACTTTAAGACCTGTTGTTGAAGCAACTTACATTCACAACATCAATTGCGACGATAAATGATTTTTCAGGGGCAAGTCCGTACTTCTTAAGGAAACATCCCGAAAGGTGTAAAAAGCCCTTTATGTAGTCGCTGTAGAGCACGAGAACTTCATTTTCCCCTGAGGGTTCCTCCCCCACAAAAGTTCAGCAATATCGATATGCAGTTTAGGGTCTTTTCGAATATGCTTTGGAAATGAACGCCGATGCTGTTTACAGTCATATTGTGTTTTCCGTGGACAAGTCCATGCTTCCTGGTGTATTGGTCCAAAAGTTATAAGATGACACTGAAATGACTATTGTGCCCAATATATATCAAAAAGATATGACTCTCAGAAGCAGATCCACCTCCTATGTCGTCTATTCCTTTAAGTAGCCCCTGCGCAAAACTTTAATCCTAATTCACATTATCGTCGGCGTGTTCAAATGTACAAAATGGCCACAAAATTCTGAATAGACCCGAAATATATTCGATCTTTCCGTAGATTAATATATTAATTCACATAGGCTGAGGGTATATCACTGTCGGCAAAGCCGACTGATATTTTTTTTACTTGTTATTTATTACATTTATTATATTTTTTTCTAAAAATTAAAGTTTATATTTTTCTAACAAAAATATTTTTTTTATTAAACTTCAGCTACCTCTCCCACAAAATTTCGAAAATATTCGAAAAATTTGTGCCATAACTCTTGAAGTGAGTAACCGATTTGGTCCATAATTTGCAAGGACAAAAAATGCAATTTTTATTTATTTATTTTTTTAAATATTTAAAATATTTAGTTTCATTTTATTCTAAAATTAAATCATTGTAATTTTTTACATACTTTTCTAACAAAATGAAAATGGATTTCTTTTTCTAAAAAAATACTTTAAAAAAATTTGATTTTAATTTTTTTATTTTAAATGTTTATGTTTTAGAAAAATTTAATTATCTTGTATTAAACTATATTTTTTTTTCCAAAAAAAAAAAATATGTTTTTCTCTAAGAAATTAATTTTTTATTATTTTTTTCAAAACAATTTTTTTTATTTTTTTTAAAAAGACGTTTTTCTCTAAAATTAAATCAATTGTAATTTCTTTATAAAAAAATTATATTTTTTTGTGAAAAATTTAATTTATATTAAAAAAATGAAATTGAATTTTTTTATTTCGATAATTGAAATTTTTATTTTTTTTATTTAAATTATTGCTTTTATTTTTTCTAAAAAATTAATTTTTTATTTTGTTCTAAAAATTTTAAATATTTTTTTTTCTAAAAATTTTATGTTTTTCAAAACGTGTTTATAGTGTGTAATTAAGCGAAATTGTTAGTTTCGTTTTTTATTAAATTAAATGTTATTTTATTACATTATTTCTAAAATAATAAAGTTTTTATTCTTTTTTCTAAAAAATTGAAATTTATATTTTTTCTAACAAAAAATATATTTTTTTTTAATTTTTTAATTGAAAATTTTATATATTTTTTAAATTTATATATTTATGCTAACGAGGGTATGTATGTATATATGGCGAAAAACAAAATTTTTTACAATCGATGAATCCGAGTTTCACCCTTTCAGAATTCGCGAACTGTTAACATATTCTATATAGTATGATATACATTCTTTTAAACTGAAGTGTTTTAGGAGGAATCCCATAAGGTCGACCATTAAAATTAATTTACGTGGAAGCTGTGTTGGCATCAATGTAGAAAAATAGGTAAAAATGGGTTGAAGCCAACAAGTTTTTTATGCTCCCTTCCGATTTTAAGCTTAACCTTACATTTTATAGACATATGCCCAAAGAAAGACTCAAAGAATACTTCATGGGCAATATGATACTAGTGTATCATTTTTCGATATAGCCACTGCATCCACCTAAAATTGATGCTGACATTTTGAAGCCGGAATTTCGGGGTTTTTTGAATTGTTTTAATAATTCGGACGCGCAACAAGATAATATTCAAAACTCACATTAGGATTATAAAACTCGTGATTCTACGTCGTTTAATGCATATCTCATGAGTGTGCTCCTTACAGCATCCTAGTAATTGGAGTCTAAAGGCCAATATTTGATGCGTGATTTTTTCTAAAAAAACCTATTTTTTGCGTTTAAAATTTACAAGTGCCATTCAATTTCCTTTGTACCCCGCGTGAATTTGTTTTTTTACGCGACGGATTTAATGAGACCTTCCGCGATCGAATCCATCCACTAAAACCGCGGATATAGATACCCTGAAAATAGGAAAAGCAGCAAAAAATTATTTCGACAAATCCGCGTACTAAACCGCGATTTTCTTGAAATTTTTTTACGTTAATGGAATCCTTTATACGCGATTATAATATTTGCGAAAACGCGTGTCATAAATTACAGAGATTCGCGTGTAATATGGGTTTTTCACCAAAAATAGAATGTGGAGGCACATCCGCGGTTCTTGAAGAATATAATTAAAATTGGTATATTTGGACGTATTTTTTGATAGGCGCTGACGAAACCGGATGCGCATCAAAATCGTATGCACATTGCGCGACTTTTACCAACTTTAAGGTTTTTTGCAGTGTATGATGCAACTGGTGGCACACAATGGCTCCTGAGTGAAACATCGAAATATGCATAAATTTTGACAGAGATTGATTCGCTGTATCCAAAAACGGATGCGCATCAACCGACTTTAACTAATTCGCGAATAACAGGCTTTTTAATTATAATATTAATTGAATGATTGTAATTTCAATATTACTCTTAATTTCCTACCCTTATAAGTTATCACAGTAATCAGTTAAACTCTCGCGATGGTAAACCATATGTTTTGATGAAGTTTTAACTGTATACATTCATTATTCTATGGGATTTTAGCAAAATAGTTGGAGAACTCCCAAATATTTTTTTCTAATTTTTAGAATCAAACCAAAAAATATTTGCAACAATATTTTCCAACAATAAGTTTTTCTCTTTTGTTGTTGCTATAATATGCAATTTACGTACCCAATCTCTATAAATTTGGTATCATATTTTTCTACGCATTGTCTAGATTCCGCATATATTCTTTAATTTATTTTTTGAGGGTTTGTACGGATTCTGGGACAGGATAATCTGGATTTACTTCAAAATTTTTTTATTATTTGTTGACTTTCCGCGAAAATAATAATAAATTTAATAACTATTTAAACATCTACGAATAGATATGGACTGCTGTTAACGATTTATGCATACATTTTCTCATAACAACAAAAAAGATATTTTTAAATATTTTTTCTTTATATGAGAATAAAAACCGCTATAACTTTTGCGCGCATTGGCCAATTTCGTGAACGCGAGCAGATTTGAACCGGATTTTTTTCTTTTACCTCTGTACCAAAAATCGTAGATGTGCTCGTAAAAAATTTTTTTAATTTTTTTCAAATGGAATTGTAAAGGAATTTTGTTATTCGCCATATACACTTTCATATTTAGCTATGTCCGTACGTCCGTCCGTCTGTCTGGCTAGAGCGCACGATAACTCTCGAACGGATCAACCGATTCGGTCTAAACTTTGGTTTTCACAAAATGTTCGGAAAAATTGTGCGCACCATAACTCTTGAAGGGAAGGACCGATTTGGTTCATACTTTGCACATCGTGAAATTTCTACCAGACTTAGATGAGATTCCAATATGGACACAATCGGTCCACTCCTTCGGGTACCTCCCACACAGCTTTTCGGAAAATTTCAGTTTAGGACCTGCTCTCGAATCGCTTTGATTTCTGTTGTAACAACTTGTATTCACCGCCCTGCATACGACGCACAGAGGGGAAATTTGTGTTAAAATTTGATCAAAAGCCCTAGAAAGCTCATTTATAGTCGTATTGAAATAAAATTTTGCACAAAGCATATTTTCTGTACAAGGATTAATCCTATAGAAAATAATGAAAATCGGTCCAGATTTGGATGCAGCTTCCATATATATTCGCATCTGATGTGAGATAAATGCACCAAAATCACTGAAATTTGACTCATGCAACCTGAAATAGCCTAAAAAAACATTGAGCCAATTTTCAAACAAATCGGTACAGATGTATATATAGTCCCATATGCATATATTTCATTCCAAATTTTATTTTTTGAAACTTACTTAATTTAAATTTTTCTCAATTCACATGAGAAAAGCCGTGAATGTTTCTGAATAATGCAAACATATTTGATAGGTGTTGGTTTAGTCTGATAAATAAGAGTCCCGGTGATATGGCGGAACACAATTTAGTGTGAGTAAACCTTGCAATTCCATATAAAAATATTTCATATTTTAGTTGAGAAAAATTAAATTTTTTCGGAATGGCGCAAATATGCGCAATTTTTATGATTGAATCTGATATTTGAGACTCAAGCGCATAAAACATTAGAAGAAACTATGGTCGGGAAACGACGGGGAAATAGACTTTTTCACTATTGAAATTGTAGTAATCTTAAAAATTATCATAAAAAAATTTTTATAAAGAAGATATGTATCACCATTATTAAAGAGCAAAGATGTAAAACCAATCTGAAAATTTTAAATGCTAATCTTGTTCGGAGACTGTACAAAAACAATAAATCTTAAAAAATATAAATTTTCGCGAAAATAATGTCATTTTAATGTTCACCTAATTTCTAAGTTTTCGAAAATTTACTTTTTGTTTTCAGTATGGCTGAGTTCAATCGACTGCTGCATTGAATTGGTTAATCTTACAAAGTCGAGGATGGTTATAGCAAATGTAGAAAAGAGTGTGGTTGCCGTTTATCAAAATATTTTTCATATTTTGAGTTTTGAGCAACTTTAGGCCTATGTTTCCCCTCTGTGCGACGGTACAAGTTTCATCAGGGGCAAATCCATACTTCCTGAGAAAATTGCCTGAAAGGTGCAAAATACCCCGAGGACATTTTGCCTTCGTAATATTTTGTCCAAACTTAGTTTAGGCTCGAAGATGGGCACTATCGGTGCGCAATTTCCGGCACCACCCCCGTCTCCCCAAGATATACTATGTCGGTCCATTGTTTCAAGTATATCCTCCGCAACACGTTTGAACTTTATACAAAAATTTATTTTTTGTCGGCAAGTTCATACTTTCAGAAAGGGACACAAAGTCTGGCTTAGTCGGTATCAGGTTCGATATAGTTAATGGGTGAAAGTTTCAGGTTGAGGATATATCTCTGTCGGCAAAGACGACTAATACTTTTTTACTTGTTTCAAAAAGGGATATACGCAAAGGTAATTAATCAAAACATAAATATGCTCAAAATTCAAATAAGTCGAGTTGTGCTTCTTTCTCAGAATCAGGCCACTTTGTTATTAATTCCTCATCTTCATGCATTAATTAATTGTAATGATTAGGGTGATTAAGCAATGGTAATTCCAAATTAAACTTGCTTGCAAATGTAAGATAATGAAAGCTATTGTAATATTATCTTTCATTGAACCATCCGAAGGTAGATTTCGAAAAGTATTTTTGTATTGCTCATTTCACTCATAAATGTGATTGTTTAACCGAATATTTCCTCCAACAAAACCACTAACGTGGAATTTTACAGAACACTGTAAACCCACTGTGCCGTGCAGGTTATTGTTGGTGACGATGGCATTGATGATGGCTATGTTCTTATTGAATGTGCAGAAAATCATAGTTTGTTGTTAAATACCATCGAATAAGCAGCTGTTAGAAGGCAAAAGGCCAAAAGTACAAAAACAAAACAGATTTAGCTGATTTTTTTCCAGCTATAATGTGTTGATGGTTATGCACGCGCTCACGCGGCCAGACACGATCTTTATCATCAGTTTAAGAATTGAAACGTTTTTTTATAGGTTTTAGAGGTTTATATTTATGAAAGTTTTTTTTTCGGATATAAATTTTAATTGGGGTTTTATTTTTTCTGTGCACATTTAATAACATCACGAGTGGGAGTGCATTATAGAGTTTTAGAAGAGAATTTGAATATTACATAGGAAGAGGTATGTGGCGTAAGTATTATTATTAGGTAATGAATAAGGAAAAAACTACTTAGATATAATTTATAAAATTACTAATATTAAATTTTTCCAAAAAAATATTGTTGAGATTTTTTTTGAGTTTTTTAATCTTTAAGCAATGAAGAAACAGCAAACTGGGAGAATAAATATATGTATCAACTATGCAAAGGTGCTTATGTGATCTGAGTGGTTTCGAATTCATTCATATGTAATAATAAAAATATCATATTGACCAATTGTTTATTTGATTTTAATCAATTTGTTCAATTCCACCAAAGGTGATTTCCATCGTCCCGTAAAAATAACCCCTATACATATCACACCAAATGTTCGTCGTAATCATAACCAATTATGGTAGCCTATAATTATGGTTAACATATTACTTAGAATAATAAAAAGTTACTGCCTTGACTAAGGAGTTACTAACCACCGACTAACAAACAACACGAACTGTGTATGGTCTATTTCAACACCTGTTCCCAGCCATAAATAACACTATCAGCCAACGAATTACCAACAGCAAATATAATAATTTGCGTGTCATATCTAAAACCAATAACCACATTACCTGTCAAACATTTCCATGCCACACAAAACAAATATTTCAAATAACAAATTAATAATTTTCTTGGAAATGTTAATCGAAATGCAACCACCCGCCTTCTACAACCGCCACAAACATATTCAATAATTGGCCTCTTGAATAAATTATGGGAAACCAACACAACAAATAAACAAAAAAAAAACAACTTTTCAATAACTCCTAATTTTTTATTTAAACGAAATCGAAAAAAGTCAACACTTCAATTGGTAAATAATGTAACGAAACCAAACCCACAACCTATTTAAATTGTCAAATTAGTATCACACGAATTTTTTATGAGTTCTATTCAATTCCAACCACATCATAAATTGTTATGCACTTGATTTCAATTCACAAACGAATTCAGGTGAATTATGAATTATTACTCAAATTTTAATGGGAACAAATGAAAATGAATGGGGTGGTGTAGGCAACCGTTAACCGTTGGTGTGGTGGCATAGATTGTTAGCTTTTTATTATTTCTCAAAATTTCATCGTGTATGTAGTTACATACATACTAAGTTTGCAATAATCATACAAATTCCAAGATATTTGTTTGCAAATAATGAAAAATATACCTATAAGAACGTTAAAAACATGGGTTTGGGCGCAGGGCTAGTAACCCTCCCCTAGAAAAAGCAGCCTACTATGAAAAAACAAAAGAAAAAAAAAATCCCTCTAAAGTTGACGACCCCCGCAAACGTTTTAAGCACCGTAATCTGCGAAGCTGCACCTGGAATGTTCATACTCTTTATAGAGAAGGTGCAGATGTACTTGAAAAGTACAAGACCGACATTACTGTCATACAGGAAATACGATGGATTGAGAAAGGCGTCACACGCACTGTATTATAGCTGCCATGACAAAAAGCATGAGTTTGATTGCGGATTTTTAGTTGGTCGGAGGTTAAAATATCTAGTCTCCAGCTTCACACCAGTGAATGGAAGACTTGCTACAATTCGAATAAAAGTAAAATTCTTCAACGTCAGCTTTATTTGCGCTCATGCTCCCACTGGTGACAAGACGAACAGACCAAAGATATATTTTATGAGCGCTTAGAGGAAACATATGACCGTTGTCTTGCCCATGACATTAAAATTATTCTAGGCGATTTTAATGCCAAAATTGGAAAGGAAAATATCTTTGGCCCAACAGTCGGAAAATTCAGTCTCCACAGTGACAATGGTATGAGGCTGACATACTTCGCAGCGGCAAAAAACATGGTAGTTAGCACCAGATTTCAACATCTCGATATCCATAAGGTGATCACGTTGTGATAGATGGAAGACATTCATCGAGCGTTTTGGGTGTACGATCGTTCCGAGGCGCAAACATTTATTCGAACCACTACCCTGTTGCAGCAAAGGTACGCACCCGCTTAAACGTAGCAAACAAAGTATGAACAGACACAACACGAAAGTTAGACATCGGTAAGCTGCAATCACAATAGATAGCAACAGCATATTCCACTAAACTAGCCCAATTGTTTAATCAAAGCCCTCCTCATCCCGATAACATATCAGCGCAATGGCAAAGTATTGCCCACTCCATGCAAACAGCCGCAAAATCCATACTTGGATACCAGAAAAGTCCACCAAGGAATCCATGGTATGATCAGGAGTGTCGTGCTGCCACCGAAGAGAAAAATGCGGCATATAGGGCTACTTTACAATCCGTAGCAACGCGTAGCGCACAAGAGAGATATCGGGAGAAAAGGAGAGAGGAGAAACGTCTTTCCGCAGGAAAAAGAGAGAGATGGAAAAAGCGGGAGTGTGAAAAAATTGAGATGTACAGGAACCAGAATGAAGTCCAAAAATTCTACCAAAGAGTCAAGCATTAAACTGATGGCTTTGGTACAGGCACATTCTCCTGTAGAGACCAGCAAGGTAATTTGGTTACTGATACAGATAGTGTGCTCAGGATATGGAAAGAACATTTTTCAAAACTGATGGTATCCAATAGCTGCGAAGATGACGAAGATACCACAGACCCAATCCCAGAAGATGGTATTGAATGTATACCGCCCAGCCAAGATGAGGTAAAGACAGTAGTAAATCGACTGAAGAATAATAAGGCAGCAGGAGCCGATGGCTTAGCAGCCGAGCTGTTCAAAACCGGAGGCGACAGGCTGATAAGGTATATTCATCAGCTAGTTACCAAAATCTGGCAGGAAGAACGAGTACCCAACGATTGCAACCTGAGTATCCTGTGTCCAGTCCACAAGAAGGGAGATAAGACTGTATGCTCTAACTATAGGGGCATAAGTCCCTATTGCCTACAAGATCGTGTCAGGGATATTGTGCGAACGACTAAAGCCTATGGTCAACGAGATAATTGGACCATATCAATGCGGCGTTAGACCTGGCAAGTCCACCATTGACCAGATATTAACCCTGCTGCAAATCCTGGAGAAGACCCAAGTGATGCAGATCGACACCTACCACCTTTTTGTCGATTATAAAGCAGCCTTCGACAGCCCGCTGCGTTCAAAGGTATTCCATGCAATGTCTAAATTTGGTATCCCTGCAAAGCTCATCCGGCTTTGTAAGATGACTTTAACTGATACTAGGTCCTCAGTTAAAATTGGAAAGAACCTCTCCGAAGAATTTTGTACCAAAAGAGGTTTCAGACAAGGAGACAGCCTTTCGTGTGACCTATTCAACATTTTGCTGGTAAAGGTAATACGAGATGCAAATGTCAAAAAAATGGCACAATTTACACCAATAGCCACATGTTACTTGCCTATGCTGATGACATAGACATCATGGGACGATCAGTAAAGGAAGTAACTGATACCTTTATAAAGGTCGAAGTAGAATCTGCTAAAGTGGGTCTGGCGGTAAACGGCGAAAAGACCAAATTGATAGTGTCGACGCGCAAAGCGTCCATAGAGCTCGGACCAACTGTGGAAGTTGGTACCTATAATTATGAGGTAGTTAAAGACTTCGTCTACCTCGGTACTGTCATAAACACAACAAACGACATCAGCTGTGAGGTAAAAAGAAGAATTGTATTGGCCAGATGCTACTTTGGTTTAAGTAAGCAGTTTAAAAACAAAGCCACATCTCGTCAAACAAAAATAACACTATACAAAACGCTGATACTACCCGTGCCAATGTATGTCTCCGAAACATGGGTACTTGCGCAAGCAGATAAGGCAGTGCTTCGTGTGTTTGAGAGGAACATTTTTTCGAAAGATCTACCGGCCGATTTGCGTGGACGGTGAATATCGACGACGTGTGAACCACGAGCTATATCAGCTATACAAAGACATGAATATACATAGTTAAACGTATCGAGATGCAACGATTGCGTTGGCAAGGCCATATCATAAGAATGAGCGATGTTGAACCCTCTAAAAAGGCGTATGAATACATGCCACATGGCGGTGCGCGCAGAATCGGCAGACCTAAGCTTTGATGGAGCATACAAGTGGATGAAGAAATGAAAAGACAGAAAGCGAAGCGAAAAACAGAGAGAATTGGAGATCTTTTCTTAGTTCGGTAATAAGCCAGCTAAGTAAGTAAGTAATGTGCATTAACTCTCGAAGGAAATAACCAATTTGGCCTTTACTTTGCACTTCATTTAATTTTTTAGTCAAAAAGTCTAACCCTAATAAATACTGCATCCCACTTAAATCAATGCTGAGATTTAAAAGACTGAAATTCGGAGTTTTGTGAATTTGTATACCCTCAACCCTTAGGCCAAACAGGGTAACCCACCAAAATAATGTTTGGATGAAATCCGTTTCAGACAATTGGAGCGGCTTTAGCGGCCATGTCCATCAGTCTGCCTGCCTGGAGCGCATGATAACTCTCGAACGGATCGATTGGGTCCAAAATGTTCTCCTCGCAATATTATGTCCAACCTTAGTTCGAAGATGAACCATATCGGTCGACTCCATCGGGTACCTCCACCACAAAAGTTAAATTTTTTCGCTAAAATTGTATGCACGTTAAGTCACGAAGGAAGTAACCGAATTGGCCTGTACTTTGCACTTCGTATTATTTCTACCAGCCATAGATGAGGTTCGAATATGCACTATATCGGTATACTCCTTCGGATACCTCCCATACAAAATCCTAGTTAAATGTCCACTCTCCAATGCGAATCTTCTTCTGACCTCTGAAGCAAATTTGTAGATAAGGACAAGAATAAAATATTTGAAGAAATAAAGAACTCAAAAAACTACATTTATTGCCTCAAATTTCAAAATGTAACTAAAAATGTCATAATTTGATTATCGATTTTGATGCCCTAGATGGAGTATTTCTTATGTGGTCTGTTCAAAAGATAAGTTCTACTAGTTTAGGGCTACATATTGCTAAAAACAGCAAGGCAAAATTCCCATTAGTTTCGGAGAGAAAGACTTGATAAATGCAAAAAAGTGTAGTTTTAGCCCGGTTTAGATGAGGCCATAAAATCCGAACTGGATCTGACAGGACAAAACCCAAGTAGAGTTTTTGTAACCTAAATATGTGCTTTCAAAAAATTCATAGTAGAAGTTGTTTGCATTTTCAGTGCTGCATAGTGATATCAGACCGCGGTTCTCAAGAACGAACATATACCCAGCAAAATGTTTGATGGAGATTGAAGATGCCATTCAATCATGGGTGCAAGTGATGTGGCATGTCATCTTTTTAGCATCTTCATCGATGAATTTTATATGAGCGTGGACCCCAAAAGATGCTATTCATTTTTGGATCCAAAGCATGTCATTTACACCTGTGAAGCATGAGTACCAGCCACATCAGAGTTGTTGTGGTGCGATTTGACCAAATATTCGAAGTTCAGCATTTTGTGCTGCATCTCGCTATATGTGTTTTCAGTGAAGGTAACCTCCATTAGTCCAATAAATCGCTAACGTATCGAATAATTCTTTGTGCACGATTAGATGAGCAGTTATGTTCACCAATAGTCAAACTGAGATGCTGCAGAGACAGTACGAAGTCACTTCCGTCTCCTCAGTGAGACGACTGAGATCCCTTACGTAAAGTTTATGTACATTTCAAACATCTGCATTGTACGTTGCAACTCTAGTGCCCTTCTAGCTCTTTTGTGCTTTTTTCTGATGCTTAAAACCCGGAACCGGTCGCGTAAAATCTGTCCTTTCATTTCCTACTCCTGAAACCTATCCTACACATTAACTTCAAGGTAGTATTCCTTATTGACCTTATTGATCTTAACTTTGGCAATAAATACATTATTAATAAATTTTAATGTAGAATATGGTTGTGTCCGCCAATTGCACATTGGGTGCGTCAACCTATAAAAATCATTAAGAAATCGGCACAACTCTCCCCATCCAAACCCACCACAAAAAAAAAAAAAAAAAAAAAAAAAAACAATCAAACATTCCTGCGCTCATTGAAAACGTTTAACGCAAATTAAAATCCTTTATATTTTTCTTAAATTATTCCTATTATATCACAACTTATTATGGTATCATCGCGAGCGCCATCATTACCATCATTGTTATTGGCTATCCCGCTGACGCAGTTGTGTCACACAACCATAACCCACATAGTACAGCGTTGTTGTTCTCGTTACCTAAACACTTGGCTAGCTGGATGTCAACAACCACTGTGTTTTGTTTTTTCTTTGTTGGCGTCATTATCAATTCGTCCTGGTGTGTTGTCTTCTTGGTTGTCTGGCTGTACGTCCGTCCACCACTTTGTGGTTTTTAATTCGTAACCGAGTCTCTTTCTTTTTATTATTATAATGGGGGTAGGGGGTGGATGGGACAGTTATATTTTTTATCGCCATTATCAACCCGCTGTGTATGCATGTCCTTTATGGAAGATTGAATAAAAAACCCAACTGGAGGTGTATAAGGAAAGAAAACCCAACGATTTCGTTAAATGATCCTTTATGACGCGTGTCTCAAGGCAATTTTCAGCGGCAATTTTACCCCACACAAACGGTGAGCGTTTAGAACGACTGACTAGTGCTAGGGATTTAACGTGAGAATTGTTAGTCCGTTAGCCATCATTTTGATGACAATGGTGTGATACTATCACATCTCCTTCCATCATCACCCAACCAATTTTATGAAGGGCGTAGTTACTTTTCAATAATCATTTGATGGCATTTAATATCATCCGATGTCCGAATGATGGAGTATTTATATTTTTTTGTGAATTTGGAATTCTTTGAAATTGGGTTTCAATCATTTTAATTAAACTCATTTAAATTGAAAAGTGAAACGAACGGATGAGGTTTTGTTGTAAGGAAAATAGTTAGAAATTGGAGAGCCTAGAGTACCGTCCTTTAGATACGTAGAAATTCGTCTAAAGAAGCACATTTTTCTCCAGAAAGTGTCTACAGAAAGAGACTGCAGAAGCACCATTTCATTCAAAAAAAAATCTATAGATATTCCACAAAGGGTCTGTAGAAGCACCCTTTTTCACAAAGGGTCTATATAATCACCCTTTCTTTCCTAAAGGGTCTATAGAAGCACCTCTTCTTCACAAAGGGCCTATAGAAACACCCTTTCTTTCACAGTGGGTCTATAGAAGCATCTTTCTTTCACTGAGGGTCTATTGGAGCACCCTTTCTTTCACAAAAGGTCTACGGAAGCACCCATTCTTCCACGAGGCGTCTATAGAAACACCCTTTCTTTAACAAATGGTCTACGAAAACCCTTTCTTTCACAAAGGGTCTATTGAAGCACCCATTCTTTCACAAAGGGTCTATTGAAGCACTCTTTCTTTCACAAAGGGTCTATTGAAGCACCCTTTCTTTCACAAAGGGTCTATTGAAGCACCCTTTCTTTCACAAAGGGTCTATTGAAGCACCCTTTCTTTCACAAAGGGTCTATAGAAGCACCCTTTCTTTCACAAAGGGTCTATTGAAGCACCCTTTCTTTCACAAAGGGTCTGTTGAAGCACCCTTTCTTTCACAAAGGGTCTATAGAAGCACCCTTTCTTTCACAAAGGGTTTATTGAAGCACCCTTTCTTTCACAAAGGGTCTATAGAAGCACCCTTTCTTTCACAAAGGGTCTATAGAAGCACCCTTTCTTTCACAAAGGGTCTATAGAAGCACCCTTTCTTTCACAAAGGGTCTATAGAAGCAACCTTTCTTTCACAAAGGGTCTATAGAAGCACCCTTTCTTTCACAAAGGGTCTGTAGAAGAGACCTTTCTTTCACAAAGGGTCTATAGAAGCACCCTTTCTTTCACAAAGGATCTGTAGAAGCACCCTTTCTTTCACAAAGGGTCTATAGAAGCACCCTTTCTTTCACAAAGGGTCTATAGAAGCACCCTTTCTTTCACAAAGGTCTATAGAAGCACCCTTTCTTTCACAAAGGGTCTATAGAAGCACCCTTTCTTTCACAAAGGTCTATAGAAGCACCCTTTCTTTCACAAAGGGTCTATAGAAGCACCCTTTCTTTCCACAAAGGGTCTATAGAAGCACCCTTTCTTTCACAAAGGGTCTATAGAAGCACCCTTTCTTTCACAAAGGGTCTATAGAAGCACCCTTTCTTTCACAAAGGGTCTATAGAAGCACCCTTTCTTTCAAAAGGGTCTATAGAAGCACCCTTTCTTTCACCAAGGGTCTATGGAAGCACCCTTTCTTTCACCAAGGGTCTATGGAAGCACCCTTTCTTTCACAAAGGTTTATGGAAGCACCCTTTCCTTCACAATGGGTCTATGGAAGCACCCTTTCTTTCACAATGGGTCTATGGAAGCACCCTTTCTTTCACAAAGGGTATATGGAAGCACCCTTTCCTTCACAATGGGTCTATGGAAGCACCCTTTCTTTCACAAAGGGTCTATGGAAGCACTCTTTCTTTCACAAAGGGTCTATGGAAGCACCCTTTCTTTCACAAAGGTTCTATATAAGCACCCTTTCTTCCACAAAGGATCTATGGAAGCACCCTTTCTTTCACAAAGGGTCTATGGAAGCACCCTTTCTTTCACAAAGGGTCTATATAAGCACCCTTTCTTCCACAACGGATCTATGGAAGCACCCTTTCCTTCACAATGGGTCTATGGAAGCACCCTTTCTTCCACAAAGGATATATGGAAGCACCCTTTCTTTCACAAAGGGTCTATGGAAGCACCCTTTCTTTCACAAAGGGTCTATATAAGCACCCTTTCTTCCACAAAGGACCTATGGAAGCACCCTTTCCTTCACAATGGGTCTATGGAAGCACCCTTTCTTTCACAAAGGGTCTTTCTTTCACAAAGGTCTATTGAAGCACCCTTTCTTTCACAAAGGGTCTATGAAAGCACCCTTTCTTTCACAAAGGGTCTATATAAGCACCCTTTCTTTCACAAAGGGTCTATGGAAGCACCCTTTCCTTCACAGTGGGTCTATGGAAGCACCCTTTCTTTCACAAAGAGTATATGGAAGCACCCTTTCTTTCACCAAGGGTCTATGGAAGCACCCTTTCTTTCACAAACTGTCTATTGAAGCACCATTCCTTTCATTCCTTTTTTAGAAGCACCCTTTCTTTCACAAAGGGTCTTTAGAAGCACCCTTTCTTCCACAAAGGGTCTATAGAAGCACCCTTTCTTTCATAAAGCGTCTATAGAAGCACCCTTTCTTTCAACAAAGGGTCTATGGAAGCACCCTTTCTTTCACAAAGGGTCTATGGAAGCACCCTTTCTTGCACAAAGGGTCTATGGAAGCACCCTTTCTTGCACAAAATGGTCTATGGAAGCTCCCTTTCTTTCACAAAGGGTCTATGGAAGCACCCTTTCTTTCACAAAGGGTCTATGGAAGCACCTTTCTTTCACAAAGGGTCTATGGAAGCACCCTTTCCTTCACATGGGTCTATGGAAGCACCCTTTCTTTCACAAAGGGTCTATGGAAGCACTCTTTCTTTCACAAAGGGTCTATGGAAGCACCCTTTCTTTCACAAAGGTCTATGGAAGCACCCTTTCTTTCACAAAGGTCTATATAAGCACCCTTTCTTCCACAAAGGATCTATGGAAGCACCCTTTCTTTCGCAAAGGTCTATGGAAGCACCCTTTCTTTCACAAAGGGTATATGGAAGCACCCTTTCTTTCACCAAGGTCTATGGAAGCACCCTTTCTTGCACAAAGGGTCTATGGAAGCACCCTTTCTTCACAAAGGGTCTATGGAAGCACCCTTTCTTTCACAAAGGGTCTATGGAAGCACCCTTTCCTTCACAATGGGTCTATGGAAGCACCCTTTCTTTCACAAAGGGTCTATGGAAGCACCCTTTCTTTCACAAAGGGTCTATGGAAGCACCCTTTCCTTCACAATGGGTCTATGGAAGCACCCTTTCTTTCACAAAGGGTCTATGGAAGCACCCTTTCCTTCACAATGGGTCTATGGAAGCACCCTTTCTTGCACAAAGGGTCTATGGAAGCACCCTTTCTTGCACAAAGGGTCTATGGAAGCACCCTTTCTTGCACAAATGGTCTATGGAAGCTCCCTTTCTTTCACAAAGGGTCTATGGAAGCACCCTTTCTTTCACAAAGGGTCTATGGAAGCACCTTTCTTTCACAAAGGGTCTATGGAAGCACCCTTTCCTTCACAATGGGTCTATGGAAGCACCCTTTCTTTCACAAAGGGTCTATGGAAGCACTCTTTCTTTCACAAAGGGTCTATGGAAGCACCCTTTCTTTCACAAAGGGTCTATGGAAGCACCCTTTCTTTCACAAAGGGTCTATATAAGCACCCTTCTTCCACAAAGGATCTATGGAAGCACCCTTTCTTTCGCAAAGGGTCTATGGAAGCACCCTTTCTTTCACAAAGGGTATATGGAAGCACCCTTTCTTTCACCAAGGGTCTATGGAAGCACCCTTTCTTGCACAAAGGGTCTATGGAAGCACCCTTTCTTTCACAAAGGGTCTATGGAAGCACCCTTTCTTTCACAAAGGGTCTATGGAAGCACCTTTCTTTCACAAAGGGTCTATATAAGCACCCTTTCTTCCACAAAGGATCTATGGAAGCACCCTTTCTTTCACAAAGGGTCTATGGAAGCACACTTTCTTTCACAAAGGGTATATGAAAGCACCCTTTCTTTCACCAAGGGTCTATGGAAGCACCCTTTCTTTCACCAAGGGTCTATGGAAGCACCCTTTCTTTCACAAAGGGTCTATGGAAGCACCCTTTCTTTCACAAAGGGTCTATGGAAGCACCCTTTCCTTCACAATGGGTCTATGAAGCTCCCATTCTTTCACAAAGGGTCTATGGAAGCACCCTTTCCTTCACAATGGGTCTATGGAAGCACCCTTTCTTTCACAAAGGGTCTATGGAAGCACCCTTTCTTTCACAAAGGGTCTATGGAAGCACCCTTTCTTTCACAAAGGGTCTATATAAGCACCCTTTCTTCCACAAAGGATCTATGGAAGCACCCTTTCTTTCGCAAAGGGTCATGGAAGCACCCTTTCTTTCACAAAGGGTATATGGAAGCACCCTTTCTTTCACCAAGGGTCTATGGAAGCACCCTTTCTTTCACAAAGGGTTTATGGAAGCACCCTTTCTTTCACAAAGGGTCTATGGAAGCACCCATTCTTTCACAAGGGTCTATGGAAGCACCCTTTCTTTCACAAAGGGTCTATGGAAGCACCCTTTATTTCACAAAGGGCCTATAGAAGCACGCTTTCTTTCACAAAGGGTGTATAGAAGCACCCTTTTTTCACCAATTTTGTACAAGCACCCTTTCTTTCACAAAGGGTCTATGGAAGCACCCTTTCTTTCACAAAGGGTATATGGAAGCACCCTTTCTTTCACCAAGGGTCTATGGAAGCACCCTTTCTTTCACAAAGGGTTTATGGAAGCACCCTTTCCTTCACAATGGGTCTATGGAAGCACCCTTTCTTTCACAATGGGTCTATGGAAGCACCCTTTCTTTCACAAAGGGTCTATGGAAGCACCCTTTCCTTCACAATGGGTCTATGGAAGCACCCTTTCTTTCACAAAGGGTCTATGGAAGCACTCTTTCTTTCACAAAGGTCTATGGAAGCACCCTTTCTTTCACAAAGGTTCTATATAAGCACCCTTTCTTCCACAAAGGATCTATGGAAGCACCCTTTCTTTCACAAAGGGTATATGAAAGCACCCTTTCTTTCACCAAGGGTCTATGGAAGCACCCTTTCTTTCACAAAGGGTCTATGGAAGCACCCTTTCTTTCACAAAGGGTCTATGGAAGCACCCTTTCTTTCACAAAGGGTCTATGGAAGCACCCTTTCCTTCACAATGGGTCTATGGAAGCACCCATTCTTTCACAAAGGGTCTATGGAAGCACCCTTTCCTTCACAATGGGTCTATGGAAGCACCCTTTCTTTCACAAAGGGTCTATGGAAGCACCCTTTCTTTCACAAAGGGTCTATGGAAGCACCCTTTCTTTCACAAAGAGTTTATGGAAGCACCCTTTCTTTCACAAAGGGTCTATGGAAGCACCCTTTCCTTCACAATGGGTCTATGGAAGCACCCTTTCTTTCACAAAGGGTCTATGGAAGCACCCTTTCTTTCACAAAGAATCTATGGAAGCACCCTTTCCTTCACAATGGGTCTATGGAAGCACCCTTTCTTTCACAAAGGGTCTATGGAAGCACCCTTTCTTTCACAAAGGGTCTATGGAAGCACCCTTTCTTTCACAAAGGGTCTATATAAGCACCCTTTCTTCCACAAAGGGTATATGGAAGCACCTTTTCTTTCACCAAGGTTCTATGGAAGCACCCTTTCCTTCACAAAGGGTCTATGGAAGCACCCTTTCTTTCACAATGGGTCTATGGAAGCACCCTTTCTTTCACAAAGGGTCTATGGAAGCACCCTTTTTTCATAAAGGGTCTATGGAAGCACCCTTTCTTTCACAAAGGGTCTATGGAAGCACCCTTTCTTTCACAAAGGGTATATGGAAGCACCCTTTCTTTCACCAAGGGTCTATGGAAGCACCCTTTCTTTCACAAAGGGTTTATGGAAGCACCCTTTCCTTCACAATGGGTCTATGGAAGCACCCTTTCTTTCACAATGGGTCTATGGAAGCACCCTTTCTTTCACAAAGGGTCTATGGAAGCACCCTTTCCTTCACAATGGGTCTATGGAAGCACCCTTTCTTTCACAAAGGGTCTATGGAAGCACCCTTTCTTTCACAAAGGTTCTATATAAGCACCCTTTCTTCCACAAAGGATCTATGGAAGCACCCTTTCTTTCACAAAGGGTCTATGGAAGCACACTTTCTTTCACAAAGGGTATATGAAAGCACCCTTTCTTTCACCAAGGGTCTATGGAAGCACCCTTTCTTTCACAAAGGGTCTATGGAAGCACCCTTTCTTTCACAAAGGGTCTATGGAAGCACCCTTTCTTTCACAAAGGGTCTATGGAAGCACCCTTTCCTTCACGATGGGTCTATGGAAGCACCCATTCTTTCACAAAGGGTCTATGGAAGCACCCTTTCCTTCACGATGGGTCTATGGAAGCACCCATTCTTTCACAAAGGGTCTATGGAAGCACCCTTTCTTTCACAAAGGGTCTATGGAAGCACCCTTTCTTTCACAAAGGGTCTATGGAAGCACCCTTTCTTTCACAAAGGGTCTATATAAGCACCCTTTCTTCCACAAAGGATCTATGGAAGCACCCTTTCTTTCGCAAAGGGTCTATGGAAGCACCCTTTCTTTCACAAAGGGTATATGGAAGCACCCTTTCTTTCACCAAGGGTCTATGGAAGCACCCTTTCTTTCACAAAGGGTTTATGGAAGCACCCTTTCTTTCACAAAGGGTCTATGGAAGCACCCATTCTTTCACAAGGGTCTATGGAAGCACCCTTTCTTTCACAAAGGGTCTATGGAAGCACCCTTTATTTCACAAAGGGCCTATAGAAGCACGCTTTCTTTCACAAAGGGTGTATAGAAGCACCCTTTTTTCACCAATTTTGTACAAGCACCCTTTCTTTCACAAAGGGTCTATGGAAGCACCCTTTCTTTCACAAAGGGTATATGGAAGCACCCTTTCTTTCACCAAGGGTCTATGGAAGCACCCTTTCTTTCACAAAGGGTTTATGGAAGCACCCTTTCCTTCACAATGGGTCTATGGAAGCACCCTTTCTTTCACAATGGGTCTATGGAAGCACCCTTTCTTTCACAAAGGGTATATGGAAGCACCCTTTCCTTCACAATGGGTCTATGGAAGCACCCTTTCTTTCACAAAGGGTCTATGGAAGCACTCTTTCTTTCACAAAGGGTCTATGGAAGCACCCTTTCTTTCACAAAGGTTCTATATAAGCACCCTTTCTTCCACAAAGGATCTATGGAAGCACCCTTTCTTTCACAAAGGGTCTATGGAAGCACCCTTTCTTTCACAAAGGGTCTATATAAGCACCCTTTCTTCCACAACGGATCTATGGAAGCACCCTTTCCTTCACAATGGGTGTATGGAAGCACCCTTTCTTCCACAAAGGATATATGGAAGCACCCTTTCTTTCACAAAGGGTCTATGGAAGCACCCTTTCTTTCACAAAGGGTCTATATAAGCACCCTTTCTTCCACAAAGGACCTATGGAAGCACCCTTTCCTTCACAATGGGTCTATGGAAGCACCCTTTCTTTCACAAAGGGTCTATGGAAGCACCCTTTCTTTCACAAAGGGTCTATTGAAGCACCCTTTCTTTCACAAAGGGTCTATGAAAGCACCCTTTCTTTCACAAAGGGTCTATATAAGCACCCTTTCTTTCACAAAGGGTCTATGGAAGCACCCTTTCCTTCACAGTGGGTCTATGGAAGCACCCTTTCTTTCACAAAGGGTCTATTGAAGCACCCTTTCTTTCACAAAGGGTCTATTGAAGCACCCTTTCTTCCACAAAGGGTCTATTGAAGCACCCTTTCTTTCACAAAGGGTCTATGGAAGCAACCTTTCTTTCACAAAGGGTCTATGGAAGCACCCTTTCCTTCACAATGGGTCTATGGAAGCACCCTTTCTTTCACAAAGGGTCTATGGAAGCACCCTTTCCTTCACAATGGGTCTATGGAAGCACCCTTTCTTTCACAAAGGGTCTATGGAAGCACCCTTTCTTTCACAAAGGGTCTATGGAAGCACCCTTTCTTTCACAAAGGGTCTATATAAGCACCCTTTCTTCCACAAAGGATCTATGGAAGCACCCTTTCTTCCACAAAGGATCTATGGAAGCACCCTTTCTTTCACAAAGGGTCTATGGAAGCACCCTTTCTTTCACAAAGGGTCTATGGAAGCACCCTTTCTTTCACAAAGGGTATATGGAAGCACCCTTTCTTTCACCAAGGGTCTATGGAAGCACCCTTTCTTTCACAAAGGGTCTATGGAAGCACCCTTTCTTTCACAAAGGGTCTATATAAGCACCCTTTCTTCCACAAAGGATCTATGGAAGCACCCTTTCTTTCACAAAGGGTCTATGGAAGCACCCTTTCTTCCACAAAGGATCTATGGAAGCACCCTTTCTTTCACAAAGGGTCTATGGAAGCACCCTTTCTTTCACAAAGGGTATATGGAAGCACCCTTTCTTTCACCAAGGGTCTATGGAAGCACCCTTTCAAGGGTCTATGGAAGCACCCTTTCTTTTAGAAAGGGTCTATGGAAGCACTCTTTCTATCAGAAAAGGGTCTATAGAAGCACCCTTTCTTTCACAAATGGGCTATAGAAGCACCCTTTCCTTCACAAAGGATCTATAGAAACAACCTTTCTTTCACAAAGGGTCTATAGAAGCTTTCTTTCTTTCACAGATGGTCTATAGAAGCACCCTTTCTTTCACAAAAGGTACCCTTTTTTCACAAAGATTCTATAGAAGCGTCTTTACTTTCAGAATGGGTCTATCAAAGGCCATTTTTCAGAATAGGTCTATGGAGGCACCCTTGTTTTTAGAAAGCGTGCTTCTATAGACCCTTTCTCAAAGAAATGTGCTTCTATAGACCCTTTCTGAAAACAAAAGGGTGCTTCGATGGACCCTTTCTGAAAAAGGATGTGCTTTGATAGACCTTTTCTGATAGAGGGACAATTTTTACTACGTGTTCGGTTTACTCTATTACCTTTACCAGCAAGTTGTAAAGATCTTGTTACAGTTTTTTCAATTGTCGGAAAATGTCTGTCTTATTCCATTTGTTGACAGCTACGACCTATAGTTTCTGTTATAGGCGAAGTGAAAATATGATTTACCCGTATGTTTTATAAATATTGAATATAAGTAAAATTTCAAATATGTTAGAAACCACTTCACAGTTATTTACATAGACATACGAAGTAAGATTCTAGGAAAATAGCATTGCAATCTGCTCTTTCACTGGTACCTTAGAAAATTTCCATAAACAGAAATCACATTTGGCTATGCAAAAGTAGAAAATCGAATTATTTACATTTTCTATGAAATTCCTTGGGGTTTAAGGAGTTTCTGTCGACACAATGGCACCATCGATGCATATGCATGATCTGTCTATGATGGCATACCAATCATAATTACTGACATCGTCATCAACATGGTGACATTAGCTATTCAATCATCACCTTAATCAGATGTTGCTGACTCCAGAACTATGATGGATGCGCCGTTTTAATGAATTAAACATTCAATATTTATGTTTGTTTTCAAAGTAAAAAAAAAAACAAGAAATCTCATAATTATTGAATAAATTCTGCTCAACTGTTTACTCCTTTTTATTTATTTACTTTTTTGTTTTGATGTAAAAGGAAGAAATGATATTTGCAATGTCGTATTGCAAAAGATTGTTCAATTGATTGGTTGGCTGTTGATTGGTTGTTTGTTTGGCTTGTACGATTGCTGCCAAGAGATAAGATGTGAAAAATGTTTGTGTTTGAATCTATAATGAGATGGACAAGAAGACCAAGAAGCTGATAGTTGTAATTCATAATGATCCTGAGAATAAAACAAATATGAAAATCACACAACATGTTCGTTCGTGTACATCCAGTGGATATCACAATGTGGAGGGAAAAAAGGAAACACTGCATATTCTAGGCATTTACCAGGTTCCGTAAGGACACTTGTATTGGTGATATGTATTTAACATATGACAGACAGTGGCCAACTACACAAAAACCAAAAACATTTCCTGCAACATGACAATGCGAAGTGGTGTGGTGATGATGATAATGTCACATTTACTTGTTTAGTTAAGTTTCTTCCTGTTGAAAGTAGTGTGTTTGTTTTGGCTCCATACAGGTACGGAGTATTTTAACCAAGGTGCTTAGTGCTGTTTGTCTGTCACTGAGTCAAGTTTGTTTGGTTGGTTGGTTGGTTTGTCACTTCTCGTCTCAGTTTCAGTTGTTGTTCAGTTTAAATACACAAATGTGCTCGATTGCACGTCAAATGATTAATGACTTTTCAATGACATCGAATAGCTGACGTGCCACAGCAACAAAAAACAACATTGCATATTAAGTGACAAACTACTGCAAAATAAAAAACAAATCATTGATTATTGATTTCTACCAAACATACGTCCCCATCTACAACAAGAAGACTCATAAGGAACGACACACAGAAAATTGCATACACGTTTTGTTTAATGCAAACACCATCTGAAAATATGGTAAAGAAACAGACGTGATAATATAATGAGGTTAAGTAGTGGTAATGTGATCGGTAATAACGAACCACAACCCTTTCCACTTTGGAGTCATAAAAGTGAATTTTTCAAAAATGGATTTTTGAAAGAATATTTTTTTCAATGATTTTTTAGCGTGGATTTTTAAAGAATATTTTTTCAATGATTTTTTGAGCGTGGATTTTTTAAAGAATATTTTTTCAATGATTTTTTGAGCGTGGATTTTTTAAAGAATATTTTTTCAATGAATTTTAAACCTGGATTTTTTAAAGAATATTTTTTCAATGATTTTTTGAGCGTGGATTTTTAAAGAATATTTTTCAATGAGTTTTTGAGCGTGGATTTTTTAAAGAATATTTTTTCAATGATTTTTTGAGTGTAGATTTTTTAAAGAATATTTTTTTCAATGATTTTTTGAGCGTGGATTTTTTAAAAAACATTTTTTCAATGATTTTTTGAGCGTGGATTTTTTAGAGAATATTTTTCAATGATTTTTTGAGCGTGGATTTTTTAAAGAATATTTTTCAATGATTTTTTGAGCGTGGATTTTTTAAAGAATATTTTTCAATGATTTTTTGAGCGTGGATTTTTTAAAGAATATTTTTCAATGATTTTTTGAGCGTAGATTTTTAAAGAATATTTTTCAATGATTTTTTGAGCGTGGATTTTTTAAAGAATATTTTTCAATGATTTTTTTGAGCGTGGATTTTTTAAAGAATATTTTTCAATGATTTTTTGAGCGTGGATTTTTTAAAGAATATTTTTCAATGATTTTTTGAGCGTGGATTTTTTAAAGAATATTTTTCAATGATTTTTTGAGCGTGGATTTTTTAAAGAATATTTTTCAATGATTTTTTGAGCGTGGATTTTTTAAAGAATATTTTTCAATGATTTTTTGAGCGTGGATTTTTTAATGATTATTTTTTTAATGATATTTTGAGCCTTGATTTTTTAAAGAATATTTTTCAATGATTTTTTGAGCGTGGATTTTTTAATGATTATTTTTTCAATGATATTTTGAGCCTTGATTTTTTAAAGAATATTTTTCAATGATTTTTTGAGCCTTGATTTTTTAAAGAATATTTTTCAATGATTTTTTGAGCGTGGATTTTCTAAAGAATATTTTTCAATGATGTTTTGAGCGTGGATTTTTTAAAGAATATTTTTCAATGATTTTTTGAGCGTGGATTTTTTAAAGAACATTTTTCAATGATGTTTTGAACGTGGATTTTTTAAAGACTATTTTTCAATGATTTTTATAGCGTGGATTTTTTAAAGAATATTTTTCAATGATTTTTATAGTGTGGATTTTTTAAAGAATATTTTTCAATGATTTTTATAGCGTGGATTTTTTAAAGAATATTTTTCAATGATTTTTATAGCTTGGATTTTTTAAAGAATATTTTTTCAATGATTTTTTGAGCGTGGATTTTTTAAAGAATGTTTTTTCAATGAATTTTTAAGCGTGGATTTTTTAAAGAATATTTTTTCAATGAATTTTTAAGCGTGGATTTTTTAAAGAATATTTTTTCAATGAATTTTTAAGTGTGGATTTTTTAAAGAATATTTTTTCAATGAATTTTTAAGCGTGGATTTTTTAAAGAATATTTTTTCAATGAATTTTTAAGCGTGGATTTTTTAAAGAATATTTTTCAATGAATTTTTAAGCGTGGATTTTTTAAAGAATATTTTTTCAATGAATTTTTAAGCGTGGATTTTTTAAAGAATATTTTTTCAATGAATTTTTAAGCGTGGATTTTTTAAAGAATATTTTTTTCAATGAATTCTTAAGCGTGGATTTTTTAAAGAATATTTTTTCAATGAATTTTTAAGCGTGGATTTTTTAAAGAATATTTTTTCAATGAATTTTTAAGCGTGGATTTTTTAAAGAATATTTTTTCAATGAATTTTTAAGCGTGGATTTTTTAAAGAATATTTTTTTCAATGAATTCTTAAGCGTGGATTTTTTAAAGAATATTTTTTCAATGAATTTTTAAGCGTGGATTTTTTAAAGAATATTTCTTCAATGAATTTTTAAGCGTGGATTTTTTAAAGAATATTTTTTCAATGAATTTTTAAGCGTGGATTTTTTAAAGAATATTTTTTCAATGAATTTTTAAGCGTGGATTTTTTAAAGAATATTTTTCAATGAATTTTTAAGCGTGGATTTTTTAAAGAATATTTTTCAATGAATTTTTAAGCGTGGATTTTTTAAAGAATATTTTTCAATGAATTTTTAAGCGTGGATTTTTTAAAGAATATTTTTTCAATGAATTTTTAAGCGTGGATTTTTTAAAGAATATTTTTTCAATGAATTTTTAAGCGTGGATTTTTTAAAGAATATTTTTTTCAATGAATTCTTAAGCGTGGATTTTTTAAAGAATATTTTTTCAATGAATTTTTAAGCGTGGATTTTTTAAAGAATATTTTTTTCAATGAATTCTTAAGCGTGGATTTTTTAAAGAATATTTTTTCAATGAATTTTTAAGCGTGGATTTTTTAAAGAATATTTTTTTCAATGAATTCTTAAGCGTGGATTTTTTAAAGAATATTTTTTCAAAGATTTTTTGAGCGTGGATTTTTTAAAGAATATTTTATCAATGATTTTTTGAGCGTGGATTTTTTAAAGAATATTTTTCAATGATTTTTTGAGCGTGGATTTTTTAAAGAATATTTTTTCAATGATATTTTAGCCTGGATTGTTTAAAGAATATTTTTTTCAATGATATTTTGCGCCTGGATTTTTTAAAGAATATTTTTTCAATGATTTTTTGAGCCTGGATTTTTTAAAGAATATTTTTTCAATGATTTTTTGAGCGTGGATTTTTTAAAGAATATTTTTTCAATGATTTTTTGAGCGTGGATTTTTTAAAGAATATTTTTTCAATGACTTTTTTGAGCGTGGATTTTTTAAAGAATATTTTTTCAATGATTTTTTGAGCGTGGATTTTTAAAGAATATTTTATCAATGATTTTTTGAGCGTGGATTTTTTAAAGAATATTTTTTCAATGACTTTTTTGAGCGTGGATTTTTTAAAGAATATTTTTTCAATGATTTTTTGAGCGTGGATTTTTTAAAAAATATTTTTTCAATGACTTTTTTGAGCGTGGATTTTTTAAAGAATATTTTTTCAATGATTTTTTGAGCGTGGATTTTTTAAAAAATATTTTTTCAATGATTTTTTGAGCGTGGATTTTTTAAAGAATATTTTTTCAATGATTTTTAAGGGGATTTTTTAAAGAATATTTTTTCAATGATTTTTAAGGGGATTTTTTAAAGAATATTTTTTAATGATTTTTTGAGCGTGGATTTTTTAAAGAATGTTTTTCAATGATTTTTATAGCTTGGATTTTTTAAAGAATATTTTTTCAATGATTTTTTGAGCGTGGATTTTTTAAAGAATGTTTTTTCAATGAATTTTTAAGCGTGGATTTTTTAAAGAATATTTTTTCAATGAATTTTTAAGCGTGGATTTTTTAAAGAATATTTTTTCAATGAATTTTTAAGCGTGGATTTTTTAAAGAATATTTTTTCAATGAATTTTTAAGCGTGGATTTTTTAAAGAATATTTTTTCAATGAATTTTTAAGCTTGGATTTTTTAAAGAATATTTTTTCAATGAATTTTTAAGCGTGGATTTTTTAAAGAATATTTTTTCAATGAATTTTTAAGCTTGGATTTTTTAAAGAATATTTTTTCAATGAATTTTTAAGCGTGGATTTTTTAAAGAATATTTTTTCAATGAATTTTTAAGCTTGGATTTTTTAAAGAATATTTTTTCAATGAATTTTTAAGCGTGGATTTTTTAAAGAATATTTTTTCAATGAATTTTTAAGCGTGGATTTTTTAAAGAATATTTTTTCAATGATTTTTAAGGGGATTTTTTAAAGAATATTTTTTCAATGATTTTTTGAGCGTGGATTTTTTAAAGAATATTTTTCAATGATTTTTATAGCTTGGATTTTTTAAAGAATATTTTTTCAATTATTTTTTGAGCGTGGCTTTTTTAAAGAATATTTTTTCAATTATTTTTTGAGCATGGATTTTTTAAAGAATATTTTTTCAATTATTTTTTGAGCGTGGATTTTTTAAAGAAAAATTTTCAATGATTTTTTGAGCCCGGATTTTTTAAAGAAAAATTTTCAATGATTTTTGAGCCTGGATTTTTTAAAGAAAAATTTTCAATGATTTTTTGAGCGTGGATTTTTTAAAGAAAAATTTTCAATGATTTTTTGAGCGTGGATTTTTTAAAGAATATTTTTTAGACAATATTTTTCAATGATTTTTTGAGCGTGGATTTTTTAAAGAAAAATTTTAAATTTTCAAATGATTTTTATAGCATGGATTTTTTAAAGAATATTTTTCAATGATTTTTATAGCATGGATTTTTTAAAGAATATTTTCAATGATTTTTATAGCGTGGATTTTTTAAAGAAAAATTTTCAATGATTTTTTGAGCCTGGATTTTTTAAAGAAAAATTTTCAATGATTTTTTGAGCGTGGATTTTTTAAAGAAAAATTTTCAATGATTTTTTGTGCGTGGATTTTTTAAAGAATATTTTTTAGAGAATATTTTTCAATGATTTTTTGAGCCTGGATTTTTTAAAGAAAAATTTTCAATGATTTTTTGAGCGTGGATTTTTTAAAGAAAAATATTAAATGATTTTTTGAGCGTGGATTTCTTAAAGAATATTTTTTAGAGAATATTTTTCAATGATTTTTTGTTCGTGGATTTTTTAAAGAAAAATTTTCAAGGATTTTTGAGCGTGGATTTTTTAAAGAATATTTTTTAGAGAATATTTTTCAATGATTTTTTGAGCGTGGATTTTTTAAAGAAAAATTTTCAAGGATTTTTTGAGCGTGGATTTTTTAATAAATATTTTTTCAATGATTTTTTGAGCGTGGATTTTTTAAAGAATATTTTTTAGAGAATATTTTTCAATGATTTTTTGAGCGTGGATTTTTTAAAGAAACATTTTCAAGGATTTTTTGAGCGTGGATTTTTTAAAGAATATTTTTTCAATGATTTTTTGAGCGTGGATTTTTTAAAAAATATTTTTTAGAGAATATTTTTCAATGATTTTTTGAGCGTGGATTTTTAAAGAATATTTTTTAGAGAATATTTTCAATGATTTTTTGAGCGTGGATTTTTTAAAGAAAAATTTTCAATGATTTTTTGAGCGTGGATTTTTTAAAGAAAAATTTTCAAGGATTTTTTGAGCGTGGATTTTTTAAAGAATATTTTTTTAATGACTTTTTGAGCGCGGATTTTTTAAAGAATATTTTTTCAATGACTTTTTGAGCGTGGATTTTTTAAAGAATAATTTTTCAATGATATTTTGAGCGTGGATTTTTTAAAGAATATTTTTTCAATGACTTTTTGAGCGTAGATTTTTTAAAGAATATTTTTTCAATGACTTTTTGAGCGTGGATTTTTTAAAGAATATTTTTTTAATGACTTTTTGAGCGTGGATTTTTTAAAGAATATTTTTTCAATGTCTTTTTGAGCGTGGATTTTTTAAAGAATATTTTTTCAATGACTTTTTGAGCGTGGATTTTTTAAAGAATATTTTTTCAATGACTTTTTGAGCGTGGATTTTTTAAAGAATATTTTTTCAATGACTTTTTGAGCGTGGATTTTTTAAAGAATCTTTTTTCAATGATTTTTTGAGCATGGATTTTTTAAAGAATATTTTTTCAATGATTTTTTGAGCGTGGATTTTTTAAAGAATATTTTTCAATGATTTTTATAGCGTGGATTTTTTAAAGAATATTTTTCAATGATTTTTATAGCGTGGATTTTTTAAAGAATATTTTTTCAATGATTTTTTGAGCCTGGATTTTTTAAAGAATATTTTTTCAATGATTTTTATAGCTTGGATTTTTTAAAGAATATTTTTTCAATGATTTTTTGAGCGTGGATTTTTTAAAGAATATTTCTTCAATGATTTTTATAGCGTGGTTTTTTTAAAGAATATTTTTTCAATGATTTTTATAGCTTGGATTTTTTAAAGAATATTTTTTCAATGATTTTTATAGCTTGGATTTTTTAAAGAATATTTTTTCAATGATTTGTTGAGCGTGGATTTTTAAAGAATATTTTTCAATGATTTTTATAGCGTGGATTTTTTAAAGAATATTTTTCAATGATTTTTATAGCATGGATTTTTTAGAGAATATTTTTCAATGATTTTTATAGCGTGGATTTTTTAAAGAATATTTTTCAATGATTTTTATAGCGTTAATTTTTAAAAGAATATTTTTCAATGATTTTTATAGCGTTAATTTTTAAAAGAATATTTTTCAATGATTTTTATAGCGTGGATTTTTTAAAGAATATTTCTTCAATGATTTTTTGAGCGTGGATTTTTTAAAGAATATTTTTTCAATGATTTTTTGAGCGTGGATTTTTTAAAGAATATTTCTTCAATGATTTTTTGAGCGTGGATTTTTTAAAGAATATTTTTTTCAATGATTTTTTGACAATTGATTTTTTAAAGAATATTTTTTTCAATGATTTTTTGACAATTGATTTTTTAAAGAATATTTTTTCAATGAATTTTTAAGCGTGGATTTTTTAAAGAATATTTTTTCAATGAATTTTTAAGCGTGGATTTTTTAAAGAATATTTTTTCAATGAATTTTTAAGCGTGGATTTTTTAAAGAATATTTTTCAATGTTTTTATGAGCGTGGATTTTTTAAAGAATATTTTTTCAATGATTTTTTGAGCGTGGATTTTTTAAAGAATATTTTTTCAATGATTTTTTGAGCGTGGATTTTTTAAAGAATATTTTTTCAATGATTTTTTGAGCGTGGATTTTTTAAAGAATATTTTTTCAATGATTTTTTGAGCGTGGATTTTTTAAAGAATATTTTTTCAATGATTTTTTGAGCGTGGATTTTTTAAAGAATATTTTTTCAATGATTTTTTGAGCGTGGATTTTTTAAAGAATATTTTTCAATGATTTTTTGAGCGTGGATTTTTTAAAGAATATTTTTCAATGATTTTTTGAGCGTGGATTTTTTAAAGAATATTTTTCAATGATTTTTTGAGCGTGGATTTTTTAAAGAATATTTTTCAATGATTTTTTGAGCGTGGATTTTTTAAAGAATATTTTTCAGAGATTTTTATACCGTGGATTTTTTAAAGAATATTTTTCAATGATTTTTTGAGCGAGGATTTTTTAAAGAATATTTTTTCAATGATTTTTTGAGCGTGGATTTTTTAAAGAATATTTTTTCAATGATTTTTTGAGCGTGGATTTTTTAAAGAATATTTTTTCAATGATTTTTTGAGCGTGGATTTTTTAAAGAATATTTTTTCAATGATTTTTTGAGCGTGGATTTTTTAAAGAATATTTTTTCAATGATTTTTTGAGCGTGGATTTTTTAAAGAATATTTTTTCAATGATTTTTTGAGCGTGGATTTTTTAAAGAATATTTTTTCAATGATTTTTTCAGCGTGGATTTTTTAAAGAATATTTTTTCAATGATTTCTTGAGCGTGGATTTTTTAAAGAATATTTTTCAATGATTTTTTGAGCGTGGATTTTTTAAAGAATATTTTTTCAATGATTTTTTGAGCGTGGATTTTTTAAAGAATATTTTTTCAATGATTTTTTGAGCGTGGATTTTTTAAAGAATATTTTTTCAATGATTTTTTGAGCGTGGATTTTTTAAAGAATATTTTTTCAATGATTTTTTGAGCGTGGATTTTTTAAAGCATATTTTTTTCAATGATTTTTTGAACGTGGATTTTTTAAAGAATATTTTTTCAATGATTTTTTGAGCGTGGATTTTTTAAAGAATATTTTTTCAATGATTTTTTGAGCGTGGATTTTTTAAAGAATATTTTTTCAATGATTTTTTGAACGTGGATTTTTTAAAGAATATTTTTTCAATGATTTTTTGAGCGTGGATTTTTTAAAGAATATTTTTTCAATGATTTTTTGAGCGTGGATTTTTTAATGAATTTTTAAAAAAGAAAAAAATTTTAAATATTTAATGAACGACTTTACGAACCCATCCTACCTTCTTTAACCGAAGTAGGGTACCTTGCCAATAAATAAACAACCAATACGAGAATGCATAAATTATAGCTAAAGATATACAAAATAAAATGCAAAAACAGAAACAGAAAACACAAAATGTACATAAAAATGCAAAACACACAGCAACAACAGCAAGACAGACAAAAATTTCAATAAATGCACATGGCGTCCGAATGGTGTCTCATAAAATGATTCAATGGCTGCCACAGGTTTGCGACAAGGCAAGGAGGAAGCTGTGAGGACAACGGCTAATAATAATCATTCTGGGGAGACGATGACTGTCAATGCGACAAAGTAATGGTGCTGGCCACTCTTTACGTGTACTCCAAACATAGCCAGGAGATTGTGACGCTGCCAAGAAGAACATGAAGATGGAGTTGTTGATGATTCTTCTACATATTGGCCCGACTTCACATAAAGAGGATGTGAAACGGTCGTTTATACTGTCAGCAGCGGCAAATAAAGTCACAAAAAACTCAAACACCTAAATAACTTGGCTGTCGCAACCCAACAACAACAGCAATGACATGCATAACTACGTTTTTAAGTTGGCTTTCTTTTGCACCTTGCAATGTAAATTTGTTTGGTCGTTGTTCGTCTGGGCAGCATCACTTAGGCTTTATGCATTTGTATGTCCGACCGATCAGTGTGTCGTCGGTAGTACCATTGCTCAGTCAAATGAATGCCATTGCATCGCAGCAAAAAACTTGATTGATTGGTTGGGGTGCCAGAGCCAAGCCAACTTCGTTTGGATACTAAAATAACCTGGCCAAAAAGAAGCAACAACACCAATATGTACGGCTTCTGCACACATCAGCCATACAAAATAGGAGTCGATAAAAAAGCTGGCAGTTGAATTTTTAGTTTGTTTTATTTTGCATTCGCGAAAAGTGTGCAGACATGCAAAAACCATTCGCAACAACAAAAACCATTTTGGTTCAGTAAAATGTCGTTGTTTGAAAATTTTTATAGATTTTTTCTTGGTTTTAATATCAAACCAGCAGATTGGATTCACGACGCCATTTTGACATTCTCTTGTTGTATGTGTGGGAATTTGCATGAAGCCAGGCTCACTGTTCTGTAGGTTTAGTCAATCACAATGTGAACATGTCTAGGTATGGTAAAGCTTATTTATGTATGTAGTATAGAACAATCCATTAAATATGTTAAAAATGTTACTAAAACCTGAAAATAAATTTCATAGCTGATTTACATTCGGCATCGTTTCGTGATTTCGTGCGAAATCAGGCAAATTTACCATGATTTCGCATACAAACAGGAAATCAACTCATTTCGTGCTTCAATATCGAAAGCTGATTTATACGATCCGGACCGCCGAAAAACTAAAATATCGCGGGGTACCAGCGCACTCAAAAGGATATTGTAAATACTGTACCGAAAAAATTGTTTTTTTAGAAAAAATATCGCACAGAATTTTGGCCTTTAGCAGTAGAGTACTGTGATGCTGTGTGGGCTACATAATCAATATACATATCAAATTATGTGTAATCGCGAGTACTTTAATCCTATGATTGGTTTTTTGAAATACCCGAGAGCGTGTCCAAGTTAAATAAAAACACCTTAATCCGGCTTCAAAATGTCAGCATCCATAAAAGGTGGATGCAGTGGAAATTTTTAAAAATGATACATAAGAAGTGTAATCTTCATTTTGTACTCTTCTACTTTTACTTTGGGCAGATGTCCGTCATTTGAATGGTTTAACCAGCTATCGAATAGCAACGTAAAAAACCTCGCTAGCTTCAACGTGCTTTTGCCCATGATTATTAATTTACACGGTCATAACTTCCACACAAATTAAATTTTTTTGCTAACTTTTTGAGCTTTGTTCAAAAACACTTAATTTGATCCGATAATAGTCATAGTTACTGTTAAACTACAATAGTTCGCGTATTATAATAGTACAAACCTTGGCTTCATGGAAACTATTTTTTTTTTGTCCTTTACTCATATACACTTTCAGACGGACGAAATGTGCCTCATCCAAATAATGGTCCCAAGTGTGTTTGGACGAAATCCGTTTCAGACAATTTGAAGTTGATTTAGGAATGTCCGTCCGTCTGTCTGGCTGGAGCGCCGATTCGTCCCAAAATTTGTCTTTGGTAACATATGGTCCAAACTTAGTTTGTTCGAAGATTGGTTATATCGGTCCACTCCGTCGGGTACCTCCCACACAAAATTTCGGATAAATTAAATTACGGCAGTAAAAGTTTTTTCAGGGACAAGTCCATACTTCTTGAGAAAACAGCCCGAAAGTTGTAAAAAAAACCCCTATGACACAATATGTAGTGGCTGGAGAGCTCGAACCGAATACTGCTTTCGTCCACACTTTGGATATCGTAATATTTCTTCGAATATATATTTTTGATTTTCTTTTGTTAATGTTTGGGGGAAGGGCGGTTAGGCCCAAGGCAAAGATCTATGCTGTAAATTGTTTTATTAGAACCTTTTCTATTCAACGAATACAAATTTTCAAGTAAACTAAACTCGGTTGGCAATAATTACCTAATGCAAAAATACAAACAAATAGGTTGGTAAATGCGTTTGGAACCTTCAAAATATGTCATATCGTCCGGTATCGCTCAATGGAGTCTATACCAAAACGTGAACAGATATTGGCAATATTTTGTACAGATGTTCTCCATCCACTGAAACCCCAAAATACCAATTTGCAGCAAAATCGGTTGAAAAATTAACTTAATATGTAAAAACGGTCGCCACCGATACGTGTGGGCTATAGGATACCGTGGGTCTATGTGACCCATACTTCCTTAACATTAAAAGTTATGAGCACAGTTCCACTAAAGTGCCCATATTGTGCACATGCAAGCACATGTAAGCGTTTAAACAACACTTAATGTTCGTACGCGTGGCCTAGTGTGTGGTGTGTTCGGCTACAAATCAGAAGTTCGAAAGATCAAATCTAGCAGACAGCGGAATAAAATGTAATAAAAATATAAAGTGTTGAAATTGAAAACAAATTCCACCTCAAATATTCCAAAAATAAAAAATATGTTATTGGCTTATTTCCCAACATCTAGTGGCCATAGAATAACTCAGCAAAATTTGATGGAAGTGATTCCATGAGATGCCATGATTTCACTGGATCTTTTGCATTGGTTCAAATGAAGTCGTGAAAGATCCGATCTTTTTATCAGCATTTGAACCCATTCACAGGAAGTCGTGAAAGATCCGATCTTTTCGTCAGCATTTTATTATAAAAGTTTCCTTGCCTGCTGTAGAGATCCCTGCTCTACGAGTCGATTTGTAGATCCCTACAAAACAAAAGAGTGTACATTTCCAAATTTTGTAAAATAAAATTCACGAAATAGTAATTTGCAGTTAGAGTCCATGTCGAAATATTAACTGGTGATGGGAACTGAAAAACCTTTTGTAAGATGAATCAATCAATCAGTTGCGGAGGAATTAAACTATGTTGCGAGTAGCGGAGGTGCTTAAACTGCAACAGCTGGACGGCCAAATGTAAAGTATCTCAACCTGTCGCTAGCCACACACATCGTTCCCGAAGTCTGAAAAATATACCAACTACTGGAGCCTAGCAAGGATGCCAGCAAAGGTAAATCGTTCAGACCAATTTCGCTTTATTCGCCCGTAACATAGACCCGTGGGGCTTTAGTCCCCCAGCATCAGAAATAAGCAGCACAACAACTGCGCTGAACGTCATCTCAACACATATTAGTCGAGGACTCAATCAAAGTAAGCCGTGTGATAGAACAGTGATAGTAACCTTCTGAGACTGTCAAGCACTCCACGCTGTTTGAGTTCATCGAGCAGACTACGTTGGATAATAAATTATAGTTTGGACGCCTGTCGTGCGTAGAATTTAGGATCAAGATGTCCGAGACCCGTAGACTGAAACTTGGAGTTGTTCGAGGTGATATTATAGGAACTGTCTAACCTATAACGTATGCGGATGATTGTACGATCTTGGTGTCAGGTGCCTTCCCTGATGACATTTGTGAATGGCTGAACTCATTTTTGTCTGATCTAACCACCCTTTTCCACGCGAGGAATATACAAATATCAGCCAATAAATCTACGGCCACTTTGTTCACCACTTGGGCGGCAGAGTTAAGAACAATAGAGTTGAATGTCATGGTCGATGGGAGTAGAACCAGGATCAACAAGCCTATCAAGCAGGTTTAAGAAGTATTCACATGAATGCAGTCGCAGATTCAATAAAAAACTATCTATCGTCTGCATGCGGTCCTCGGAGAATATCCACCATTTATCTCAGCTGTCAGGACAAAGCAGAGTATTTTTTGCTCAATACGCTCGGGATAGTGCTGCCGTCTAAATTTCTATAGAGCAAGGTTTCATGATGCAAAACATCTGCTCAGCGTCAAATCTACTAACAAACTTCAATATGTAGCCATTATTATTTCATAAATTGCTTTGAATAAATAAAAACGCCATGAAAATCATATTTCAATACAACATTTTCCGAACAAGGCGTGAAAAACTCCTACCAAAGGGTTGGTGAAAATGACATGCAAAGATTAGCGAAAATGCTATTCTAGGGAATTAGTTAAGATGACATGCCAAAAAATTGGTATAGATGCCATGACAAAGAATTGTTGAAGATGCCAATCCACCGAGTTAGTGAAGATGACATGCTTAGGATCTGAAAATGAATTGCATCTTTTGGGGGTCACGCTCTTGTAAAAAGAATGAGCGAAGATGCTAAAAAATGACATTCCATTTCACTTGCACCCATTCTTGAATAACATCTTTGGCATCGAACATTTTGCTGGGAACTAGTTATTCTAGTGGTCGTAGAATAACTAGTTATTCAGTGCGACATGCCCTTGTTAAAATAATGGGTTAGTAGGGAGTTTTGTAAGTAGTTACTATTACCAAAAAGTACTATAACAATTAAAAAAGTATCAGTCAGCTGTGCTGACGGAGATATACCCTCGGCCACTGACAAAAAACAACAACAAAACCAAACCAAACACAATAATTATGCTGTATATAAAATATATTGATTTTGTATCACGAGTTTGCATTAAAATCTGTAGGTACCGTAATGTGGGGCTATACCAAACATTTTTAGTGACCAAACTTCTTCATAAAGGACTTAAAATATTAAATTACGTTAAACTAAGTTTGGCAGAAATGTTTGAAAAAGTTTTAGAGTTATCTTGCCCAATAGTCATTTAAGCATGTGCCGACAGGGTTTGTAGCTTTTGGGCCATTATCTCAGGAAGTACTGACTTACTCTAGAAAAATATCTCAGGAAGTATGGACTTGCGCAAGAAAAATGTTGTAACGTCGTAAAGAAAGACGCAACGACAACCTACTGAAAAAAATTTCAAAACAATTCGAGAGAAGCTCTTAAACTTCACTTTATCCGAATTTTGTATGGGAGGTACCCGAAGGAATGGACCGATATGGACCATATTCCAACCTAATACATGACTGGATGAAATAATACGATGTGCACAGTCTTCACCAATCAGACACTCCTTTCAAGAATTATCTTGAGGATTTCCCATTTTGGTTGGTGCCGTCAAAGTTTCTAAGAGCTTTTAGGCCAATATTTCAGGAAGTACTGACTTACTCCAGAAAAATATCTCAGGAAGTATGGACTTGCACAAGAAAAAGTTGTAACGTCGTAAAGGAAGCCGCAAAAACAACCTACTGAAAAAAGATTCAAAATAATCCGAGAGGTGTTCCTAAACTTCACTTTATCCGAATTTTGTGTGGGAAGTAGCCGAAGGAGTGGACCGATACAGTCCTTATTCGAACCCGATCTATATCTGGAAGAAATAATACGATGTGCAAAGTTTGGACCAAATCGGACAAAATATTACGATACCCACAATTTTTTTTGAATCGGTTGATCCGCTCGAGAATTATCGTGCGCACCATCCAGGCAGACAGACGGACGGACATGCCAAAATCGACTCCAAATTGTCTGAAACGAATTTCGTCCAAATATACTTGGGTTATAAAACCGTTATTTCCATGAAACAAATTTTCGGTCGTATCAAAACGTATATATGTATGAGGGTATAAAAACCCATTATTTTGGGAGGATGAGAGGGCAAAATGTGCCTCATCGGAATAATGGTTTTAGACCCCCCCTCCCCCTCCAAAAAAAGTTGGAAAATGTTTGGAAAATTTGTGTGCACGATAACTCTTGAAGAGAGTAATATTTTGCACATCGTGAAATTCCTACCAGACTTAGATGAGGTTCCAATAGGGACTCAATCGGTGTACTCCCTCGGGTACCTCCCCCACAAAAGTTCGAAAACATTTTCTAAAATGGTACGCGCGATTTCTCATAGACGTAGCAACCGATTTGGTCCAAACTTTGGATCTCTAAATATTGTTGAAACTTAGTTTATGTTCAAATATTCGTCGGAGACCCCCAATGTCGTTTACCAATCTTCATATCTCGGCTAGATAAAGCGATTTTGAGATGTGTGTCCGTCCGTCTGTGTGTCCGTCTGTCCATTACAAATTGTAATCAAACTCCAGGCCGCAATTATGGACCGATCGTAACGAAATTTGGTATGGAGGTCGGTTTCACATCAGAATAGATAGCTATTTTAATTGGTGATGATCGTGATATATTTATTTCAATATTGATTTCAATTGTGTTGCTGTACAGGATAAGATAACAGAGTTACAGCCTAATATACCCATTTATTTTTTTGTAGTGTTATCATAAACACGCTAGAGTTTGCAATTATAGCTCAATAATCACGAAATTTTGCACGAGGTAAAAGTTTAGGAAGAAGAAGATGCTTACAATTTTGGATGGTGATCTGATATTATTCAGCGGGTGAAATGGACCATTACTTTTGTATGAAAAATTCACAAAAAAATGTTTGGTCTATATTTTATTTTCTGGAGGACATATACCGGCAAAGTAGACTACATATGTAAATAGACCTGCTGATCCTCCCCCCTGATGCAAATTGCAATCACGTGTCTGCTAGATAACGGGCCTACTGCTTAATATATAATGTGTTTTGTGTAGAGAATCACATTTTCTTACTCCCAGTTTTTGCATTATTGCAAATTACATTTTTACACATACATTGCAGCATGGGTGGTTTTACCACCTTTTTGCAAAACGATTTCCCAGCCAGGCAAAATCAAATTTTCAACGGTGGCAAAATATTCTTCAGTAAGGTTTGCGACATTTTCTAGAAGTGGTGTCTTATCATGGTGTCCCATATCATTGAGCGAATATGAATCGGGGTACACTCATACACTCACTCATTGATATGAGTGAAGTCTCCTTTGTCCCTTCTGAGATATTTGTGAAACAATTATTTTATTATTATTTAAGCTTGGTGTGATACGGTACCAGAATCCACAATGTTATTTCTTACAATTAGTTTATTTGTTCCATAAACAATTTTGATTTGTGAAAAGCTAATTCCCAGTGGTAAAGGTGTAGGGTACAGCGTTGCCGACAGTTTTTGGTCGGAAATCGTCAAAAAAATCGTCAAATCGTCAATCGAAATTTAGAAAATCGTCAAAAATCGTCAACATGATAAAAAACTAGGTTTGGTTACCTTTTAGTGTAATTTTTACGCTGATAGTTTTGTCAATGAGACTGACAACATAAAATATACAACCCACAGCAATAAATCTAACCCAATCTCACTTAAAACCGCTATAAAAAATGCAGCAAGGTAAAGCTGGGTACGCATTGAACGTTTTGAATGACAGATTATCTCAAATATCGGTTGCTTGACAGTGTGATCGTCCATGTTTGTCAGTATACGTATATTTTGTTTGAAATCGGAAATCGACAAAAACTGTCATTAAAAAGGGCATCGGTAGGAAGTATTTTATCTTGAAAAATGTTCAAGGAAGATTTTCATCCATTAACAATCCTAAATGAAAATTTTCAGCTGATGTAAATCGAAGATGAGGCAAAAACCTGTATTCCAGATATGTGCCTAAATATAGCCAATCCATCCGGCAATTGCAACAAAACGTCAAAAAAGCTCATAAAATCGAGTTTGGAACATTGCTTTCCTTAAAGTCTTTCGTAAAATTTTGGTCAAAATATAGTTACCATCATTTATTTCATGTAATTCTGGATTATGTGAAAAATCGTCATTTTGGACCATAAAATCGTCAAATCGTCATTTTTCAATTTTAGGCCAAAAAATCGTCAAAATGACGATAAATCGTCAAATTCGGCAACACTGGTAGGGTATCACATGGTCGGCCCCGTCCGACAATAGCCTTGGCTTACTTGTTTTCTATAAATATTTATTCAAACAAAGCAAATTAAAATTTTTAAATAGAAAAAAAATATCAAAGGTCCTTTAGTAATCGCAGTTGGTGCGGAAACTTTTTTCACCGAATCTATTTATAAAACGCGTTTTCGTTATCAGCATCATTTTCCCCACATGTATTGGGGTGGTATTTTTTGGTTATAGCCCTAGTGTATATACTTTCCACGGTGCTCTTGAAGCAAATTTAAATGGAAGGTGCTTACACCTCGGAAGTTTTTGCGGATTCTGAAACTACAATGTTCATAGATGAGAAAAATCAAAAAACTAAAAAAAATTGCCAGAGCGCTTATTAAATAAATCGCGATTCAAGTTGGCATTTGTAAGGGTTGTTTAGGTTTTCACGATTTTGCTTGGAAACCCTTTGAAATCGGACTAAAGAAGGTGTTGTAGCCAAGAATATTCTCTACAAGATTGACCTTTCTGGTATTTTCGCTGGTTTTAGCGTTATTAAGATATATAAGTTCAAATTGGGTCAATACATTGACTCTATCGCCTCCTTATAAAACAATGTCATACATTGTGCGCCTTAAGTAACTTTAAGTGAAACCCGCATACACCTGGGAAGTTTTTGCTGATTTTGAAAAAGCAATGTTCATAGGTAAGAAAAATCCAAAAACAAGAAAAAATCGTTGGAGAGTTTTTTAAATAAATCGTGATCAAAATTCACATTTTTAGGGTTTTTTTTAGGTTTTCGCGATTTTGCTTGGAAACCGCAAGTCCTATCAAAATGGGAATAAGGAAAATATTGTAGCAAAGAAAATTCTCTACAAGATTGGCTTTTGTAATTTTTTCCTAGGCTGTATAATTTTTGAGAATTTGGTGAAGGAAATATTAAACACAAAAAAGCATCAGCTTTGAGCTTAAAAGACAATTTGTTAAAGAAATACTCACCATTTGATGTAAAAATGGACAGACCTACCGTGGTCAACATTTTCGTTAACGAAAGCTGTAATACATTCTAACTAGGGATCGTGTTTACACGAAATATTTGGTTCTTTTTAAACTTATAATGTTTATTAAGATCCCATCGCGAATCAACATGTTTAACATGTAAATATCTCAGGAAGTAAGGACTTGCCCTAGAAAAAATAACACCGTCGTAAAGGAAGCCTCAAGTCCAACCTACTGATCCGGTCGAGAGTTATCGTGCGCACCAGCCAGACAGACAAAACGACGGACATGGCTAAATCGACTCCAAATTGTCTGAAACGAATTTCGTCCAAACATGCTTGGGGTCTAAAACCGTTATTTCGATGAGGCACGTTTTCGCTCGTGTCAAAGTGTATGTATATACCCTTTCTAGCCTAAAGTCTGAGGGTATAAAAACCCGTTATTTTGGGGGGTTTTTGCTGGGTAGTTTTTTATAACCGATTTTCACTATAACTATAAAATCATTAATCATTTATAAAAAGCTCACAAGTCCATCGTTATAAATGTTGGCCTATAGTGTATTGGTTGGTTGATTGCTATACTTTTATGACATTGAGGTATAAGAAAATGTATATTCATAATTTCTTTAAGTAAATATAACCGTTCTTCTGAACTTTCATCTAAAAAGAACAAGGTGTATCCATTATTTTGCGCAGGTTTTTATTTTGTATTATAACCCAGCAAAATGTTCGATGCCAAAGATGACATTCAATCATGGGTGCAAGTGATCTAGCATGTCATCTTTTTAGCATCTTCATCGATGAATTTTATATGAGCGTGGACCCCAAAAGATGACGTTCTTTTCTGGATCCTAAGCATGTCATTTTAACCAATGCGTTGACATGTCATTTCCACCAATGCTTTGGCATGTCATTTCCACCAATGATTTGACATGTCATTTTCACCAATGCTTTGACACGTCATTTTCACCCATGCTTTGACATGTCATTTTAACCAATGCTTTGGCATGTCATTTTCACCAACCTCTTGGCATGACATTTTCATATTGTTTGGAAAATGGAAATGCTGTATTGAAATATGGTTTTCATGAAAAACAAAACTCTTTATTAATTCAAACGAATTCATGAAATAACTACAATTAATTTATCAGTTTAGTTTTTCAAAAGTTTACATCCAAAATTGCAATGTAATCACCACCGCTGCAACGCAAAAGATTACTTCCTCCGTTCTCCGCAACTGATATTCTTTCATCTTACAAAAGGTTTTTTTCAATTATCTTCCCATCACCAGTTCAGATTTCGACATGGACTCCAAATGCACTCCTTTAAGTATTTTTATGTCGTAAATTACTTTTATTTTATAATTTTGTTATTTTATAACAACATTTTGGTAATTTATACTCTTTTGTTTAGTGACGGAAATATGTAGGGATCTACAACCCGGCTTGCTTTAGGGATCTCTAAGAACAAAATGTAACGAACGGGGAGGAAAGACTTTATGGCAAATACCATTTATGCTTAATTAATTTATTTTTAATTGTTTCTTTCCAAAAGTAGTTTCTTCTTTATTTTCAGATTCTTGTTCCTTTTCGTTTCGGACTTTTTTTTTCAAATTCCAAGAAGCGAGATTTGATTGATTTCATTTTATGTCAGATTTAGACAGACAAGGGAACTTTTAAAATAGCAATGTGTGCAGTCCGATTCTATTTTTAGCTCGATGGTTGGGACTTCATTTTTATTGCAGACATTTCGAGCTTCATATAATACCAATTGTTTAGAAGTTTTAGTTGTTTGATATGCAGGAAATGTAAGACAACATCACGACGACAGTTCTAACAACTTTGGTCTGTTCCAGAAACTGCAAGAATCTACTTATTTTTACTACGATAAAAATTTTTCCTTTATGTTATCGGAAAAAATAGTAAAAATTAGTAGATTTTTGCAGTACTGGAACATACCAAAATGAAAGTAAACAGGTGTGTAAATAAAAACACAAACATCATCTCTATTGGATCGATGGAATGGGTACAAATGCTGATGAAAAGATCGGATCTTTCACGACTTCCTTTGTATTGGTTCAAATCCTAATGAAAAGATCGGATCTTTCACGACTTCCTTTGAACCAATGCAAAAGATGACATGAAATCACGTCATCGCAAAGAACCCCTTCCGTCAAATTTTGCTGGGAAACTCTTCGAACCCCCTCATTTGCTAATCACTCGTTGTAGTATTGCCACATATCAAACAAAAATAACTTGGATTTTACAAATTCCCACATAAGTTTAGAATATTTATTTAATCCCATTTCTTTTTGGCCTTTAGCATTCAATTTCAGTTATAAGAATTCAAGAGCAACTTTTGCTAGTTCCATTGAAGAATAATGCAAAACAAAATTGACATAACTCTCAATGAAATGGGAGTGAATATTGTAAAGAGTAACGCCCACTTCTTGTTACAGCTAATCGTTGTTTGTCATGTCATGGTACTGATGATGACGATGATCCGGCAAATTCAAGATCACATTGAATATCATCACTACAATAAATGTTGTTGTAAATTCACTAAAGAAGAACAAAAAAACAAAAACATTTTCTTACTATGATCCCCGGAATACACAGGCATTGCAGTGTAATATAATTGCATGTAGTTATAATAAAGTGAATACAAACAACAGCAAATATCTAACATTTTATGATCCAAATAAACGCAATGCCAACCACAAATGGATACAACAAGGTTTATGCATAAAATAATATTAATTTACTTTAGGGTTAAATAAATAAAAATGAGAAAAATAAGTTTTGTTTTTATTTTACCCTAAAATTCCCATGGTAAGAGAGGTTACCTTTTTGTCTTATCAGACATTATTCTTTACAAATAGTTTTTTTTTCTAAATTAAATTTAAACATTTTATTGGTGTCTCTCCACGTTTCTACCACCCAAAATTTACATTTCTCACCTTGGTGTGACGACGATGCATGACGAAATTGTCATTATTTATTAGGCACTCTGAACTCACTACTTGGGCATTACATTTCTCCTGGCGCATAGCATGTTTTGGGATCATGTGATAGGCGATAGGTGTGCAACAAGCAGGCAGGCCGGCAGTCAGTCAGGCAAGCAACCACTGAACATGGCAAGTGTTATTATTTGTCCATATTTAGTTGTTTAAATAATTGATAATATTTATTGTAAATATGTCCATAGCCAAGTGGAAGAAACCTCAATTTACCATATCGCCCTATCTTTTCGATGATGTTGTAAATTTCAGGTGTACAATTTCTGTTTTTTCCACTTCGACGACATATTTATTCTTCCCCAGACCCTTAAAGAAACAATTTCCAAGAAAAATGGAATTGGGTGACGAAGAAATTGAATGCTTAATAGTAAAGCAATTATTATTTAAAAGAAAATTCTAAAATAAATACAACTTTCATATCTTCGCAGCGTTATCATTCGTTTTTTGTACACTTCTATTTACATACATCCATACTTTTAAATAGGTTCGTATAAATTTTTCGATATCAGTTATTGAATGTTTAAAAATAAAAATAATCAGAAAATAAAATGTTACAATAATGCATTTGTTTGATTTTAGTTTTGAATTTTTGATTAGAATTTTAAAGTTGGGGGACTCACATGCAAGTTAGGGGACATGACTAAGTATTGGGGAAAAAAATGTATTCATAAATGGACTAAAATAGTTAAAAAAATAATTATTTTAAAATTGATAAGAAATAAGGGGAATTACTAATGTAATTGTAAATATGCTAAAACCGGTAAACGGTTTATCAAGCACGTTAGATGAAGAGGCTGATAATGACCATGATTGTATATACTAAAAAATAAATCGAAGTCATGTGGCAAGCGACTCAGCAAAATAACTAAAAATAATATTCTCAACTTCACATCAATGTTTTTTTTAAGAAAATCTACATTACATTTGTACTAAAGTCGATAGCGCATAATTTTCACTGTGATCTAAATTTAACATGTCATAACTAAATTTAAAGTCATTATAATTTGTTATGCATACAAGACAGAAGAGTGACTAACATTTGCGTACATACATAGCTATTAAATTACCATAAATTAACAAAGCGGAACGTGCTGAAGTTTATTGTGACAAATTTTCAAGCTCTTTTAATCTGAATAATTCTTCAAAGTGCGGTGGTTACAATTAAATTAATTTGTGGTTTATTGTCTAATGAAAATATGAGCTACAGAAAAATATCCAACACAAAGTTACTATAATTATATTAATTATACGATAATTAAATTAAAATAAGAAGAAACTCTTATTATTCATCAGGCTAAACATTGTTTGTTATTTAGAAAGCAAATTAAATGAGTTTAAATAAAAGGTTAGCATGCTCTAGTGATAATTATGAACATGTATGAACGAAGGGTTGGAGTTGTAAATATGCCTGCATTGCACATTGAGGGTTTGTAGTTCAAACTCTGACCAGAACATCTTATTATTTTTTTTTTTTTTGTGGAAAATATACCTATAAAAATTAAAAATTCTTAATAAGTCGGAACGTACTATGTTCAACATACCACACAGTGATTCAGAATTCGATTTTAATATTGGCGGAATTCGGTATAAAGAAAAAAAATTGTTTTGTCAAATTAAAAAAAAAAAAACAAGTGGGAAAAGCGTTCGGTCGGGCCGAACTTTTTATACCCTCCACCACAAATTTCAGCCATTTCGGTGGATTAATGTGGCAAGTTTTATACCCCCAACGAAGACTAAATACCAAATTTCAGCCATCTCGGTGTGATAATGAGGCCAAAACCTTCAAAATACCGAAAATCGGGAGATATCGTCCTATGGGGGCTATATCAAAACGTGGACCTATATAAACATTTTATGGTAGAAATGTTTTTACGCCTCTGGAAACACAAAATACAAATTTGCTACCGACTCTGTTGTCAAATGGGACTAATACATTCAAAATATATTACATTTTTACATTTTTCGGCTAAAGCCATTATTTATTGAAGAAAATCTTATGACTATACAAAATGACTTATTGCAAAACTATAATAATTAAACATGTGGCTTTTCGCTACCTTCTAAGATCAATTCTTTAAACTATGCTGTGGATAACCACTAGCAGTTACATCAAACAAAAATTTAAATTCAAGTGTATTAATTGTGCCCAAAAAAATCAATTAAAAAGGGCCAAAGTCGGTTGTTTTTTAAGAAAAATATTAGAACTAAGGACTAAAACTAAGAAAAACTAAAGCTACTATTTACATTATTTACATTGATTTTAAAATATATAGCAATCACTGGGTTGTTATATAAACTGTATTGTTGGTGTCCATCGTATTGTACCTTCTATGGTAAAATACAAGTTTTTCCTCATTGTTATAAAGAAGACCTTCATTGTTAAGCAATGGAAGGGCTGCAGGGGGTAAATGTTTTTTGGTGCTTAAGGCACTTGCGTCGTTCGAATATTGCAGGGATTCCTCGATGAGCTCATTCTGCACCGTCTGTGCTGTCTCAACAAAATTCAGGGCTCCCCTCATGAGGAATCTGTCAATTCTTTCAAGGTTTGAAGTATCATATATTACCCTACACGATGGTCTTTTAATTGTGCCATTATTGGTGATAGTTGGCCTCAATCCCAGACAGTACGTGATAATCGACCTTTCCCATCTTCTCAACCTATCCATTTGGCTTGAGGAGTTAAATACCAAACCGGAAAAGCATAAGCAACAATTGGTCTTATGACCTGCTTATAAATTAATAATTTAATTTTGTTCGCTAAACCGCCACTATGGCGTAATACACCATGGTAGCTGAAATATATTTTCTTGGCTCGATCCAATATGAAGTCCACATGTCTGATGAACTCAAACTTTTCATCGAAAATAACGCCAAGATATCTAATCTTGTCAGCCAATTTAATGGTCTCGCCCCCAATTTTCAGGATCGGGCGAGCGGATCTGAAGTTAGGGTATACCACTTTCTTTTTCCCCTTAAAGACGATCGCTGTACATTTGCCCACATTCAGCTTGAGGCCCCACATAGAGAAGTATCTATGTAAGTCCTCAAGATGCATGTTAAGGCATGATGTCACCGTACTGGCTTTAGATCCGGACATGGCCAGGATTACATCGTCAGCGTATAATAGTTGAATACCACCTGGAGGAGGTTCAGGCATATCGCTGACGAATATATTATATAGCATGGGACCCAGGAGAGAGCCCTGGGGGACCCCAGCCATAATTGGTCTTGCGCTAGAAAGACTATCTCCTACTTTCAGTCTAAACCCTCTGTCCTTTAGAAAGCTGGATATAAGCCTACAGGTTTGGTGGTCGAAGTCTAACTGCTTCATCTTGTAAAGGATCCCATTGTGCCAGACTGAGTCAAATGCTCTGGCAAAATCAAGCCCTACAGCAATGGTTCCGCGTCTCCGATCGAATCCCTTCACAACAAAATTAGAGAAAACCGTGAGGGCATGTGATGTGGAGTGGCCAGTTCTGAATCCAAACTGGCAATTCTTAAGAATTCTTTTATCCTCAACAATAATTTTTAACCGAGTGAGAATAAAAGACTCGAATAATTTCCCAAAAGCAGACAACAAAGAAATTGGCCTGTAGCTTTCAGATTTTTCGGGTGGAGACCCCTTCTTTAAAATGGGAACAACCATGGCTTGCTTCCATGCGCATGGGAAGTAGCCTAGATTCAAACAATGATTGAAGAGAATGGACAGAAAGACAAATATGACATTGCCCGCTTTTTTCAACGCTGTGTCAGGAATTCTGTCCAAACCACACGATTTTTTTGAGGGTCTACAAGCAAGAGCATGGCCTATTGAGCTGGGATGAATAAAGCCTGCTTCTTCCCATCTTGCAGCATTGTCAATAGATGCACCATCAGCAGTAAACGAGTCGCTAAAGTTCGCCATGGGTGACCGGTCGTCCATACTATCCGCTATTCGATTAACTGAATCGCGGAAGGAACGGTCCACCGGGCCATCCATGGGACTCAGTACTCCCTGTAGGTGGTCTGCGAGAACTTCAGCTTTTAAGGTATCGCTGAGTATATGTTCACCATTTGGATTTGTTAGGACCTTGATAGGTTCCCGAGAGGCAAGCCCAGCTGCCACCTTGACTTGCCCGAAGGTCCTATTACCAGTTTGAATTCTTTCTAGGAAGCCCTGAAAGCGTTCTTCTTCAAACAAACGGATCGAATCTTCTATTATTCGATCCAAATTTCGAATATCAGCCCTCAGTGAGGGGAATCTGGACGGATCATTTGATCTGCGAATAGTTCTTTGGATTCTTCTTCGCTCCCGGATGAAGCCTAGTATCCTGGGGGGAAGATTCCCCAACGCCATATTCCTACATTTCTGTTTAGGAACAGAATCATCGATGGCATTCTTGAAAACGGTTTCCAAGTTATTTACTGTTGTATCAATCTCTTCAATAGAGGCATTTCTATTTGTCGGTAAAGCGATTTCTGATAGACCCCGACTTATCCCTCCCCTAAAACGGTTGAGGTTAATTCTGTCGAAGTTCAGAAAAGTATTAACTTCTCTTGTGGAGAGCCCACCCAAGTGAAGAGTTACTTCAATCGACCTATGATCTGATTCGAAGTCATGACTCGCTACAGCATTGTTACCACCAACCCTTGGGAGACCAGGGGTCATAATGAAAACGTCAATGTAAAAGCCCCCAGAGTCATTAGGTCTGGTGGGACGATCTGACGAGAAAATTTCAAAATTAGGGCGATCAGCCAAGAAAAGAGCTAGGGCTCTACCACTAGCATTGAACTCCGTGCCTCCCCAAGAGGGGTGTTTGGCATTTAGATCTCCACCTATCAAAACCACCCCTTCCATATACAGATCTAACAGGGGCTGGAGATCAGCAGCAACAAAATTAGTTAAGGGTCGGCAATAGGTTGAGGCGAAGAAAATGGAAGATCCATCATCCCTCAATACCCTTACGACACAAGATTCTATCTCACCAGTGGAAATGGAGATGCGATCACAGTGGTATTTATCTCTAACTAGCACTGCGGTCCCACCTCCATTTCCACCCTCTCTACATTGAATAAAACATCTAAACCCTTCTAGGCTGAATTTATTAGAAAGTCTGAGTTTATGTTCAGCGATCAATACTATATCAGGCTTTCGCTCTTTTATCAAAATATATTAAAATGACTCGTACTTTATATGGGGCGTTATATGGGGGCTATACCAAAACGTGGACCTATATAAACCAAGTTTGGTAGGAATGTTTTTTGGCCTCTGGAGACACAAAATATCAAATTACAACCAATCGGTGGCAAAATGGGACAAATATCTTAAAAATTCCTTAAAAGGACGACGCGTCACGTGCCATTTTGTATGGGGGCTATACGAAAGCGTGGACCTACATAGCCCGCTTTCAATACCAAAAGTCCTACGTACAAATGATAGATTTTCCTAAAATTTCATCTACCTACGTCAATCCGTTCGGACTCTAGAGTGATTTCCACAGACGGATGGACGGACGGACATGGCTATATCGATGTAGAATTTCACGCTGATCAAGAATATATATAGTTTGTGGGGTCTACAATGATTATTTCGAGTAGTTACAAACGTAGTGACAAACTTAATATACCCCCATCCTATGGTGGAGGGTATAATAAGAAAACATAGTACGCGCAGAAAAATATATATTAGAAATATGTTTGGATCCAAACAAATATTTGTTTGGTATTGATTGCAAACAAATATGTGTTTGGATCCAAACATAGTTTGTTTAATATGTTTGGGTACCAACATATTTTTATGTTAGAATATATTTTTTATGGGTGGAGAGGATTTTTGTCAAAGAGAGTAAAACAGGGCTCTCGCAGCTGCGGAATGCTGGTTTATAATAAAGAGCTGTGTGCATGGTGTAATACATAAAACACGTGTGTTTTGTGCTTTGTTGTTTTTAACCAACGTAGCAAGCGAAGACGAAAAGAAAAAAATGGTATTAATTATGTTGGTCTTTTTCACCAGTGTTCTAGAGAACATCGCTGATTAAAGACGGTAAAGTGAGTGAATAAATCCGTGTTTGTCTTTTCTTAAAGTATTTGTGCCTTTTAGTAAATTAAATGTCCAATACATTTTATAATTGAATCAAAAAGGTGAATGGAAATTGTAACGTGACAAGTGTCACATACATACAACAACACCTACGGTCTTCCCTTACCACCATAGTAGCAATGACAACGGCACCTCCATCTACGCCAGTCATGCATTGAAGTCATTAGCTTGCTGTACTCAATACACAATAATTCGCATTCACTTCATTCCAGTTTATACTTTAGTATTCCAGTTTTCGCCGTTGAAGTCAGCTTGCTACTGCTGGGGGCTTGCTATTCACCAAGGCATTCCTGGGTGGCTTGTTGCGTTGGCAAATTTTGGAAGGGACTACCCATTGTGGCTGTCCCATTAATAAATTTCACACAGTGAATTCTGTTTACTGTCCCCCACAGAGACTTCGGTTTCCTGTTCCACACAGAGACTTCGGTTTTCTGTCCCACACGGAGGCTTCGGTTTCCCGTCCCACACGGAGACTTCGGTTTCCCGTCCCCCACGGAGACTTCGGTTTCCCGTCCCCCACGGAGACTTCGGTTTCCCGTCCCCCACGGAGACTTCGGTTTCCAGTCCCACACGGAGACTTCGGTTTCCCGTCCCACACGGAGACTTCGGTTTCCCGTCCCACACAAGGACTTTGGTTCTTTGTCCCCAGATATACGCAGTAGTCTGTATGAGTTCGTAGCTGTAATTAGTGTTGTATAGTAGTCGTTCCGAACAGAACAGCAGATCAACCCGCCCGACATCAATCAACACGTTCCCGATCACTACTGAAACGAATCAGCAACCAGGATCGTCGCTTCCGATCATCGACAACTATCGTTATCAGCCAGCATTGTCATCACCGATCCCCGGCTACCATCGGCATTTCCGACAACCCCCGAAACGTCATTACCGAGCGTCGTCACCCGTCGCCGTTCCCAAACAGCTTCGGACGAGTTACCGAACATCACCGAATCGTTGTCACCAAGCTTCGTCAACCGTCGACGTTGCCGAACAACATTAGCCTAGTTGCCGAATCGTCGTCACCGATCTTCGTCAACCATTTCCGTTCCCGAACATCACCGAGCATTTGCCTAGTTGCCGAACACCAACACATACGAGTTGATAAAGTTCCCGATCACCTATAAATCTTCATCATCTGTCCTATCAGCATCCTCCCCTCCGAAGAAGGGCCAAAGTAATAATATCGCATTTCATTGAAGTAGAACATACTAGTAATTAGATGAATAAATATCCGATTGAACCCCAAGAAGGGATAAAACTAGTCTTTTATTTCGTAAGGTTTAGTGAGTCCTTATGGAGACCCTGGACGCGACTGGACTTATCCCAGCCGACGAGAAAACCACGTTACAAAATATTTTATTGGACAAGGAAGAAATCTTATTTAATATTGGTAATTGTATCAATACATTTTTTATATACATACATACATACATATTAGGCCGGGGCGATTTGAAAACCTTAATGGGCCCTTCGCGTTTCTGATTCCTGAGGTTGAACTGAGCAAAAAAGTCCACCGGACCATATATCTACCGTGAAAATCGAGCCTCCCGATTTTTACTTTAAGTTTTTTATTGACGTTTTTGGATATTTTGGCATATAACAGCCAAACCATTGAGATTTTCGATCCAACACAAAGACAAACATTGTAGCCAAGACAGTAATTGAAAACTCTCTAATACAGCGAAAAAGCATTGGAACGCTCCTTCAGGTAGTTTTGGCCTTAAGAATGTGCAAACTTTTCGGAAATATATTAAAGAAATTACAAATTTGTAGTTGCGAAGTATTTGACTATACGAACTTTGTTTTTTGGACACTGTAGTTATTTACTTATTCGGTTTGTCAGTTAACTAACAACAATTGTTGCGACAGCGGTAGTTGTTGTGTGTGTGGTTTGTTGATAAAGTCTCAACCCAACAAACACAGAATCGGACGTCCGACGCGTCTGCTCAAAGTCGGAATTTCTTCCGATGCGTCTGACCGACTTCGGTCCGAACTCTGTCCGACTAGTCTGACGAACTTTTTCCCGTCCTCTCTCCCCCTCTTTCTATTAGCCCATGTGCTGCTTGGGCAAAATTAAGTGTAAATAAGCAGAGAGAAAAGAATTATACATGTTTCGCTCACACATTATAAATGTGTAATTGTTGTAAATGTGTAATGATTGAATGCTCGGGTTTTAATTTCTGTATCGGAGAACAAATTTGGTTTATTTGTGTTATGCGTGTTTATGCATGATAGTGTTTAAATGTTATTCATAGTGATCGGTTGCATACATATTTCTTTATTTTTATGAAGTTAATGAATGTAAAGATTTTCTTCGTCAAACTTCAACACTATTCCGTGGAAAGTCATAAGTTTTATATTTGCATATGGCCAAAATTAAGTTTCTTAACACTTTTATGTGTACCACAATTTTTTGCATGTGAAGACATCTATTTTTTCATATATTAATAACAATTGTTTTACATATTTCACAGATCGTGTTGACGAATTTGTTGTTCTCCACAGTTTGTTTTTCCACCAAGTCGCGCATTTAACACAGCATAATATGATACTAAAACCTTTAATATATTTATAGTAGATAAACTTTTATAGGATCTGGATATTTCATGAACTAACTCTGTATTTTCAAAATCTTTTAATAATAAAAACAAATTCTGGTCGAATGCTGGTATATAAATCAGAAGTTCATACGATAGTTCATCTGACTTCGGACCAAATTCGGTCCGAATTTCATAAGATTTTACTTCCGATTTTCATCCGAATTTCGGTCAGAGAACACGTCAACCACGCCATATGACTTTCGGTCAGAGTTTGGATCCGAACTCTGATGTTTTTCCGATTTTGGTTAGCTGGGAATGTTATCGTGAGACGATGGTGGGGGTTGTGTTGTGGTTTGTTGATAAATTGTCAATGTGATGGTGAGACGATGAAAATGTATGGAATAACAGCCCAGCAAACCAATCGTACCGACATCGTAACGTAATCGGAACAATGCACATGCACACAGCTCTTTATTATAAACCAGCATTCCGCAGCTGCGAGAGCCCTGTTGTTACTCTCTTTGACCAAAATCCTCTCCAGCCATAAAAAATATGTTCTAACATAAAAAATATGTTGGTACCCAAACATATTAAATTGAGATATGTTACAAAATGTTGCAAACATATATTTGTTTAGACACAAACAAATTATGTTTGGATCCAAAATATATTTGTTTGCAATCAGTCCCAAACAAATATTTGTTTGGATCCAAACATATTTCTAACATATATTTCTCTGCGTGATGAAATGGCCTACCCAATGCAATCGTTGTATCTCGATACGTTTATTTATACTGATGTCGTTGTATAGCAGATACAGCTCGTAGTTCATACGACGTCGATATTCACCATCAACGCAGATTGGTCCGTATATTTTTTGAAGAATATTTCTTTCAAACACATCAAGCAATGCCTTGCAAGTACTCATGCTTTGAAACCATACATCAGCACGGGTAGTATCAGTGGTTTGTAAAGTGTTACTTTTGTTTGATCGGATGTGGCTTTGTTCTTTCTTAACTGCTTACTTAAGCCAAAGTAGCATCCAATAAAATAAAATTCTCAATAAAATTATTCTTTTTATTTCACAACTGATGTCGTTTGTTGTGTTTACGACGGTGCCGAGGTATACGAAGTCTTTTACTACTTCAAAATTATAGGAACCAACTTCAACAGTTGGTCCGACCTCAGTGGACGCGTCGACACCATCAACTTGGTCTTCTCGCCGTTTACCGCCAGTTACTTCTTTTACTGATCGTCCTATGATGTCTATATCGTCAGCATAAGGAAGTAACATGTGGTTATTGGTGTATATTGTTCCATAACTTTTAACGTTTGCCCCTCGTATGACCTTTTCCAGCGGTATGTTGAAGAGGTCACACGCAAGGCTGTCTCCTTGTCTGAAACCTCTTATAGTATAAAACTGTTCGGGGAGGTTCTTTCCTATTTTAACTGAGGATCGAGTTTCAGTTAAAGTAATTTTACAAAGCCGTATGAGCTTTGCGCGTATACCAAATACAGACATGGCTTGGAATACCTTTAGACGTAGGGGGCTGTCGAAGGCTGCTTTATAATCGACAAAAAGGTCGTAGGTGTCGATTTGCATCCCTTGGGTCTTCTCTAGGATTTGCCACAGGGTAAATATCTGCTCAATGGTGGACTTGCCAGGTCTAAAGCCACATTTGTAGGGTCCAATTATTTCGCGACCATAGGATTTAGTCGTTCGCATAATATCCCTGACACTATCTTGTAGGCAATAGGAAGAAGACTTATGCCCCTATAGTTAGAGTATACAGTCTTATCTCCTTTCTTGTGGACGTGACACAGGATGCTCAGGTCAGATGGTACTCACTAGCTGATGCATACATACCGCCTCCGGTCTTGAACAGCTCGGCTGGTAAGTTATCGACTCCTCCTGCCTCATTATTCTTCATTAGGTTTCATCTTTGTCGGCCGGTATATATTCAATAGTATCTTCTAGGATTGGATCTGTGGTATTTTCGTCGTCTTTGCAAGTATTGGATATCAACAGTTTGGAAAAAATGCTCTTTCCCTATCCTGTGCATACTACAGGATGATATGCCTGTACCAAAGCCATCAATTTGATCATCCACGCTTTGGTAGAATTTAGGAACTTCATTCAAACTTCTTACCCCTTACCCCTAGGAGTAATGTGGGCTATATCGGTTCACGTTCTAATATTTGCCCCATAGGTGGGTACCTCCCGAGTTTCGGTATTTTTTGAAACCTTCAAAATACCGAAAATCAAGAGCTACCCTTTTATGGTGTATTTAGGGAGACGTGGACCTATACTGATAATTCTCTTCGTGGAATATTTTATAATCCCTCAGAATTACGAAAATCGGAAGTTACCGTTCTATGGGGGCTATATCGAAACCTGGACCTATACCGACGAATTTCAGTCGGTTGATGCCACAAACCTTCCAAATACTGAAAATCGGGATGTACCGTTATATAAGGGCAATACGAAGGCGTGTACCTATCCCTAAAAATTGCAGGTGCAAAGTTTTGTACACCTAACGAAGAATAAATACCAAATTTCACCCATTTCGTTGGAATATTGGGGCCACAACCTTCAAAATATTGAAATTTGGGAGGTACCGTTCAATGGGGGCAATATTAAGGCGTGAACCGGTACCGAAAAATTGCTGGGGGAAAGTTTTATACCCCAAATGAAGACTAAATACCAAATTTTACTTCCTAAGAAAATTTGCGGATATTGCTTCATCTACATTCACATAGAAGGTTTCCAATTGAGGAAAGTTATCGGGTTGTTGAAATAAATCATTAGATTTCTTAAACAGAAATAGAGTTCAAATCAACCGTTTTAATTTATATGCATTATTAAAATATGTGTATATCGCGTAATTATCAAAATCGTTTTGTCCGCATGCAATTTTCTTGTACAGCAAGACCATATCTTTTAATTTGTATATATGCATCTTAGCATTAAAAAACCTATAAGACATCTCTAATCTGCGCAAAGTTAAATTTTGTCTACATCGGTATATATTTTGTTCAAGGCGATCAATAAGAAACCGTGGATGTAGCATCACAAATTAATGTAGCTTCCTAATCAGTGAAGTTTTTTAATCTGTGTTTCCGCAAAAACTATTTTTTTCATTGCAGTGGAAACGGCCCCCAGAATACGCGAAAAAATGCGCGATATTTTCGAAAACAATTTTAGGTAATTTTATTCTTGTCCTTATCTACAAATTTGCTTCAGAGGTCAGAAGAAGATTCGCATTGGTTGTAGAGATATAGCCCCAAATTTATTCAAAAGCTCAATATTTAACCATGTTTAGATGGGGCCATAAAATCCGAGCTGGATCTGACACAACAAATCCAAAGTAGGGTTTCTTGTCGTTTGGGTCTGTACTTTCAAAAAATTCTCAGCTCGAATTGTTTGCACAATATCACATTAAAAATGTTGCACAGTGATATATGATTTTTTGGAAAACGTGTTTGCGGAACGAAATTAGAAGAAAATTCAAAAAACACCTAAAATCTGGTTTCAATATGTCAAATCAAATTTTGAAAAGTCCTTGTTTAGTTGGCTTCTACATTTACTTTGACAGGATTATCGTGAAGAGTGTGGTTTAATCACAAATCGAGAGAAAACAAAAAAAGGCACATTGGCTTCAACCCATTTTATCCCATTATTTAACATAAATGTAGCCACAGCTTCCACTCAAATTAACATTTAAGGCCAATATTTTTGCCAAGTCTAAAACATTTCATTTTACCCTAAAGCATTTAATTTGTATAATATTCAACCCCATTCCGCGAGTTATTAAGGGTAAGCCTTGACTTCAACCATGTTAAATTTTCAACAATATGGCCCATAGATACTTTATAGAGTCTCTGATGAATATTTCGATGTGTTACAAACGGAATGACAAATTTAATTATACCCTCCATATTATAGTGGAGGGTATAAAAATATTGCCTCACTACGATTTGGGTAATACTTTCACCCACGATGTGAATCTGTATACCATAACCTTTATACTCCGGCTTAACACTTAGTAAATGTTTTATGGAAGTAGACCGGAATCCTTTGTGACTTTTATGCCGTTGTATTTCCCATCTCACTTCCTGTAAGGCAATAATATCAATTTTGTACTATTATTGTATGTCCGCCATTGTTAACATATCACTGTTCTATAAAGATGCGGTCCCTGTCATCTATTTTATTTTCAAGCACTTCTGAACTTCTTAAAAAGCATGTTGTGCTTGATCCTGGAAACATTTCTAAAATTCATAGAGGAATTAATTATTTATCGCACCTCTGCTACACATAATTAAATTTATTCTATAATTCCAACAGATATGGGACAATTTTTTTACGATCGCAATTGTGGCAATATGGATGTAACATAATTTGTGACAGTGATGTAACAATATCATGAAATAACTTGACTGCAAACATTTATAGGTACATACAAATAAAAAATACACACATTTTGAACACATATGATGTGTAATAAAATTTACAATAATTTCTAATTAAAAAATTATTACAAAACATGGCAGGGCATACATACATACGTGTAGCATACATACATATTTACACAAAACATATCGATGAAATATCATTGAAATTCTATTATCACAATATTTTTTGTCTTTACTCCTCTCTCAATGGGGAAACTGTTATTAAACTAATAACAATATCGATGTAGTTCAGTAACTTCAAATAAGGTTTTGATGGTGGGTGTCAGTCAGTCCGACTGAAGGTGTCATATGATAAGAAAATAAAAACAAAACACACACCCAAAAGAACATCGACAAGTTTATTGGAAAAGAAGAAATTTAATTAAATTATGTGGATTTGTATAGAAAAATGTTTATGAAGATGATGATAGATGGATAGCAAAGGATAGAAAAAGATGTGAAATGTCAAGTCAATATTAAAAATGTCGAAATAATTAGATATTGATATTTTATGACAACATGGTTAACTGCTAATGAAATTAAATTTGTTAATTAATTTTTAATCATGGGCCAAAGATAATTTGTTTAAGTTTTACGATAACTTTGATAGGTCTATTCTGAGTTAATCATTCAATGTGTTAGAGAATGGGTCGAGTATTGGGAGTTCGGTTTAGGTTTTTATCGTATCTTGATATGTATAACGGTTTGAAACAAATTATATAAAATATTTCTAATGTGGAATTTTATGCAACCCCTATTCTTGGTCCGATTCATATTAAATTTTGGGACTGGGCCTATTTTTGGCTTCTGAGTAAATTGCAACCGAAACGTATGACATATGCAAAATGCATAAATTTCGCATATGCAAAACATAAAACAACAATTTTTGTGTGTACAATTTTTCTGTTTAAAATTTTCTTCAGACAAGTCAATAAAATAGAGAAAACCTTCAAAATGCCGAAAATCGGAAGGTATCGTTCTATGGGAGCTATATGAAGGCTTGCAGCTTGTACCCCCAAGGAAGACGTAATACCAAATTTCAGCCATTTCGGAGGGATATTGAGGCCACAACCTTCAAATTACCTAAAATCCGGAGGTATTGTTCTATGGGGGCTATATGAAGACGTGAACACATACCGGCAAATTTCAGGTGGAAAGTTTCATACCCCCAAGGGAGACCTAATACCAAATTTCAGCCATTTCGGAGGGATATTGAGGCCACAACCTTAAAAATACCAGAAATCCGCAGATACCGTTCAATGGGTGCTATATGAAGGCGTGGACTTATACCGACAAATTTCATACCACCAACGAAGACTAAATACCAAATTTCACCCATTTCGGTGGAATATTGAAGTCACAACATTCAAAATATCTAAAATCGGGAGGTTCCGTTCTATGGGGGCTATATTCAGGTGTAGACCAGTGCCGGCAAATGTCTAATTGAAAGTTGTATACCTCCAACGAAGACTAAATACCAAATTTAGTCATCTCGGTGGGATATTGAGGCCACAACTTTCAAAATACCAAAAATCGGGAGGTACCGTTCTATGGGGGCTATATGAAGACGTGGACCTATGCGGACAAATTTCAGGTGTAAAGTGTCATACCCCCAAAACCCCAATACCAAATTTCAGTCATTTCCGTGGGACATTTAGGCCACAATTCCTTGCATATGTTTTTGCATATGCTCATTTTATGCAAAAATGTCAAAATATGCACGATATGCAAAATATGCAAAAATGGACCTAATTGGTTTTTTCTTTTTTTTTTTTTTTGATAAAACTAGTTTCTGCCTTATAAATTTTTTTCTACGAACATCCTAACCACATATGGATTTGCATATCGCTCATTTACTCAAAAAATCATGTTTCGAGAAAAACCCGATTTCGATTGAAATTTGACTTCCCTAACTTTTAACAAAAAATAAAATAACTACTTGGACCCTCTATCTGTGCAAGATCAAGCATAATTTGAATAGTTTTATTACTTCAGAAACTCAACCAGTAAAAATGTATCAATCGGCTTTGCCCACAAAGATGTACCCTCAGCCTGTGTGAATTGAAATTTTCATCTACGGACAGATCGAATGGCGGCTACAAATCCAAAATTCTTTTCCCCAAATATTAGATATTAAGGAGGGTTTCACTATTTTGTGCCCCTTTTTGGTCGTCTGACCTTGCCGACAAAAATGTGGACTAGGATTAATTCTCAAAAGAGTTGCGGAAGAGGTGAATCTTATTTTGAGAGTCATTTCTTTTCGATATATCGCGTCCATTAGTCATTTCAGTTGGACACCGTTCAATTTAGAGCTTTTGGAACATTATGTCAGGAAGCGTGGTTTTGCCCACGAAAAACATAATATCGCTGTAAACAGGACCACAACAACCCTGTAGGGACTGTGGCCGATTTAAAGCTCATATAAAGCTAGATTTTTTTTAAACATAAGTGGCATTTTATCGATAATTTTGCCTTATGCCAACTGACTAATTTTACAAGGCGATGAGCGCCTGAGTAGTCAGTACTGTCCAACGCCAGATAACTTTTTGACTGATAATAAACTAACTTTTTTTTGCCTATTTTTAGTCAGTTTAAAACATAATGTGAAAAAAACAATTTTTGTTTCTGTGTGTTTTTTATTTTTGACTTTTCATATTCTCTCTCTCATTCTCTTTGTCTCTCTCTCTCTCTCTCTCTTTTGTTAGAGATTTGTATATTTCCTTTGTGTTCCTTTTAAATTCCAGAATAATATGAGTAATATGTACGAATATGTTCAGTCCATCAACACTGTATTCTATAACTGGATGCTGCATTTATACGAAGAATATTAAGAAAAAGCAAGTGCGAATTATTTATACATTTGTGCCTTATTTCTTCGACAAACACAAATACTTTGCAGACGGTACATGTTTCTGTTTTCAGAGTGGTTAATCTCTAGATAACATTTCGACTAACTTCATATTGGTCGAAAAGTTATCTAGACATGGACAATTGCCGAAAATTTTTTCTGTTCAAAGTGGTTCATCTCTAGATAACTTTTCAGCCAGTTTTTAGTCAGTTTAAAAATTATCGATCTATTATCAATCATTTTATCAACTGGTTAATAAAAGTCCGACAGGGTATCAAGGCAAATATATATGTATATAAGGTGTATGTATGAATTAGAACAACTAACAACTTTACAAAAACAACATTGTAGTTATTGAAAACTAATTGTCAAATAAAATATTGAATAATAGGGTCGTTCCAAAAATTTTCTCAGGAAAACCATAAATACATTTTGAAAATCCTCTAAAATAGAACAAATTTGAATTAAAATGTAAATATAAAGCATTCAGAACTGTCGTAGGCCATTTTTATCACACGTTTAGGATGAAAAGCAGCATTTTATAGTAGCAAATTTCGAACTTTCAAATTGTATGAGTAGACCCTATTACATTTTGAAAACTAAATTTACAAAAAAATAATAATACAGCTGATTGTCACTTCTACCTTGTATAAATATGCCTTGGTTTTCATAAAAAATACAATCGAAAACGTCTGAAAAAGACGATAGCAAGAGACCCATCGTTTTGAGCTGAAATTTTGTTGTTTGTTACAGAATTTCGCTGAAAACGCATGCATATGATGGTAAATTTATATAGAGAAATTTTTAGATACTCATACATGTAAAAATACACCATACGGGTCAAATATCATCATCTTTTCAAAATGTATTTTGACATTTTTTGAAAATTGTTTTCAATATTTGTCTGTATATTGATTTTTTTTTTTGGGATTGCCGCAAGGAGCATATTTTTCAATGAGAACAATTCAAAAAAGGTTAAAAATTGACATAATGGAAACACTGATATACAAAGCTTTTCGGAATCAAACGAATGCTTTTCAATTTTTTATAAAAACCAAATTTTAAACGAATTCATTTGAGTACGAACTATTCGTTTGAAAAATATTTTTCAACAAAAACTACACGATGTAGTGGTCCAACAGAGTCCATATTTGACCTTGATCTATGTATGATAGAAATTTCACGATGTGTAAAGTATGGAGCAAATTGGTTACTCCTTTCAAGAGTTATCGTGCACAAAATTTTTCCGAACATTTTCGAACTTTTGTGGGGGAGGTACCTTAAGGAGTGGGCCGATATGGCTCATCCTCGAACTCGAACTCGAACTTTTGGACAAAATATTACGAACGTCAAATTTGATCAGTCCGAGGGTTATAGTGCCCTGCAAACCACTACACATGATGCCATAGGGATTTTTTACAACTTTTGGGCTATTTTCACAAGAAGTATGGACTTGTCCCTAAAAAAACTTATACCATCGCGCATACAATGTTGTTGCAACAAAAATCAAAGCGATTCGAGAGCAGGTCTTAAACTGAATTTATCCGAAATTTTGTATGGGAGGTACCCGAAGTAGATGATCAATATAGCCCTTGTGAAACTTTATCTATTTCTGAATGAAATTTCACGCATAATTTTTTTCCGAACATTGAAATCAAGATACAGCTCGCAATTTTTAAGATAGAGCTTTGCAATTTAATATAGAAGTTTTTATTGCTCCTAGGATGTTTGCTATTGCAAATGGGCTATATCGGTTCACGTTTTGATATAGCCTCCCCGATCTTCGGTATTTTGAAAGTTTTATCTTCAGTATCACACCGAAATGGCTGAAATTTGGTACTTAGTCATCGTTAGGGTTATAAAACTTTCCCCAAGAATTTTGTTGGTATGGGTCCACGCCTTCATGTAGCCTCCATAGAACGGTACCTCCCGATTTTCGGTACATTGAAGATTATGGCCACAATAATTCATTGAAATGTCTGAAACTTGGTACTTCGTCTTCGTTCGGGGTATTCAACTTTCCCCTCTTAATTTGTCGGTATAGGTCCACGCCTTCATATAGTCCCCATAGAAGGTTCCTCCCGATTTTCGGTGTTTTGAAGGTTGTGACCTCAATATTCATCCGGAGTGGCTAAAATTTGGTATTTAGTCTTCGTTGTGGGTATAAAACTTTCCCCCAGAAATTTGTTGGTATAGGTATACGCCTTAATACAGCCCCATAGAACGGTACCACCCGGTATTTTAAAGGGTTTAGCTTCATTATCACATCGAAATAGCTGAAATTTGGTACATAGCCTTCGATGGGGGTATGAAATTTCCCCCAAGAATTTTGTTGGTATGGGTCCAAGCCTTCATATGTCCCCCAAAGAACTGTACCTCCCGATTTTCGGTGTTCTGAAGGTTGTGGCCTCTATATGGTACCTCCCGATTTTCGGTATATTGAAGGTTGTGTCCACAACAATCCACCGAAATGGCTGAAATTTGATATTTTGTCTACGTTGGAAGTAAAACCTTTTCTGACTGAATTTCGTGGGTATAGGTCCACGTTTCGATGTAGCCCCATAGAACGTTGCCTCCAGATTTTCGTAATTGTTAAAGATGTGACGTCAATATCCCACCGAAATGACTCAAATTTGTTATTTAGTATTTCATGGGGTTATAAAATGTTCCAGAAAAATAATTATCAGTAAAGGTCCACATCTTCATATACATATCCCCCATAGAAGCGTACCTCTTGAGTTAGGTTATTTTTTAGATTTAACCACATTATCTTACTGAAATATCGGAAATTTGGTATTTAGTCTTCTGTGAGTCTAAAAACTTTACGCCAGAAATTAGTCGGTATAGATCTACGTTTTGAAATAGCCCCCATAGAACTCTACCTCACGAATTTCGATATTTTGAATGCTAACGAAATTGCTGAAATTTGGTATTTAATCTTCTTCATAAACGAAAGGAAACTAATTGTTACATTCCATTTCCACGCAATTTACCTAAAACGTAAGCAATTCAAGTAATCGACTTTTTTGTAATTTTCGTCTTTTCGTGAAAAATTTAAATCTATATACATCTACATATATAAAAAAGGATATACGACAAAAAATTAATTATAAATGTTACATTCATATAAAGTCAGGGATTTGTTAGGAATGCTGTAAGAGTATTTTCTCAATCAAGAACCAAGAGATTGGCATGTAAGAATACACCTATATTGCCCTTCAAAATTTTCGGGACTTTAACAAGAAGACCCGATTGCAGGGAAAATATACGATTTAGAGAAAAAAGTTATTTCTTAAAAAAATTCTCGTTTTCATATAAAATTTTAAGTTTTCTCGTAAAAAAAATCTCGGCGCTAAGTTGGTTAAAGCCGTTCTTACTTGTTTGTGTTATTCCACTCTCTGAGTAATTGAGCAATATGTTTCCACAACATCCCCGAAGGGACAAGGGAGATTTCTCTCATATCATATCTCGTGTTTTACGACATCACTTGTAGAGAAGTTTTTCATGACTGAAATACTCAGGAAATGTACACCGGCATTACACTGAGGGGATTTGCAACCCCCGATAATGTTGATGTTCTCGCCGGGGATTGAACCGCAGACCTTGTGAGTGCAAGGTGAACGTGCACCAGGTAGCTCCCTGAATAATGCACTCCGAGTAAATAGAATAGAAGAATCCATCTCATGTACATTGCTAATTGTTTTTTTTTTATAGATTTCTAATTTTGTTTTGACTTTTTTATTTAATTATTTGAATAGTTTTGCTGTTTATGAACATTCTGTTTAAAAATAAATTAACTTCTAAAGATCTTCTAAGTATTCCAATTAAATTATCAATTTAAATAATTATTCAATTAAAATGAAGAACAAACAGATGTTCTCTAAACCATACTCTTAGCCAAAAGCACTATAAGCAACTTTCCTTCAATTAATGATCTATTGGAGATCATTTAAACATCCTACTCCAGCTTTAATTATTCAATCAATTAATTTACAATTCAAAAAATAGTAACCCCAAATGGTAAAGCTACTTCATATCCAGCCACATTCTGGCTGACCGCTTGTCGTTTCTTCTCTGCTCGCAATTTTAATTAAATTTAATTTTAATGAATTTGTATTGCTTCAAAATGCGTACATATTGCATAAAAAAAATAAATAAAAAACTTTACTAAGTTACTCACCCGCCTTTGGGTTCGTTGCGTTCATCCGTTTGTTGTCGTTGATCTTACAATTTGATTATAATGTCATAAATTAAATGTTTTCAATTGAATAATTGGTCAAATGTTCTTTTCTGTCGTCTCATCGATGTCCGTCAATGGTTGCAATGATACCATATTCCGAATGTCATCTTACAAAATAGACCGACAGACAGACATATGGGAAAATGATACATTCATTTAAAATTACCGTTATTGTTAAACTATAGCGAGGGTGGTTGGTCTTAACTTTGTAGGTAGTTCGCTTTGTTTTTATTTCGTTTTTTCGGATCTTCACTTAATCAAGTCCACGAATGGCGCTAAACGACGTTTGTCACCATATGGGTATGGTTTTATTCCAAATGGTTAGTTGCATAATATTGTAATTGAAACCTAGGAATTGTCGAAACGTTATAGCTTTTCTCACAACACTTAAATTGTCGTGTTGTTTTACTTTTTTATTATTAATTTAGCATCAATGACAATGTTTATTTATGAACGCTTTTTATACTTTGTCTATAATAAATTTCCATTAATTTACAAATAAACAAAATTGACAAATTTGTTTCAAAAACAGGAGGGAGAATGATCGAGAAAGAGGGAGAATTATGGATATTTACTAGATATGAAAAGGTCTATTAAATATGGTCACAAGGAGGCAAATTCAGGTCTCGTCTTCTTTTAATGTTAAATGTTTATAAATCCATTAATAATATGAAAACAGTATACTTTACTATTTTTTTTTTGATAACTGTAAACATTAAGATTAAATGTAGATCTCTTAAATTAATATGATAAGGATATTTCCAGTCAAATTGCCGTCGAATTGCCAACTTAAGAAAATTAAAGAACAGACTGAATGAGAGCTTTACGGGGATAAATTCCAGACTTAATTTCGGATAATTCCTTTTCCTTATGTCACAGGCTGAGCGTATATCTTAGTCGGCAAAGTCGAATGATCCTTTTTTACTTCTTGTAACTCAATTGAGACCAATTTAAAGCTCAAGAAATTTTCTTAAATATTGGTCATTTTTGGTGAAATGCACCAACCAAAACTGGGATATTCTCATTACAATTTAAATAAAAAAACTGATAATGGGATGGTTCCGTTTGCGATATATGCATCTGCTGTTGGGCCACTTACTCTAAGCTACCTTTAGTCATAGGGGGTTTGGAATACCTTTAATAAAAGCAGAGATATTCGTATAAGAATAAAACGTTGACCATTTCCTCACATCTGACCATTGCACAGTGTCCAATTTTACGAAAAACCTGACCAAAAATCGAAAAAGAAATTGTATCAACTTACACTAAATAGGGTCAAATATTGTTTATAGAATCCCACCGCGTGTAGTTGTGAAAAACTATATACGTTTCTTGTTTAGTAAGCGGGCATAAAATTCGATTTTTCGATTTCGATTTTTTTACACTCAGCATTTATGCTAACGAGGGTATATGGGCAATATTATTGAAAATTTAACATCGTTGAAGACAAGGTTTACTCCTTTATAACTCGCGAATGGTGGTTGTATATTGTACAATTTAAATGCTTTTGGACAAAATGAAATGTTTTTAGACTTGGCAAAAAATATTGACCTTCAAAGTTGATTTGCGTGGAAGCTGTGGCTATATTTATGTTAAAGTTGAAGCCAACGTGACTTTTTTTGTTTTCTCTCGATTTGTGATTAAACCACATTTCTCACGATGTTGCTGTCAAAGTAAAAGTTAAAGCCAACTAAATAAGGATCATTCCACCAATGTATAACTTTTAAAAATTTGATCTGCGTCTACCATTAAATGATGCTGACATTTCGAAGCCAGATTTTAAGTGTTTTTTGAAATTTTCTTATAATTTCGTTCCGCAAACAGGTTTTTCAAAAAATCATATATAGGAATGAAGAACTCACGATTCTGATTTATTTGATATATGTGTTGTGAATGTAGCCTACACAGTTTCAGAGAAATCTGTATCCAAATATGAACATTTTGTGCGAACAAATTTCTAAAAATCATATATTTCGGGTCTAATTTGTACAATTGGCATTCGATTTACTCGTGCATGATTGCAAATTTTGGATTTTTACGTTGCGGATCTAATAAACATTACTCGTTAAAATCCATCTACTATAACGCGAGATAGGAGAAATTCCAAGGTACGAAAATCACCTAATATTGTTTTTGAAAATATCGCGCATTTTATCGCGTATTCTGTCGGCCGCTTGCACTGCTATGAAAAAACTAGTGCAGCATCTTCCTTTTTGCGGAAAGGGAGATTTAAAAACTTCACTGATAAGGGAACTACATTCATTTATCCCAAAATTGTGTGTGATGCTACATCCACGGTTCTTGACTGATTGCCTTGAAATAGGTATATATCGATGCAGATTTTTATGGTGACACTAAAACCGGATGCGGAACGAAATTGTATGAACTTTGCGCAAATTAGCGATGTTTTATAGGTTTTTTAATGCTAAGATGCAGCCGATGCTACATCTTAGCTTCCAAATTATATTTCGAAAAATATATACAAATTAAAAGATATGTTCTTGCTGTACATGAAAATCACATGCGGACAAAACGATTTTGATAATTACGCGATTTACACATATTTTAATAATGCATATAAGTTAAAGCGGTTTATTTGAACTCTATTTCCGTTTAAGAAGTCTAATGATTTATTTCAACAACCCGATAACTTTCCTCAATGGGAAACCTTCTATGTGAATGTAGATAAAGCAAAATCCGCCCATTTTTTGGGAGTTTCAAGAAAAATAAAAGAAGTACTCCTATAGAATTTTTCCAATATTTTCAACTCTAGAATGCATTTGAAAACTTATTTTGGCTATGTGCTTATTTTGGCTATAATATCCTAACTACTATCCCGATGATTATAAGTTTGGTCTCATTTGATTCCCCGTGAAGTCTTTATTTAAAATTTTGTCAATTTTTTGTAAATTCCGCGAATGCTGAGTAACATTTTACAAATATTATGCAATCAACTTAATGACGTCACTTCGTGATAACTTTTTAGTGACAATTGTGCTCAATAAAATAATTAGCGTTTTTATAATAATTTTTTCTTAAAAGCAGAAGTAAAACCGCGATAACATTTGTCCGCAACAACCAAAAATTTGCTCCCGAGCGGATTTGTACTGGGGAATTTTTTCTTAATCTATGTACCAAAAATCGTTAATGTAGCGCGAAAAGAAAAAATTGAATTTTTTGGAAATGGAATATGAAATAATTGGCAACATTTCCCATATACAGCTGTGTTCAAAATAATAGGAGTGTTCATTTACACCAAGGGAATGGCCGATTAAACATGGTTAAACTTCTCCATTTTGGCCTATTTTGTATTTATTTAACATTGTAGATATCCCAACAGTCAATTCATTAGCAGAAATGTGACAATTTGTTTTAAATTATTTACTGTTTACACCAACATTACAAATCGCCTTCAAATTCTTTGTTCAATAAAATAGGAGTGCGGAAGAAAAGGACAATAAAAATATTTTTAGTTGAGTTTAAGATCAAAATTGTCCATATTTCAGTTGACAGTAGTGAATCCAATAGATTTGAAGGCTGTTTGAAAACAAAAGTCCTTTGGAGGTAGCCAAAAACAGGCTATTGTCCTTGCGGCGATTTTTCCATAAATTGAGCGTTTATTCGGTAACTCAATGGATTTTGTAGACAACACCTTTAGTGACTACAGTTTTTTAATGCTCTGGCTGTTTTCTTGAACAATATATAATGATCGGTATCCCGGAAATCCATTACCCGGTTTCCATTACCGCTTTACGTAAGGATCGGCCAAAAAACGTATCTATAAGATATTAATTTCTCGATCAAGTAATGTTTTGAGGTCCTCAGCAACTTAACAGCACGCAGAAACAATTATTTTGTTCATATTTAAAAAATTGGATGATTGGCACATATGAGACATTTTTCAAAACGCTTTGTTAAGAATCAAACTTTAAAGACACACTTTTGAAGTTGGCCTAGGATTATGATTATTAGATTTTGCATCGTATAATACACAGTTTTCTAATGGAACTAACCTAAATGAAGCATTTTTGAGTGAAAAACGTACGTTTATATTGAAAAATATAATACGGCGTATACCAACCATAGTGCAATCCCAGCCTGCCTATCACAAAATGGCGCAAAAGTACATTTCAACCGTTCACGTTTTAAACATTTTTGAATAGAAGCGAAATTGATTGCATACACAAGGTTAACATCCTAAGGACTTCCAAATATTATTTGGTCGAGGAATGAATTCCTTATAGATACGCTTTTTGATCGATCCTCACATAAAGGGCTAATGTAAACTGGCTTAAACTTGGCTCAAGGAGCAAAATACACAAATTTATGGCACACCAATCATTATATATTGCTCGATATAACAGCCATAGTATCGAACAAATCTAATCATTAAAGATTTTGTCTACAAAATCCATTGAGTTGCCCAATAAGTGCTCAATTTATGGAAAAAATCGCTGCAAGGACAATCACCTGTTTTTTGGCTTACTCCAAAAGGACTTTCGTTTTCAAACAGCCATCAAATCTTATAAAATCTATTGAATTCGGTACTGTTAACTAAAATGTTGACAATTTTGATCCTAAACTCAACTAAAAATATTTTTATTGTCCTTTTTCTTCCGCACTCCTATTTTTTTAACAAAAACTTTAAAGACGATTTATAATGTTGGTGTAAACAGTAAATAATTTAAAACAAATTGCCACATTTCTGCTAATGAATTAACAATGTTAAACAAACACAAAATAAACCAAAATGGACAAGTTCAACCATATTTTTTGACCACTTTCTTTTTATGTATGGGCACTCCTATTATTTTGAACGCAACTGTACTAATCTGCTATTGGGCCACTTACGCCAAGCTACTTTCAATCATATGGGTGGTTTGGAATACCTCTAATAAAAGCGGAGATATAAATATAAAAATAAAACGTTGACCATTTCGTCACATCCATTTTTTGTCCATTCCGACCCATGAACATTATCTGACTATTACCAAAATCAATAGACATCTTCCTCTGTGGAACTGGATTTAAAGACGAAAATATTGAACTTTTGTAGATGGGTCATCGGAAGGAATGGTCCATCATGAAACTAGATCTATATTTGCGAGGCGCTTGTTTTGCTAGTTATGTTCACCACCCGCCATGTTAGTAGGCCACCGTAGTAGGATGTTTTAGGCATTCGGATGGATGATCTAATAAAATATAGTGAATGCTTCACTCGGAGATCTTTGGTCTATTTTGTTCATCCTGGAAAGCTTTGTAGATGATGAAAATATTTCATGGTTATTGCTTGTTGAATTAAAGATGAAGAAGAAAACGGAGTTCCTGGACAGTGCTGTGTTACTGATTGGTGGATTGTACTGGAATATAGAGAAGAATGTTTAGTAGTTATATGTTTTAGCCAAGTCAAAATAGTGTTTTAAGGATAATAGGATTTATGCCTGATAAAAAGGTGAGATTATCTATCTCGTATGTATCCAGTGGTCGATGTCCTCTTGTGTGCAACAAGGTGCACCTGTAAAGTAAATGTTCGACCGTCTCCATATCTTTTGCATCATCACATAATCTACATTAACCGGAGCCGCTGTCATCCCATCTTGACGCTAAGCACCTAACCCCAGAGTGGCCCTAAATAAGTCACACATTAAATTTCATCATTCCCAAATTATTGGGTGAAAGAAGGGATGTCGTTCTACGACAAGAGATCAAAGGCCAGATTGCTTTATATGTCCAGCATCCAGGTTTCATAAGGCACCGGCGATGTGCCTTTTTGTATCCAAACAAATATTTGCTTGCAACATTTTGTAACATATTTCAATTTTATTTGTTTGGATACCAACATATTTTTTATCGAGAGGATTTTTGTCAAAGAGAGTAACAGCTCTCGCGGCTGCGGAATGTTGTTGAAACACGTGTGTTTCGTGCTTTGTTGTTGTTAACCAACGTAGCAATCGTTGAGTGAAGAAAATGAGTAAATCAGTGATTTGTGTTCTCTGTAAGAAGTGGTGCTTTTTAGTAAATTAAATGCCCAATACATTTTATAATTGGCAATTTTATAATTGAATCAAAAACATAATTGGAAACTGTCCCGTTTAACTACTTTTCTATAAGCACCCAATTCAGATACTTGCCCATCAAATATTTTCCGCAGAAGAAGATTTAATACAACTTTTTTCGGTTTATTACCCGCAATGGATTATTTTTGAGACAATTTCGATGACTATTTGAATTGTGATGAACATGTCCAGTGTTATGTTATGCTCACTGGTACTAATCTTTTTATTAATCAAATAATATAACTCATATATATTTAGACTTTTAAATAGTTTACTATACACCGTTTTCTTTTTTGACGATTACGTTCTAATTGTTGTCATTTTTTGAAGGTTGAGATGAGATTTTTGTAACTACCCACATGAGGTAGCTATGAGGGATTTTTGTAACTGCCTTTTCCGCATAATAGCTTAAAATTTTTCGAATTTTATGAAATGAAGTTAAGCGGGGTGCAGTGTACATATGCATAGTTGAAATATGGATGTACCTATTTATTACATTATATGATCATTTGATTCTAGATGCCGATCTCCCGCTGATGATTTCAACTTTGAGGAACATATGTTTTATTTCACAACTAAGGAGAAGCGTTCTACGATGTTTCTATATATTTTTTTCTTTTTTTAAGTGTGACTTTTTATAAATAATTTCATTCCGTTTTTCTTTTATTAAAATCTGTTATGGATTTCATTGGAATTTTTATATACCTATGTGTCTGTTGTTGCTTTTGTGTTTGGTATTTCTGTGCATTTCAATATGTTAGAGATAGCCAGTGAGTGTTTACTGAAAGCAAGTGAGCATACACTTCAATGTGTTTTACATTGAAATTTACGCTCCATTGTTCTCAGTAAACGCCCACTGGTGCATGTGTTTGTGTTTTTTTTTTGTGTGGATTTTGGGATTATATTTATATTATATCTAAACAAATATTTGTTTGCACACAAACATAAATTTGTTTGCAGGACCCAAACATAACATATGTTTGGGACAAACAAATATCTGTACGTTTGCTGCAAAATATGATTGGGACATATCTTAGAGAGGCCATTTTTCTCCCGTGTGTGACCTGGAAAACAGCAAACGATATTTCGTATGTCATACAAAGACTTTCTGCAATCGAGCACAGCGCTACAGTTTATGACCCACGACTTAAAAAGCCTAAAATTCGACATATATAGTTTCTAGTTCACTAAGTCCTTTAAACATTTCTGCTGCATTCGTAGTAGACACCGACATCAGTGCCTACATCAATCTTGGATTCATATGTGCAAATTATATCAGACAGTCCAGAGAAGTGTTGCCTTCAGCCCAAATGTCCCTGCTTGGAAAAATTACGGAAAGTGGGTCAAACCTGAAGGTAGTTGGCATATAACTGCCTATGCGATTCCTTTCGTCTGATTTAAGCTGATTATCAATTAAGTTTAAGATCTTCGTATGTTCGAAACATTGGAGATTGGAGATCCAGGATAACTTTCAAAGCGGCTTGAGGGTGCTCTTTATTGCTCCGGTAATCAAAATTGACGCAGTCCTTACTTCATGTACTGGATAGTTTGGACAGTAGTGCGGTATTTCCAAGTGCTTACCACTAAGCAGTTTCACTTGTGGTGGGAGACCCCAACTTTTCCCAATGAAGTTCCTAAAGGAGTATAGTGCAATAATACCTTTCTTCGTCCGCCCCTTGATATTCCTTTTCCATGTAAATCGATGGTCCAGGACGAAAGCTCCAAGGCAAAACTGGTGGCTGGAATTCGGGAATTTGTGTGTTTCTGGTAAATTGTACCATTGTAATGGGCCCAGATTGACAGTTGTACCTGAAAACCTTGCATAAGGTCAGAGAGTTTTGGTAAATGTTTGCTACTTATCAGCTCTTCTACATCATCTGCATAAAACATTACCTTAATTTTCGGCTGATCGAAAGACCCAAGCATTTCGTTTATCACCTAAGCAGTTTCGTAGAGGTGAGAGTGCAGTGTACCTCTGTTGAAAGTTTTCCTCACGGAACTCCCTCTTTTTGGGCTTTTGTACCAGTACGACCTTTCCCTGCAGGTTAGGGGAAAGATGATACGAACGGCTGTATCCTTGTCTGAAAACTGTTTGAAGATATTCCTTTATATATTAACCTGGTACCTTATCTAACAAGGCAAATGACCTTGACTTTGGGTATGCCAAACTCAGACATGGTTTTGAGTATCTTTAAACGTGTAGGGGCTACTAAAGGCTGCTGTGTAATCGAAAAAGGATGGTAAGTGTGGTGATGAAAATATCTAATCAATAATGGATTTGGCAGGTCGAATCCCGGATTGATTTGGCCCAACTATTTGATTACCCATAGATTTTAGTCATCCACACAGTTTACCAGTTTCTTTTCTCTCCGCCTCAAGTGCTGGACAGAGTGTCATGCGGTAGACATAGTGTTCTTGCGTCGGAGAAAGTGTCAAGTGGAATCACACTGCGGTTTAGTCTATCAAAAAAAAAAAAAAAAACAAATAAATAAAAAAATAAAAATAAATAAATAACATTATGGAAAGTAGCCGGTCTGGAGGTTGGGGAGAAAACAGTTTTGGATATATAACCCCACCTTAAGAAAGTCCCTGTTACCGGTTTTTGTTGTTGTAGCAACGCAAATGTGTTCGTTCGTGTATAATTTCAGTTATCAGGTTCCTCTGTATCCAGAGGTATCCACATGCTGGGCATGTGTTTGTGTATCCTGGCGTCAATTCGGGCCCAATACGAATTGAGGCGGCTGCATCGTCCGGATCTTAACTGGGATAAAACAACTCGTGTTTGCCTTGGCAGCTGGCGTTCTTCTGCTGCGATGGATGTGGGGTGGTCTTTAAGTACGGCATTCACACTGTATATCTGTACTGACTGCGCAACCATGTCAGTGTGAATGCTATCCAAGCCTGCCTTATAAGCTCGTTGGTCTAGAGGTTCTCTTTTATACCTTTGGACCTCTCTCTCTGGATCATGAAGATCTCTCCTGACGTGCCTGGGTGGAGGAAGTCTGTCCATTAAATCGTGACAGGGATGCTCACTGCGATAACACCCAAGCAGGTACTGTATCGACAACATCTTATTGTGTTGACGCACTGCTAAAATCTTCGTCTCCTCATGAGGAGGCACCCTGTAGCAGTCCTCAGGGCAGCATTCTGGCAGGTTTGAATCTTCTTCTCCTGCGCAGTGCTAACCTTTGCAGACCACGCTGGCGCCGCATAGCTTACCACAGACCGGCCTATTGCATTGTAGGTGGTCAACAAGGTTTTTTTGTCAGCTCCCCAAGTGGTGCCGGCCAGCGACTTAAGCACCTTGTTCCTACTTCTGATCTTATCGCAAATAGGTGTGGCATGCGCGGACGACTTAAACATGCTTTCGAACGTTACGCCTAGTATTTTGGGGTAGTTAGTTGTCGAAATCAGTGCACCATCAAATGGAAGAACTGCACTAGGTCAGCTATGTAGACATTTCACTCTACGGGGTTTGGACTTCTTGTTTCTGAATTACACAAATGACTGGCGTCCGCACATATAGTTGATTACCCAACGTTTCAAACATGGCTGGAGATTAGTCTTCTCTATATCCTCGAACAGCTTGGCATGGTTGATGGTATCGAAAGCCTTCTATAGGTCAAGAGCCACCATGACTGTTCGGTCGCACAGCCTTTTCTGGTTCAGTCCTCTACTGATATGTGTGGATATGGCGTCTAATGCTGTTGTAGTACTATGCATTTTCCGATATCCATGTTGATGTTGGGCAACTGCAAAACACCTTCTCATCGTGGGGAGGAGTAGTGCCTCTAGGATCTTTGCTACTGGCGACAGGGGCGAAATCGGCCAGTACGATTCACCTCTGCTGGCATCCTTGCCAGGCTTCAGTAACGGTATGTACGCCCGCCTTGCACGCAGAAGGTCCGGGGTTCGATTCCCCGGCCAGGCAACATCAAACATTTTTCAACGGTGGCAAAATACCCCTCAGTAATGTTGGCGACATTTCCTGAGTATTTCAGCCTTAAAAAACTTCTCTACAAGTGGTGTCTTAAAACAAGCCGTTCGGACTCGGTGATAAACATTAGGTCCCATATCATTGAACTAAATATGAATCGGGGTGCACTCATTGATACGAGAGAAATCTCCCTTGTCCCGTATGGGATGTTGTGGAACAATGGTTGTTGTTGTAACGATAAGTTGAGGACACTTGTTAAATACTCAACTCCAGGTTCATCCAGTTGCTTAAGCATTACCATCGATATTCGGTGTGGGCCCAACGCTTTGGATGATTTCGCGTTTCGGATGGCATCTGCAACATCGCTCATCGTAAATTGTGGTGGTACCTCATCGGCTGGAAGGGCTCTTCTTATTCGGCGTAGCACACTTCTCTTCGCTCTATCACTCCCGGGGTGCTCTATGAACTCCCGGTTAAAATAACACGCGCCCCTCTTTGGGTCAGTTACTGCAACGCCGTTGAAAGTAACTGCTGTTCTTTTTTCCGGATTCGAGAGTGATTTAACCGTTGCCCACAATTTACTTAATCCTGCACCAATGTTGCATTGCTTCAGGTGGTCTAGCCACTTTTTCCTCTTATGTTCGCCTACTAACCTGTTGACTTCAAGAGTAAACTCTCCAACTCTTGGGTCTTCAGGGTTCGTACGACGAAGCTCATCACGCTCATTTGCTAGTCCCGTCGCCTCTGGTGGGAAATTTGGTTTTATTTCGGATATTCGACCAGCAGGTATGTATCGAGCGGCTGCTGCAGTGATGATGTCCCGGAAAGTTTTCTCAGTTACCCGAGGATCTGAGGGAGTGGCCAATTCTCTAAAGCGGTGATTGGTAAATTCTCTGAACCCTTGCAAATCAGCTTTCCCGTGGTTCAGGAAAGTGCGGTGAAATCGGTATGAAATCGGGTGGTCTGTTTACGGAGACGATGATAGTGAGGTGGTCTGAGCTAAGGGAAATGACGGATTGCCAGGATACGTCATTTATCAGACCTGGTGACACAATGGTGATATCTGGCAAGCTGTGGGCGTCTCCTCTAATCCTCGTAGGAGCGTCTTCATTCACCTTGCAAAACGTGGAGCTATCAATTTGCTCAGCCAGCGCCGGTTACCGATTACCTTTGCTGGTTACTCTGGTTGCCTTTGCTGAAAGGAAGTAGTGATCCGAGTCGAATAGACTACGTCCAACACATTCGATGAACGTCTTCACGACGTGATAAATTTGGTTCTTTTATCTGTATACCGTCCGTAAATCTGGTGCTGCTAACAACAATTTTTTTTTTGCAGGTGCAAAATCTATCAATCGTTGTCAGCCGTTTCGATGTATGTCTGGTATGACAAAATATCGAGATTGTACTTTGCCAGTTTATTCGCCAGTGAGTAAACTACACCTTCCCCATACATGGTCCGAACATTTTAGATAGAGATTTGCAGATAATGACCTTTGAAGGTTCAGCGCATGATCAGCACTACCTTTGAAGGTTTTCAGAGACAATTCCTCAGGTTAGTGTTAATTTCAGATGAATACGTCACCAAAAAACACAAAATAATATTGCAAAACTAACAGCATTGAAAGTCTAAAAGAAAATGTAGCAAAGCTATGATTGTAATGTCCTCAAAATCAAACTTTATTTGAATACAGATTTCATTCCAAAGGTACACATTCCTAGATAACCAATAAAAGCCTATCAATGCAAAGAAAAAAACATCATTTTAACATTTATAGCGATAACTTTGTTTCGGACTATTTTTGGAAATTATATTTCGAAGCGTAACGATCGATCTGCTGATAACAATTATGATAAAATTCCTTAATGATGGCTGCCTTCTTTAGATGAATATTGTCATGTAAACAAAAACCAAGTAATAATTTCAGGATATTGAACAAGCAACCCTATCCCTTGCTCCCCCACTTACCTGCTTCCCTACCTTCGTGCGCTGTAGTCAAAAGGGGAATATTATCATTTTCATAATATTTAACATTCCAATTTAACAATTATGACAATTTATGGCTCATTAAATACACAATTTAAATACTCAAACTTATAAATCTTCATTTTGTGTGGAAACGTTTCAACGATCACGATCACTGAGCGAGCAAACGAACCTCAACCTGGGCCTTTGCAAAGGGAAAGGAACAAACGGCTGAAAAAAGAATCGCGCCAACTACAACAATGTCAGTTGGTTGTTATTGGTTTTGTAAAACTCTGTTGCTGGTTCTTTTTTGTTTTTGTAATGCCACAAGAAAAGTGTCATTCCATCACTCACTTAAAGTATTCATCCATTAATTGCCCCAAAGCTATTGGCGACACTGGTTGTGAATGTTGTGGTTGGAGTTGGCAACATGGAGATGACGATGATGGACCAGAAACCGTTGTCGCCGCCATACTCTATGGCGGGCTAGCTAGCCAATAAAACCGAAACCTAGCTTTATGCCATTCTAGGACATCATACCGGGAAAAACGCCACAACACACGGGCAAATAGTTACAAACAAGCATTTGTATTTTCATGCAAAAAGACATGTAAAATTGTAACATGGACAGATTGTCAGACTACGATGGACAGACAGAATAGAATAAGAAAACACAAAACCAACTAACATATAGTTTTGCAAGGAAGCAATTATCAGGAGATGTGATGAGATGCTGATAGCCAATACTGGCTGACTGGCGGACTGACTGAATGGTGGTGCTGATTTCTTACCTAAGAACCTATTGAATGTATACCGACCGACCAGTTGTCGTCATCGTCGCCACTGTTGTAGGATCACTGGAAATTCATTGTCAGATAAAGACTCTCTCTCAGCATTGATTTGATTGCAATGTAAAATATTGTCGGCAAATGTGAGCAAAAACATTGCCATTTTGATGTATATCAAGATTTAAATCTTCCAAGGAACTACCACTACTGCTGAGCAACCAGCGGCAGCAGCTACAAGAAAAAAAATTAAGTTTGAAAATAATTTTATATCGTTAAAGTTGTTCGTTTGTTCTTGACCGGCTGGCTTCTGATAGGCAAAACGTTTGTCACTGAAATGACGATTGTTTATTCAGAATTTGTAAGCATTTAGTTTAAGGAGGGTTGTATGAGAAAAACGTGGATAATCAAGCTATTCCAAACCTCAAAAAATCTTTAAAAATCCATTAGTCCAGAAATATGCTTAAAATAATATGTAAAAAATTATTATTGGTCCAGAATTCTGCACAAAATAATTTTAAAAATCCACGATTATTGGTCCAGAAGTCCCCAAAAATAATCTTTAAAAAATAATCTTTAAAAAATCCACGATTATTGGTCCAGAAGTCCCCAAAAAATACTCTTTAAAAAATCCACGATTATTGGTCCAGAAACCCCAAAAAATAATCTTAAAAAATCCACGATTATTGGTCCAGAAGTCCCCAAAAAATAATCTTTAAAAATCCACGATTATTGGTCCAGAAGTCCCCAAAAAATAATCTTTAAAAAATCCACGATTATTGGTCCAGAAGTCCCCAAAAAATAATCTTTAAAAAATCCACGATTATTGGTCCAGAAGTCCCCAAAAAATAATCTTTAAAAAATCCACGATTATTGGTCCAGAAGTCCCCAAAAAATAATCTTTAAAAAATCCACGATTATTGGTCCAGAAGTCCCCAAAAAATAATCTTTAAAAAATCCACGATTATTGGTCCAGAAGTCCCCAAAAAATAATGTTTAAAAAATCCACGATTATTGGTCCAGAAGTCCCCAAAAAATAATGTTTAAAATATCCACGATTATTGGTCCAGAAGTCCCCAAAAAATAATCTTTAAAAAATCCACGATTATTGGTCCAGAAGTCCCCAAAAAATAATCTTTAAAAAATCCACGATTATTGGTCCAGAAGACCCCAAAAATAATCTTTAAAAAATCCACGATTATTGGTCCAGAAGTCCCAAAAAATAATCTTTAAAAAATCCACGATTATTGGTCCAGAAGTCCCCAAAAAATAATCTTAAAAAATCCACGATTATTGGTCCAGAAGTCCCCCAAAAAATAATCTTTAAAAAATTCACGATTATTGGTCCAGAAGTCCCCAAAAAATAATCTTTAAAAAATCCACGATTATTGGTCCAGAAGTCCCCAAAAAATAATCTTTAAAAAATCCACGATTATTGGTCCAGAAGTCCCCAAAAAATAATCTTTAAAAAATCCACGATTATTGGTCCAGAAGTCCCCAAAAAATAATCTTTAAAAAATCCACGATTATTGGTCCAGAAGTCCCCAAAAAATAATGTTTAAAAAATCCACGATTATTGGTCCAGAAGTCCCCAAAAAATAATCTTTAAAAAATCCACGATTATTGGTCCAGAAGTCCCCAAAAATAATCTTTAAAAAATCCACGATTATTGGTCCAGAAGTCCCCAAAAAATAATCTTTAAAAAATCCACGATTATTGGTCCAGAAGTCCCCAAAAATAATCTTTAAAAAATCCACGATTATTGGTCCAGAAGTCCCCAAAAAATAATCTTTAAAAAATCCACGATTATTGGTCCAGAAGTCCCCAAAAATAATCTTTAAAAAATCCACGATTATTGGTCCAGAAGTCCCCAAAAAATAATCTTTAAAAATCCACGATTATTGGTCCAGAAGTCCCCAAAAAATAATCTTTAAAAAATTCACGATTATTGGTCCAGAAGTCCCCAAAAAATAATCTTTAAAAAATCCACGATTATTGGTCCAGAAGTCCCCAAAAAATACTCTTTAAAAAATCCACGATTATTGGTCCAGAAACCCCAAAAAATAATCTTTAAAAAATCCACGATTATTGGTCCAGAAGTCCCCAAAAAATAATGTTTAAAAAATCCACGATTTTTGGTCCAGAAGTCCCCAAAAAATAATCTTTAAAAAATCCACGATTATTGGTCCAGAAGTCCCCAAAAAATAATGTTTAAAAAATCCACGATTATTGGTCCAGAAGTCCCCAAAAAATAATCTTTAAAAAATCCACGATTATTGGTCCAGAAGTCCCCAAAAAATAATCTTTAAAAAATCCACGATTATTGGTCCAGAAGTCCCCAAAAAATAATCTTTAAAAAATCCACGATTATTGGTCCAGAAGTCCCCAAAAATAATCTTTAAAAAATCCACGATTATTGGTCCAGAAGTCCCCAAAAAATAATGTTTAAAAAATCCACGATTATTGGTCCAGAAGTCCCCAAAAAATAATCTTTAAAAAATCCACGATTATTGGTCCAGAAGTCCCCAAAAAATAATGTTTAAAAAATCCACGATTATTGGTCCAGAAGTCCCCAAAAAATAATCTTTAAAAAATCCACGATTATTGGTCCAGAAGTCCCCAAAAAATAATCTTTAAAAAATCCACGATTATTGGTCCAGAAGTCCCCAAAAAATAATCTTTAAAAAATCCACGATTATTGGTCCAGAAGTCCCCAAAAATAATCTTTAAAAAATCCACGATTATTGGTCCAGAAGTCCCCAAAAATAATCTTTAAAAAATCCACGATTATTGGTCCAGAAGTCCCCAAAAAATAATCTTTAAAAATCCACGATTATTGGTCCAGAAGTCCCCAAAAAATAATCTTTAAAAAATCCACGATTATTGGTCCAGAAGTCTGTCTGCACAAAATAATCTTTAAAAAATCCACGATTATTGGTCCAGAAGTCTGCACAAAATAATCTTTAAAAAATCCACGATTATTGGTCCAGAAGTCTGCACAAAATAATCTTTAAAAAATCCACGATTATTGGTCCAGAAGTCTGCACAAAATAATCTTTAAAAAATCCACGATTATTGGTCCAGAAGTCTGCACAAAATAATCTTTAAAAAATCCACGATTATTGGTCCAGAAGTCCGCAAAAAATAATCTTTAAAAAATCCACGATTATTGGTCCAGAAGTCTGCACAAAATAATCTTTAAAAAATCCACGATTATTGGTCCAGAAGTCTTGACAAAATAATCTTTAAAAAATCCACGATTATTGGTCCAGAAGTCTGCACAAAATAATCTTTAAAAAATTCACGATTATTGGTCCAGAAGTCTGCACAAAATAATCTTTAAAAAATCCACGATTATTGGTCCAGAAGTCTGCACAAAATAATCTTTAAAAAATCCACGATTATTGGTCCAGAAGTCTGCACAAAATAATCTTTAAAAAATCCACGATTATTGGTCCAGAAGTCTGCACAAAATAATCTTTAAAAAATCCACGATTATTGGTCCAGAAGTCTGCACAAAATAATCTTTAAAAAATCCACGATTATTGGTCCAGAAGTCTGCACAAAATAATCTTTAAAAAATCCACGATTAATGGTCCAGAAGTCTGCACAAAATAATCTTTAAAAAATCCACGATTATTGGTCCAGAAGTCTGCACAAAATAATCTTTAAAAAATCCACGATTATTGGTCCAGAAGTCCGCACAAAATAATCTTTAAAAAATCCACGATTATTGGTCCAGAAGTCTGCACAAAATAATCTTTAAAAAATCCACGATTATTGGTCCAGAAGTCTGCACAAAATAATCTTTAAAAAATCCACGGTTATTGGTCCAGAAGTCTGTCTGCACAAAATAATCTTTAAAAAATCCACGATTATTGGTCCAGAAGTCTGTCTGCACAAAATAATCTTTAAAAAATCCACGATTATTGGTCCAGAAGTCTGCACAAAATAATCTTTAAAAAATCCACGATAATTGGTCCAGAAGTCCCCAAAAAATAATCTTTAAAAAATCCACGATAATTGGTCCAGAAGTCCCCAAAAAATAATCTTTAAAAAATCCACGATTATTGGTCCAGAAGTCCCCAAAAATAATCTTTAAAAAATCCACGATTATTGGTCCAGAAGTCCCCAAAAAATACTCTTTAAAAAATCCACGATTATTGGTCCAGAAACCCCAAAAAATAATCTTAAAAAATCCACGATTATTGGTCCAGAAGTCCCCAAAAAATAATCTTTAAAAATCCACGATTATTGGTCCAGAAGTCCCCAAAAAATAATCTTTAAAAAATCCACGATTATTGGTCCAGAAGTCCCCAAAAAATAATCTTTAAAAAATCCACGATTATTGGTCCAGAAGTCCCCAAAAAATAATCTTTAAAAAATCCACTATTATTGGTCCAGAAGTCCCCAAAAAATAATCTTTAAAAAATCCACGATTATTGGTCCAGAAGTCCCCAAAAAATAATCTTTAAAAAATCAACGATTATTGGTCCAGAAGTCCCCAAAAAATAATGTTTAAAAAATCCACGATTATTGGTCCAGAAGTCCCCCAAAAATAATGTTTAAAAAATCCACGATTATTGGTCCAGAAGTCCCCAAAAAATAATCTTTAAAAAATCCACGATTATTGGTCCAGAAGTCCCCAAAAAATAATCTTTAAAAAATCCACGATTATTGGTCCAGAAGTCCCCAAAAATAATCTTTAAAAAATCCACGATTATTGGTCCAGAAGTCCCAAAAAATAATCTTTAAAAAATCCACGATTATTGGTCCAGAAGTCCCCAAAAAATAATCTTTAAAAATCCACGATTATTGGTCCAGAAGTCCCCAAAAAAATAATCTTTAAAAAATTCACGATTATTGGTCCAGAAGTCCCCAAAAAATAATCTTTAAAAAATCCACGATTATTGGTCCAGAAGTCCCCAAAATATAATCTTTAAAAAATCCACGATTATTGGTCCAGAAGTCCCCAAAAAATAATCTTTAAAAAATCCACGATTATTGGTCCAGAAGTCCCCAAAAAATAATCTTTAAAAAATCCACGATTATTGGTCCAGAAGTCCCCAAAAAAATAATCTTTAAAAAATCCACGATTATTGGTCCAGAAGTCCCCAAAAATAATCTTTAAAAAATCCACGATTATTGGTCCAGAAGTCCCCAAAAAATAATCTTTAAAAATCCACGATTATTGGTCCAGAAGTCCCCAGAAAATAATCTTTAAAAAATTCACGATTATTGGTCCAGAAGTCCCCAAAAAATAATCTTTAAAAAATCCACGATTATTGGTCCAGAAGTCCCAAAAAATAATGTTTAAAAAATCCACGATTATTGGTCCAGAAGTCCCCAAAAAATAATCTTTAAAAAATCCACGATTATTGGTCCAGAAGTCCCCAAAAAATAATGTTTAAAAAATCCACGATTATTGGTCCAGAAGTCCCCAAAAAATAATCTTTAAAAAATCCACGATTATTGGTCCAGAAGTCCCCAAAAAATAATGTTTAAAAAATCCACGATTATTGGTCCAGAAGTCCCCAAAAAATAATCTTTAAAAAATCCACGATTATTGGTCCAGAAGTCCCCAAAAAATAATGTTTAAAAAATCCACGATTATTGGTCCAGAAGTCCCCAAAAAATAATCTTTAAAAAATCCACGATTATTGGTCCAGAAGTCCCCAAAAAATAATCTTTAAAAAATCCACGATTATTGGTCCAGAAGTCCCCAAAAAATAATCTTTAAAAAATCCACGATTATTGGTCCAGAAGTCCCCAAAAATAATCTTTAAAAAATCCACGATTATTGGTCCAGAAGTCCCCAAAAATAATCTTTAAAAAATCCACGATTATTGGTCCAGAAGTCCCCAAAAAATAATCTTTAAAAAATCCACGATTATTGGTCCAGAAGTCTGCACAAAATAATCTTTAAAAAATCCACGATTATTGGTCCAGAAGTCTGCACAAAATAATCTTTAAAAAATCCACGATTATTGGTCCAGAAGTCTGCACAAAATAATCTTTAAAAAATCCACGATTATTGGTCCAGAAGTCTGCACAAAATAATCTTTAAAAAATCCACGATTATTGGTCCAGAAGTCTGCACAAAATAATCTTTAAAAAATCCACGATTATTGGTCCAGAAGTCTGCACAAAATAATCTTTAAAAAATCCACGATTATTGGTCCAGAAGTCTGCACAAAATAATCTTTAAAAAATCCACGATTATTGGTCCAGAAGTCTGCACAAAATAATCTTTAAAAAATCCACGATTATTGGTCCAGAAGTCTGCACAAAATAATCTTTAAAAAATCCACGATTATTGGTCCAGAAGTCTGCACAAAATAATCTTTAAAAAATCCACGATTATTGGTCCAGAAGTCTGCACAAAATAATCTTTAAAAAATCCACGATTATTGGTCCAGAAGTCCGCACAAAATAATCTTTAAAAAATCCACGATTATTGGTCCAGAAGTCTGCACAAAATAATCTTTAAAAAATCCACGATTATTGGTCCAGAAGTCTGCACAAAATAATCTTTAAAAAATCCACGATTATTGGTCCAGAAGTCTGCACAAAATAATCTTTAAAAAATCCACGATTATTGGTCCAGAAGTCTGTCTGCACAAAATAATCTTTAAAAAATCCACGATTATTGGTCCAGAAGTCTGTCTGCACAAAATAATCTTTAAAAAATCCACGATTATTGGTCCAGAAGTCTGCACAAAATAATCTTTAAAAAATCCACGATAATTGGTCCAGAAGTCTGCACAAAATAATCTTTAAAAAATCCACGATAATTGGTCCAGAAGTCTGCACAAAATAATCTTTAAAAAATCCACGATTATTGGTCCAGATGTCTGCACAAAATAATCTTTAAAAAATCCACGATTATTGGTCCAGAAGTCCCCAAAAAATAATCGTTAAAAAATTCACGATTATTGGTCCAGAAGTCCCCAAAAAATAATCTTTAAAAAATCCACGATTATTGGTCCAGAAGTCTGCACAAAATAATCTTTAAAGAATTCACGATTATTGGTTCAGAATTCTGCACAAAATAATTTTTAAAAAATGCGCGATTATTGGTCCAGATGTCTGCACAAAATAATCTTTGAAAAATCCACGATTATTGGTCCAGAAGTCTGCACAAAATAATCTTTAAAAAATCCACGATTATTGGTCCAGAAGTCTGCACAAAATAATCTTTAAAAAATCCACGATTATTGGTCCGGAAGTCTGCACAAAATAATCTTTAAAAAATCCACGATTATTGGTCCAGAAGTCTGTCTGCACAAAATAATCTTTAAAAAATCCACGATTATTGGTCCAGAAGTCTGTCTGCACAAAATAATCTTTAAAAAATCCACGATTATTGGTCCAGAAGTCTGCACAAAATAATCTTTAAAAAATCCACGATAATTGGTCCAGAAGTCTGCACAAAATAATCTTTAAAAAATCCACGATTATTGGTCCAGAAGTCTGTCTGCACAAAATAATCTTTAAAAAATCCACGATTATTGGTCCAGAAGTCTGCACAAAATAATCTTTAAAAAATCCACGATAATTGGTCCAGAAGTCCCCAAAAAATAATCTTTAAAAAATCCACGATAATTGGTCCAGAAGTCCCCAAAAAATAATCTTTAAAAAATCCACGATTATTGGTCCAGAAGTCCCCAAAAATAATCTTTAAAAAATTCACGATTATTGGTCCAGAAGTCCCCAAAAAATACTCTTTAAAAAATCCACGATTATTGGTCCAGAAACCCCAAAAAATAATCTTAAAAAATCCACGATTATTGGTCCAGAAGTCCCCAAAAAATAATCTTTAAAAATCCACGATTATTGGTCCAGAAGTCCCCAAAAAATAATCTTTAAAAAATCCACGATTATTGGTCCAGAAGTCCCCAAAAAATAATCTTTAAAAAATCCACGATTATTGGTCCAGAAGTCCCCAAAAAATAATCTTTAAAAAATCCACTATTATTGGTCCAGAAGTCCCCAAAAAATAATCTTTAAAAAATCCACGATTATTGGTCCAGAAGTCCCCAAAAAATAATCTTTAAAAAATCCACGATTATTGGTCCAGAAGTCCCCAGAAAATAATGTTTAAAAATCCACGATTATTGGTCCAGAAGTCCCCCAAAAATAATGTTTAAAAAATCCACGATTATTGGTCCAGAAGTCCCCAAAAAATAATCTTTAAAAAATCCACGATTATTGGTCCAGAAGTCCCCAAAAAATAATCTTTAAAAAATCCACGATTATTGGTCCAGAAGTCCCCAAAAATAATCTTTAAAAAATCCACGATTATTGGTCCAGAAGTCCCAAAAAATAATCTTTAAAAAATCCACGATTATTGGTCCAGAAGTCCCCAAAAAATAATATTTAAAAATCCACGATTATTGGTCCAGAAGTCCCCAAAAAAATAATCGAACATTGGTGGCGTTTATTTTATTGGGATAGCTGTTACAATTTTGATTTTTCAAAATAGTCTGGCTTAATCCCTTTTGTTGTTTTAATATTTAAAACAACAAGTTTATTAGTGGAGAAGGTTTGGCATTGTTCGCCAAGGGGTAAGGCAAGGAAGACTAGTTTCGATCCACGCCACTGGATCTCATCAGTTCCCTTTGTTTCTTGTTTGTGGATATTCTCCACCGAAGTTATTTTTCAATAACTTCTTCAACAAGGAACTTTTTATACCCAAACATCAATCGTCAGCTCGAAGTATAAACGTAAACAAAGAAAACCCTTCAATGAGAAGTTTTTCTTTGGTAACCTAACACAACTCTGACGAAAGTGTTTACGAAACAAAGCAAACCTTCTTCCACTCGTATGTGTCGTTGATTTTTCAACAAATGCACATACCCAAATGCTGTTTGGTAGCTTATATACCAACAACACAAAAAACCGTGCCAGTGTTTCTCAAATAGAACATTGGTGGCGTTTATTTTATTGGGATAGCTGTTACAATTTTGATTTTTCAAAATAGTCTGGCTTAATCCCTTTTGTTGTTTTAATATTTAAAACAACAAGTTTATTAGTGGAGAAGGTTTGGCATTGTTCGCCAAGGGGTAAGGCAAGGAAGACTAGTTTCGATCCACGCCACTGGATCTCATCAGTTCCCTTTGTTTCTTGTTTGTGGATATTCTCCACCGAAGTTATTTTTCAATAACTTCTTCAACAAGGAACTTTTTATACCCAAACATCAATCGTCAGCTCGAAGTATAAACGTAAACAAAGAAAACCCTTCAATGAGAAGTTTTTCTTTGGTAACCTAACACAACTCTGACGAAAGTGTTTACGAAACAAAGCAAACCTTCTTCCACTCGTATGTGTCGTTGATTTTTCAACAAATGCACATACCCAAATGCTGTTTGGTAGCTTATATACCAACAACACAAAAAACCGTGCCAGTGTTTCTCAAATAGAACATTGGTGGCGTTTATTTTATTGGGATAGCTGTTACAATTTTGATTTTTCAAAATAGTCTGGCTTAATCCCTTTTGTTGTTTTAATATTTAAAACAACAAGTTTATTAGTGGAGAAGGTTTGGCATTGTTCGCCAAGGGGTAAGGCAAGGAAGACTAGTTTCGATCCACGCCACTGGATCTCATCAGTTCCCTTTGTTTCTTGTTTGTGGATATTCTCCACCGAAGTTATTTTTCAATAACTTCTTCAACAAGGAACTTTTTATACCCAAACATCAATCGTCAGCTCGAAGTATAAACGTAAACAAAGAAAACCCTTCAATGAGAAGTTTTTCTTTGGTAACCTAACACAACTCTGACGAAAGTGTTTACGAAACAAAGCAAACCTTCTTCCACTCGTATGTGTCGTTGATTTTTCAACAAATGCACATACCCAAATGCTGTTTGGTAGCTTATATACCAACAACACAAAAAACCGTGCCAGTGTTTCTCAAATAGAACATTGGTGGCGTTTATTTTATTGGGATAGCTGTTACAATTTTGATTTTTCAAAATAGTCTGGCTTAATCCCTTTTGTTGTTTTAATATTTAAAACAACAAGTTTATTAGTGGAGAAGGTTTGGCATTGTTCGCCAAGGGGTAAGGCAAGGAAGACTAGTTTCGATCCACGCCACTGGATCTCATCAGTTCCCTTTGTTTCTTGTTTGTGGATATTCTCCACCGAAGTTATTTTTCAATAACTTCTTCAACAAGGAACTTTTTATACCCAAACATCAATCGTCAGCTCGAAGTATAAACGTAAACAAAGAAAACCCTTCAATGAGAAGTTTTTCTTTGGTAACCTAACACAACTCTGACGAAAGTGTTTACGAAACAAAGCAAACCTTCTTCCACTCGTATGTGTCGTTGATTTTTCAACAAATGCACATACCCAAATGCTGTTTGGTAGCTTATATACCAACAACACAAAAAACCGTGCCAGTGTTTCTCAAATAGAACATTGGTGGCGTTTATTTTATTGGGATAGCTGTTACAATTTTGATTTTTCAAAATAGTCTGGCTTAATCCCTTTTGTTGTTTTAATATTTAAAACAACAAGTTTATTAGTGGAGAAGGTTTGGCATTGTTCGCCAAGGGGTAAGGCAAGGAAGACTAGTTTCGAT